>NW_020945064.1:12623844-12639499 GCF_900497805.2 Vombatus ursinus | reverse complement strand
TTCTTTCTTTCTTTCTTTCTTTCTTTCTTTCTTTCTTTCTTTCTTTCTTTCTTTCTTTCTTTCTTCTTTTCCTTCTTTCTTTCTTTCCTTCTTTTTCTTTTCTTTTCTTTTTTTTTTTTTATGGTGAGGCAGTCCGGGTTAAGTGACCTGCCTAGGGTCACACAACTAGTTAAGTGTCAAGTGTCTGAAGCCGGATTTGAACTCAGCTACCTATCTGTTTTTCAAAGAAGACAGCTGAGACCCAGAAATGGGAAGCATAGGACCATAGAATTAGAGTTGGAAGGAGGCTTAGAGGCCATCGGGTCAAGAACCCAAATTTTATAGATTAATAAACTGCAGCACACAGAAATTAGGTAACTTGCCCAGGATCACATAGCTAGTAAGAGTCTGAGGTGGGATTTGAACTCAAGTCTTCCTGACTCTTGAGTTTGAGGCCTCCTCTGCTATGCCAAGTTTCCTCTCAAAGAACCATCACTTCATAGCATTTTTAAGAGGCTAATCCAATTTCTCTAGTTGATCCATCCTTTGGAATTAGAAAATTGAGCCATCCCTCAAGTTGGCTTCCTAATCATAGCCCCAGGTGACCTCCCCAGTCATGTCTCTAGCCTGGCTACTTCCTACAGGAGACCATGTAACACAGTAGGCCATCATAGGTCAGGAATGGATTGCAAATTCTAATCCCAGCTCTACAAATGGAATGTGACTTCCCTTAGGTAGTGATAAGAACTCATTTTCTGTGGAGTTTTATATTTTAGAAAATAATTTCCTCTCAACTACCTGTGAAGTAGGTAATTTGAATAGTATTATCCACATTTTACAGATGGGGAAGAGGAAATCACATCTGGATAAAAAAAAACATGACAGATAAGAATCAGTAGAACTATTCTTATCAATTGTGATTTATTTTTTGTTATGGGGTTGCCTCTGGGCATTCTGAAAGCTTTCAAGGCTACCAGTCCTTGCTCTCTCTTCTAGCTACCCTACTTTCCTTGGCAGGGGGATGCCTATGAGAATCTCCATACTAGTTTCAATCTCTTTCCCAGTTTCGAGAATGAGAGAACTGGTTAATTCCACTGTCATTCCACACCTGGCACTCAGCTCTGGGTGATACGTTTTAAGATAAGTATTGACAGACTGCAATATGTCCAGAAGAGCGACCACGGTTGTGAAAGGTCTTGACGTCATGCCAAATGGGGATCAAAAAATCAATCAGTAAACATTTAGCAAGCACCTACTATGTGCCAGGCACTGCACCGAACCCTGGGGATACAAAAAGAGGCAAAAGGAAATCCCTGCCCTCAAGGAGCTTGTGATCAAATGGAGGAGACAACAGGTAAACAAATATATGCAAAGCAAGCTATATACAGGATGACTAGGAGATAATTAAGAGATGAAAGGCACAAGAACAAAGAGGGAATGAGGAAAGCTTCCCGTTAGAAGTTGGGATTTTAGTTGGGACTTAAAGGAAACCAGGGAGGTCAGTAGTTGCAGTGGAGGAGAGAAAAATGGAGCATGGAGGACTGCCAGAGAGAATGCCCAGAGCTAAGAAATGGAATGTCTTGTTCTAAAATAGCTCAGAGACCGCTGTCACTGGATCAGTTGAAGAAAATGGAGCAGTGTAGCCTAGTGGTTTAGGGAAGACATGATAAGTGTCTTCAGATAGTCGAAAGGATGTCATATGGAAGGGGGCTTATCTCTATTCGGTTTGACTCCAAAGGGCCAAACTGGTAGAAATGGAAAAACTTCCTAGTAATTAAAACTATTCCATCGTGGAATGGGCTGCCTCAGGAGGCAGTGAGGCCTCCACTCCTAGAGGCCTTCAAGGAGTGATGGATGGATCCCTTGTTGAAAATATTAGAGAGAGGATTCTTGTTCAGGTAGGGTTTGTATTAGACCTCTGGGGGTCTTGTTCACATAGCTCAGTCCAGGTTATGTGACCTCTGGGGTCTTGGGTAACTCTGAAATTCTGGGATTTATTATCTTTCTCCAATTAAATCTGCTTTTTTCCCCCCTCAGGCAAACAGCATTCAGGAGTATTACTTCATGTTTTATCATTGTTCTCTTAAGTTACTATTTTTTGCCACAATATAATTTTCCACAATTTTTTCTAAAAATTGCAAATGGACAGTGTCTTAACTACCTGATAAGTTTGATAAGATTTTATGGGGTAGACAGAGAAATTAGCTACCCTTGATAACATTGTTCTATGGGAAAATGTGTTTTGAGTTAAAAAAAAACTGACTTAGAAATGAACCTCGGGAATGCAACTCATTTGTAGGCTGGGGGCTGTTGCAGTGAGAGACTTGGGTTAGATGTACAGGGAGGTTTTCCCCATAGGAAAAAACAGCTCTGGCCCCAGCCCCAGGCATTCATCAGGCTCCTCGATGATAGGTCTCCTCTCCAGCTTTTTCCATATGATTTTTGTCAGGGTAGGCTGCCCTCTTCTTGAAAATCCAGAGAAGGGGACAGGCAGGGGGAGGAAGAGAGAACAGATGGGGGAGGAAGGGGGGGAGAGAAACTGTGAAAATAAAAGGGAAGGAAGGGAGTGAAGGTGAAAATTAAGGAGCTAGAAGGAGAATGAGGAAGAAGAGAAGCATCCCTCATTTCTCTCTCCTGCACTCCATTTTTACATAGCTGACTGCCCACTGGACATCTCCATCTAGATGTCCCATAGACCTCCTCAAACTCACTGTGTCCAAAACTGAACTCATCATCTTTCCTCCTAAACATCTCCCTCCTCCAAACTTCCCCATTTGTTTTGAGGGTGTCACCCTCCACTCAGTCACCCAGGTTCACAGTCTTAGTGTAATCCTTGACTCTTTCTTCTTCCTCAAACCTGGTAATAAGTCAATGGTCCAGTCTCTTGGATTCAGCCTCCAAGGCATTTCTGGCAGGTATCCCTTTCTCTCCACTCACACAGCCCCACCCCTCATTACCTCTCACCTGGACAATCATAATTAGTCACCTAATTGGTCTTTCTGATTTCAGCTTCTTTTCTCTCCAAGCCCTCTTTCACACAGTGGCCAAAATACTCTTCCTAAAGCACAGGCCAGACCATTTCACTCCTCTGCTGAAAAACTGTCAATGGCTCCCTTATTTCTACTGGGATAAAATAAAAACTCACATTAGCATTTCAGGGCTTTCACAATGTCATTCCAAACTACCTTTTGATACTTAATTCACAATATTTCCTGCCATACTTTCAGCTTCCAACCATAATGGCCCAATAATTTTCCTTGGACTCAGCCTCTCATCTTTGCCTAGTCTGCCCTCCATGTCTGGAAGGTACTCACTCCATCCTCACCTCCTTCTCTCAGAATCTTTGGCTTCCTCTAAGGCTACATCCCATAGGAAGCCTTGGCTGGTTCCCCCAACTTGGGAATGCTGTCTTCTTTCAAAAATTATCTTGTATTTACTTACCTCTGAACATATCCTGCTCCCCACCCCAGTGAAATGTAAGCTCTTCGAGGGGAAAAAAAATGCATTTCTATCTATCAGTGCTTTGCACTGATAAATCACTGATGATCACTGCTTGATAAATGTTTCAGTAAACGTCAGTGTCTTCCTATGAACTCCAAGATCAAATCTAAAATCCTTTGCCTCTTAAAGCCTTTTATAACCGAACCTCTTCCTACCTTTTTATTCTTACACATCCTCTGAGCTTCAGTGACGCTGGTTTCCAGCTGTTTCTGGACCTCCCACCTCATACTGTTTTCCCAGGCTGCCTGAGCCCACACCTGCAATGCCCTCCCTCCTCCTCCTTCTCTCTGTTACCTGACTTCCTTCAGGGCCCAGCTAAAATCCCACCTTCTACTAGAGTGCCTTTTCCAGTCCTCCTTAACCTTAGTACCTTCCCTGTGAGACTGCCCTCAGTTTATCCCTATAGATCTTGTTTGTACCCAGTTGTTTGCAGGTTCTCTCTCCCATTAGACTGGAAGCCCTTTGGGAGCAGGGACTGTTTTTATTGTATTCCCAGGGCTTAGCATGGTGCCTGGTGCATAAACACTTAACAAATGCTAGTTAATTGATTGACTAATTGAATTGAGAAAAACTGTCAGACAGGGAGTGAAGGAGAGAGGCAAAAAAGCATAAAATTGATGAGAGAGAAGAGATAATAAAGGACAAAAGGAAGAAGGAAAGAATGAAGAGAGTAAAGGAGGAATAAGGGAGAGGGAAGAAGGGAAAATAAAAGAATAAAGTAGGAATAAGGGAGAGGGGGAAAAAGGAAGGATAGAGAAAGTAAAAGGAATAAGGGAGAGCGGAAAAGGGAAGGATAAAGAAAGTAAAGGAGGAATAAAGGAGGGAAGGAAGAAGGGAAAGATAAAGAGAGTAAAGTAGGAATAAGGGAGAGGGAAGAAAGGAAGGGCAGAATAAAAGAGGTCTAAGGAGGGAAGAAGGGGAGGAGAGAGAATAAAAGGAAAAGAAGGAGAAATTAGAAGAGGAATAAGGGAAAGAAGGAGGGACTGCGGGAGGAAAGAAGGGTGAGTGGGAGAGAGAAAACTCTTGAGGGAGGAAAGAAATGAGGAGGGGAGCGCCAGAGGGAGTGAAGGGGAAGTAGACAGACAGACAGCGCCGGCTCAGGCTTTGGCTCCTGGACGAGAGCCCTCCGCTGCGTCCTGGGGGCCTGAGGATCTTTGCTTCCACACTTACTGCCTCACTGTTTTCCCTCTTTCCAAGAGATCCAAGAGCTTTGGCATCTGTGGGTCTCTTGGGTTGTCCTCGACCTTTGATATAACCCCGGGAGCTTTCAACAGTCATTATACAAACTGGGTCGGGGTGAGGGGTTGGGAGGTGGGGGGAGGCGCAGGGGAGGGAGCTCTCCTTCTCTCTGACAAACACGCAGCCCGAAAGGCCTCAGTGCGATTGTGTTAGTGGCTGGACGGGATTTGCAGGCAGAAAGAAAAAAAAGGTAGGAAGGCAGTTTGAGAGGTTAGCGGTCTCCCCTGAGCCTTGGCAGGGTGGCAGCCAAGGTGGGGGGTGTGAATTGGAGGGGAAAGGTCAGAAAGTCTGTTTAGAGGTTGCAGCAGAGCCCCAGGGTGCAGGAGGGTTAGGTAATGGTCCACTTAGTGAAATATATGTCCTTTGGGCTGTGTGGGGCCCGGACTCCGGGCTTTGGCTGCACAACCTCCGTCATGGGACAACAACAGCTTAGAGTTAAGGTTAGTGGTTTGGGCAGGGTGGACACGCAGGGATTACTTCTGTTCATCATCCTCCAGCGAGATGTTGGAAGGACTGCGGGGCTCATGGCTTTGTGCTGCACAGACTTTCGGGTCCAATGTGAGCGTTAAGAAAAACCCTGTGGACGAGGAGGAGCCTGCACTTAGCGGGCCTGGGAATGGGTCCAAGGGAGTAATCTTTGTACTCCTTGTGAGTGTTCCGGCTCATTGTGATAGAGAAAGAGGCAGCGGGGCGACCTGGGGGAGGCTTAGAATCTGGCTCCAGAGGACCCGGGTCTGAAGCTCGTGCAGCTCCCGGCTAACCAGCTGTGGATGCTCGGGCCATTCACACCCTCTCACCAGGGCAGTTTCCTTCCCTCAAAGGAGGATATGAAGTGAGACTGGAGGATTTCTAAGGGCTCTTTCAGCCTGAAACCTACGATCATTTGATGGGCAGCTAAACATGAAAAGATTATAATAATCTCTTATGTTGACCTAATATTTTCCCGCGTAAGAAGTACTTTCAAATAAATTATTGGCTTTGATTCATACCGACTGGGAGGGGATCAATAGCTCCATTTTAGAGATGAAGAATTTAAGGTCCCTAACTTTATACAGCTAATAAGTGGCAGAACCACGTACTGAATGTAAGTCTTCCACCTCCCAGGCCAGTCCCTTCCAGGCTGAAAGGACCTTTTTTTTTTTTTTTTTGTCACAGACCCCTGTGGCAGTGTGGCAAAGCCTAGGCACCCCTTCTCAGAATGTTGTTCTTTTAAAATAATTGAAATAAATGCTAATTTTCAGTTAGAGGCTAGTGAAAATAAAAATAGCATTTTCCCCCCACCAAGCTGAAATTTCTCCATGGTCCCCAGGTTCAGAACTAGTATTCTATCCTACTCTAGGGCTAAGATATAAAAATAGGCATAAAATAACTTGGGCATCTAGTGAGTGGCACAGGGCTGGAGTCAGGAAGACTGGAGTTCAAATGTGGCCCCAGATATTTACTAGCTGTGTAACCCTGGGCAAGTCGTTTCTGTTAACGCTGGTTTCCTCATCTGTAAAATGGAAGTAAGAATACTGTTTTTTTTTGGGGAAGGCAATTGGGGTTAAGTGACTAGTCCAGAGTCACACAGCTAGTGAGTATTATGTGTCTGAGGCTGAATTTGAACTCAGTTCTCCTGACTCCAGGGCAGATGCTCTATCCACTGCACCACCTAGCTGCCCCCGGTAAGAATACTTTCACTACCTTTTGGGGGAGGGGCAGGTTGTGGTTAAAGGTTTTGTACTAGTAAAAGTACTATGAAAATGCCAGTTCTTTAGTATTCCTTCACTCATCAGCTTCTTCTACCTCTCAGAGAAAAGGGCTGGCAGAGGCCCTGGGTTCAGCCTGAATCTAGTGACCCGAGGTGAAACGCTGACAGTATAAAGCCCAAAGGGGCCGATTGCAGAATTCTGTAATTGGCTGTTTATGTAATGGATGTGAGGAGGGATGACACCCCATCTGTCATCTTAGCTGGCCCATTAGGAGATAAAAGAAAATTCCTTAAGTCTCTCTCCTACCTTTTCCCTTCCTCCCCCAACCTCCTCTCCTCCACACACCCTCTGAACGAAGGACGGCTTTAACTGGCCCATCCATAGGCACTGGAAAGGTTTCTCAAAATGGACTTGGGCCTAATGGGACCCAGATCGTTGGAGTCAGCGGTGCCAGGGCTGGAAGGGAGTCTTGGGAACAAGAGAGATGTTCCCATTAGCACAGTTCAGGCCCGGAGAGGATGGGAAGCTGCCCAGTTCGGCCCATGCTAAACTAACCCTCTGTGTAAACAGAGCCGAGATAGGGGGGAACACAGAGGAAAGTGAACGTCCCGCTCTTTGAGCTCTGGCCTCAAGCTGGGGCTGTTATCATTGGCACGGCCCCCTGCTACATCCCGGCCAAGGTCATCACCCTCTAGGCCACGTGGAAAGTATTAATGGTAGCATCTGAGGTCAAACGGGTCAAAAGGACCGACCTCACCCTCTCCCTGGATGATAGAAGGAAAGAAATGTAGCTGGAAGTGGGGTGGGGTGGGGTGAGGTGAGGTGGGGAAACAGGAGCATCTCTATTCTGTTTTTGACAATAGCCCTGTTCGACCTCCCTGTTGATGAGGAGCCAGCAGACCTTAGCATCTGCTGTTTGGAATGGGCCTACTTTTGACATTTGCTCTAGGGTAGATAGGAGTAATTATGAGATGGGAGTCAGCCTGGCTCTTAGTGTGATAGAAACAAACATAGCAGTTTCCCTCCCACAGTAGAGGGGGCAAAGAGACCCAATTCCTAATAATAATAGTAGTAGTAGTAGTAATAATAACATAATAATAATAATAGTAATAATACTCTCATTTGAATGTTATTTTAAGGCTTGCAAGAGTTCTCCTTATTGTAATCCTGGGAGGCAGATTGTGTGAATGTTGTTATTACTACTTTACAGAGAAGAGAAACTGAGTGTCAGAGGATAAATGACTCAGCCCAAGTCAAACAAGGATTACAACTAGTGCTTAAAACTCAAGTCCTTGGATACCAGGACGAGAGCAAGCTCTGACCATTTCATCCAGCTCCACCACAAAATGACCCTGCGACCCAAGGGCAAATCATTCTGGTTTTTCTATCTGTAAAATAGGACTAATAATCCTATCCTATCTTTATAGGGGTGTTGTGAGGACCAAGTAAAATATTGTTTGTAAAATTTGTCAACTTCAAAGCACTTTTGTTTACCTAGAACAGAGGTTCTTAATTTGGGGTCTCAGACCCCAAGGGGTCTGTAGGTAGATTTTAGGGGGTCCATGAACCTTGATGGAAAAAAATAACATCTTTATTTTCACTGACCTTTGGTTTCCTTTCTACATTTGCTTTCCATAGCAATATTATATTATTATGTGTTTTACTTCATGCATTTAAAAACATGATTCTGAGAAAGGGGTTCGTAGGCCTCATCGAAATATTGCCAAAAGGAGTCCAGGCCACAAACAAGGTATTAGCTCCAGGCCTGGATCTTTGCTTTTCACATGCTTTTAAATCTATTATTCCATTTAATTTTCATACCAGCTCTTGTGAGTTATGTAGTTATCCCCATTTTACAGATGAGGACAGTGAGACTCAGAGAGGTTTAATAATAGCAAATTAATACCACACAGCTGTCCACACCAGCTATCTTGCTGTCTGTTCCATATCCAACTCCTTTCTCTTACCTTGGATATACTAATTAATCATTCATCAAGTTATTATTAAGCGCCTACTCCATTCTAAACAGTAGTATCAGAGCTACCATTGTCTCCGCATGGCAGTTGATTGCATTTTAGGTCTACTCATCTTCCCATGACTCCCCAGACTAAAACTGCCTTCTCTTACCCTCCCCTTCTCCCAGATGCAATGTCTTCTCCTATATAAGCTCCTTAAGGGCCCTGACAGGCTCATTTTGCATCGGAATCCCCATTGCTTAGCACAATGCCTGGCACATGGTAAGTATTTCATAAATCTGAATTATGAGCAAAAGGGAAGAGATGATGGTAACTCTGAGGTCATTGGGAAAATGGCTGTGCTTTGTGCAGAGCCAGGGAAGTTAGGGGCAGGGGCAAAGTTAAACAGTTTGCCCAAGATGGACCAAGAGTACTTAGAAATTCACTCCAGAGTGGACAATGTCAGTTACAATGTGGGAAGCAGCCAAGAACACTGGACTGTGAGTCTTGGACTCTAGTCCAAGGTCTGCCTGCCCCTAACCTTAGCAAGCTGGAATTGTTTCAGTCTTTGTGCCCCCAGCACTTAGGGTAGTACCTGGCACACAGCAGGCACTTAAGAAATGCTTGTTGATTGGTTAGACCGCTGGGAGCCTCAGTTTCCTGTCCATATAGGGAGGGAGTTGGAGTCCTTACGTTCTGTGTTCTAAGGCCCCTCTCAGCTCTGACATTCTATATTCTAAGGGCCTTCCCAGCCCTGACATTCTATGCTTTAAGGGCTCTTCCAGATCTGACATTTTATGTTCTTGACATTCTATGTTCTAAGGGCCATCCTAGCTCTGACATTCTCTTTTCTAAGGGCCCTCCCAGCTCTGACATTCTGTGTTCTAAGGTCCCTTCCAACTCTGACATTCTAGGTCCTCATTGTCTCTTTGACCTGACAGTCAAACCTACAGACACTTTCCCAGATTTCTCACAATTGCTTAAATTAGATGAATCATTGTTTCCCAATCTGGATAGGGGAGGAAGAAGGTTAGAGTTACTTTTCAAGAGGTCCTCAGATCCATAGGTGTACCTAAGAATCGTCATTTTGTCATCTCTTAGTCAATAAATATAATAATACAAATATTCTGGAGGAAAAGGGCTTGAGAAATTTTTAGTCATTAAAAATATATCCTCATACTTGAAAAGGTTAGGACCCATGAAGGTACCTGATAAGGTTTCCTGATATGGGAGGTGAGGGAGATGATGATTCAGGTAAGGTAGGCCTGAATCTGCATTCTCTCATTCAAAATTCAAGTGAATCTTTTCTTAACATCAGCAAAATCCATTTTAAATGGAATTTAAAGGTCACTGCCTGCTGAAGCTTTTCCCAGTGTGACTGGGGCAGAGGCTCATTAATTGTAGGTCCACAGCTGCAAGAAAGAAACCAGAAAAGAAATCAGTCAACAAACGTTCATTTAGCTCCTACTGTTTGCCAGGCTCCATGATAAGTAGGGAGAATGTAGAGAAAGGCAAAACCACAGCCCCTGCTCTCAAGCAGCAAATAGTGTAAAGAGGAAGACAATATGCGAACAATTATGTACAAGCAAGCTTTAGGAGATCCTCAAGAGAGGAAAGGCACTGGCATTAAGGGGGGCATCAGGAAAGGCTTCTTGTAGAAGGTGGGGCGGGTACTTGAAGGAAAACAGGGAAGGAAATCAGGGGGCAGCCAGAGAAAACTTCCAGAGACTAGAGATGGAAGGTCTCATTCCAGAGACAGCCAGGAGGCTAGCGTCACTGGGTTACAGAACTGGGGATGTGTAAAGGGTAAGAAGCCTGGAAAGGTGGGTGTGGGAGCACATGGTGAAGAGCTTTGAAGGTCAAACCAGATTATCAAACTACAATAAAAACAGAAAATGTAACCTGGGACAGAGGAGTCCAATATTCTTCACAAGCACTCCCTAATGCTCCAGAACCAGATTACATTGACATTCTCTGTTCTAAAGGGAACTGGGAAACTATTTAACAAAAGAAATAAAAATATTTAACAAAAGAAATCAACAAAAACAACAAAAGAAATAAAAATATTTAACAAAAGAAATAAAAATAAAGCATAGATAGTTTTAACATGTGGCTTTCTAAGGTAGTGCATGGGCCAGGGATCCTTCTTTACCTTCTAGTGGCCCCATTGGAGTTTGACACCACGGAGCAGGGGCACTGGCTTCACTACCTCTGCCTGAGGAGAGTTAAAGCTACCTGTGAGACTAGATGGGCCAGGTATGGAGTGAGCAGAGTATTTGGTATCATCCTTGCCAAGGTTAAGGGCATGTAGTGGTCCGAGCTATATCCTCATTAGACTGAATGAATGAATGGAAAGCATTCGTTAATGGGTCCATATGCTATATCCTGTATTAAGTGCTGGGGATACAGATACTAAAAATGGGACAAGCCCTGCCCTCAAGGAGCTTACATTCTGACAGGGGAGGCAACACATATAGAACAGTGGAGAAAGAATGTAGGACTTAGAGTCAGGAGACCTGGATTCTATCTACTTCCAACTCTATTCCTATCTATGTGACTTAGACATCACTTCCTTTCCCTGGACCTCAGTTTCCCCAATTGTAAAATGGTGGTACAGTGGCCCTGGAGTCAGAAAGACCTGAGTTCAAATTTGGCCTCAGATACTTCCTAGCTGTATGACCCTGGGCAAGTCATTTAACCCTGTTTGCCTTAGTTTTCTCATGTATAAAATGAGCTGGAGTGGGAAATAACAAACTACTACAGTATTTGCCAAGAAAACCCCAAATGGAGTCATGAAGAGTCAGACACAACTGAAATGACTTGACAACAATAAAATGAGGTTAGCTTAGATATCTTAGAACGTATTCTGGCTTGAAGACTCAGAAGGTAAGATTTCCTGATAAATGGGGATTAACTGGTTGGGAAACTCTAGGCCAGGGATGAGGAACCTGCAGGCCTTGAGACCACATGTGACCCTCTAAGTCCTCAAGTGTCCTTTGACTAAATTCAAATTTCACAGAACAAATCCCCTTAATAAAAAGGATTGTGTTCTGTAAAACTTGGACTCAGTCAAAAGGCCAGACCCGAGGACCTAGAAGGCCACATGTGTCCTGGAGGCTGCAGTGAGTTCCCCAGTCCTGCTAAGCTAAACTCTCAGGTTCCTTCCAATGATAAAAGCAGTTGATTATTTGACTCAGTTCTGTCCGGCTGTAGAGCCTGCCTCAAAGCCACCCGTAGTGGCCCTGTGTGATAAATGCTTCCTCTTGCCAGCGTGGAATCAGCTGGCTGAGGGCGTGGGCTCCATTGGGACTCTCCAGGAGAAATGTGTGAAAACACTAGGTTGGGTTTTTTTTTTTAAGTCTCTAGGGAAACTTATTTATTTTGAAATATAAACATGTTCTTTGAGTGTAAAAAATAAAGTGTCTCGCTGTGTTTATTTTATAAAAAGCTATTTGGCTAAGCCAAGAACAAGGTAAGCTTGCTCACCCAGTTCTAATTCTTTATTTCTCTCCTGCTAATTTCCCCCCCTTCTCTATTCTGCTAAAAAAATTTTCAGTGTTGCAATAGAATTTCCCTCAAGTTAACCTCTCCTGTCCTTTAGCTTTTCTCAATTCAGGGTTCTGTGTTCTAGCTAGTTCTAGCTTAATTCCAAGGCAAGGTTCAATTTGGGGAACCCTGTACATCAGGGTTACAAATCTGTTACCTTGTGACATCTCAGGAGGGATATAGACATTGGAAGAGCAGCTGAGAAGTAGAGACCTGGCATCAGGAAGAACTGAGTTCAAATCTGCCCTCAGTCACTTCCTAACTGTGTGACCCTGGGCGAGTCATTTTAACCCGCTTTGCCTTAGTTTCCTCATCTGTAAAATGAGCTGGAGAAGGAAATGGCAAATCACCCCAGTATCTCTGCCAAGAAAGTCCCAAATGAGGTCACGAAGGATGTGCCTGAACAGCTGAACAACAATGAAAGGTTAAGAAATTGAGAAAACATTCTAGATTTGGTCAGAGGGCCCTGGATTGAGATCCCAGCTCTGCCACTTACTGGCAGTGTGGCTTTGGGCCAGCAACTGCTTTCTATTCACCATGACTGCTCCTAAGACCTTCATTTTCTCCCTCTCCTTTCCTTTCCCCTTTGGACATATTTCTGCACCTCACCTCTCCTCTCCTCTGAGTCTGCATTGCAAGGTTCAACATCATTTGTTCTATTTATTCGAGTGTTTTCATTTTGTTTTCCCATCTAGATCACAAGCCCCCTGAGGGCCAGAAGAATGTCTTACACAGTATTTCTTTCATATTCTGGCAGTACCTAGCACCAGGATGGGCACGTGGTAGGTAGATGCTCAGGTGATATAGTTCAGGCTCTGGTACTTGAGTGATGGGTCGCTATGGAGGGCCTTGAGCTTAGATCCATCCAAAGTTGTCTGCCACATAGTATTACAGTCCCACTTAGTGGATACTATGTGGGAAGTTCATGAACTCTGAGCTCTATGTGTCCCTGGCCCCATTCACAGTGGCCTGAACATACAGTGTTTGATAAATGTTAGTTGAATGAATGAATAAGTGAATGAGTGAGTGAGTGAATGAATGAATGAATGAATGATGGCTGAACCTGGGTCCTTAGAATGTGACCCAACAAAGCCCTTCCAGGTGGAGTGTGTGTTTGGGGCTATGGGAGTGTGGAGGGGTCTGTTGTAGAACCCTTCCCTCTCTGTTCTGACATATTTCTGGCACAGGCAATCTGTTTGAATCTAGAATCTGCTTTTGGATATAGTATCTTGTTTAGAACTTCCCATGAATCAGGCTTTCTGACTCTCTAACAGTCCTCATAACACTCACCCCCACCAGGATGTCCACAAAGAAATTCTTTGGACTTTTTTTTTTCCTAGAACGTTTTTTCCCAAAATGGGGGGGGGGAATGAGATCACCCTTAGTGATGGGGATAGCCTGGCGCAGAATTCCCAGAGCTGAAGCAACAAATGCTTATTCCTTTGTCTTCAAAGAGGACCCATGCCATTATGAGGGTAGTGTCTTGAATTGTGTATGCAGGGACTACTGACAGCATCTCCCCTAATCCCTGACTGCCGTTTGGAGGGGGGTCCTTTTGGGTGGCGATGGAGTGGGACACTACAACATGGGAACAGTGGCCAAAGAGTTACCTTGTGTCCACAGCTAAACAGCATTTTGAGCTGGAAGGAGTCTTAGAGATCATCTGGTTCTAAAAGCCCATTTTCTGGAGGAGGAAACTGAGTCTCAAAGAGGAGAATGACTTGTCCAAGGTCACACAGAGATAGTCTATAGGGCTTCTGCTTCCCAAAACAGAGCTCCATCCTTCATTGTCTGAAAATAGCTGTGGGATGTCTGAGGGCATGGGGGTGAGAAAGGAGAGAAAGGGGAAAAGCTGCTGAGTTAAGGGGTTGGTAGGGAACAGTTGACCCCTAGGAAAATTCGTCTGTGTTCAAAATCTTTCTAGAGGCTTGAGGTGGGGGAGGAGGGGGAGAAGAGGGAGGGGGAAGATGTTTTTTCATCTACTGAGCCCGAGGGAGTAACTCCAGTCATTAACCTGACTAGAAATCACACACAATTTCCCTTTTAGTTCTCCTTTCTTTCATGCCTGCTCTTCCCCTCCCCCCTGCTAAAAATCTGTGGGCATTAACACAGCCCCTGGCATGAAGACCAAACTCTTATCCCTCATGCCTGAGATCAGAGCTGAGGTTTGGGGGGTAAGGGGAGAAGAGGAGGGGCTGAGAAACCAGGCCCTTCTTTATTCCATGGACACTCTGAAGACCTCCTGGCCCCAGCCAACTCCTCTGAAAGGGGGATGGAGCCAGCCCCTTCCCCTCTCTCCCTCCTCCTGTCTCCAGGCCAGAACATCTGTGCATTCACCAGGGAATCTGGGCTTTCTCTGGCCCCACAGCCAGTTTCATGTCAGTACAACAGAGAAAGATGTTCTGCTTGGGAAGCAGGATCAGAACTGAGTTTAGGGGCTGGGAGTCTCCTCAGGGAGTCCTTTCTTTTAGCCTTTCGACCTCAAGGGCAAGAGCTGGGGTGCACATCATCCTTCTTTGATTTCTGCCTTGACATTTCATAGGCTGTAAAAGCTGGCAGGGGCCTGAGCGATCATTTCATCGCTGAGGGGCTGCCAAGGTCCCTTCTGTATCTCCATCCTGTGAGACCGCCACCAGGGAAGTGACCTACCCAGGGTCATCCAGGTAGCAAGGGGCCAAGCCAAGACTGGCCCCTGAGCCTTATGACTCCAGTTTTCCTGATCCCTAGAAATCCTCCCACATGAAGATCAGCTGAAGGAAACGGAGGCTCGGAGCCTGGAGAACAGAAGAGTCACAGAGGACATGGTATCTGTCCTCATGTCTTTGAAGGACTGCCATATGGAAGAAGTCTGAAACTTCCTCTGCTCCACCCCGGGGGCATGACTATTGGGAATGGCAGAAATTGCAAAGATGCCAATTTAAGCTTGATGGAAGGGAAAGCTTCCTACCAAGGTGAGTTCTCCAAAAATGGAATGGGCTGCCTGGTCAGGTAGTGATTCCCCCATCACCAGAGGTCTTCAAGAAAAGACTTGAATGGACACAGGATTCCAGTTCAGATAGTATAGGCTGGGGCAGCCTCTGAGGTCCCTTTCAACCCCGAACTCCTGTGATTTCTGTGCCTAGATAAAATTCCATTTCAGCAAACACTTATTAAGCAACTACTGTTTGCAAAGCACTCTTTTCACTTTTAAATCCTCCTCTGGTGGTTAATGAATGGCATCAGGATGCAAAGATGGGATCAGAAGTTTCAGAAAGCTTCTGGCAAGGTCCTGCCCATTATCCTCAAACATGAGTGGTTTGTTTGGTGCAAAGTATACTGGCCTTGGAGTCTTGGGTTCACATCTGGTCTCTGATGCCTCATAACTGTGTAACTCTGAGCAAGTCATTTCACTCTCTGAGCCTCAGGTTTTCTGTCTGTAAAACGGGGAGGGGGAATAATACATCATCTCCCACATGTTTGTGAGAAAAATACTTTTTTTAACCCCACAGGTCTTTATAAATGCTTTGAGGATCTGTGATTACATGAAAGGGCAGTGACTGGGATTTCAGCCTTTTCATGATATGGTAGATTGTCTTCAAGAATCATCACAGCCAAGGGGAAAAAAATCATGACCTTGTAACAAACCCAGTGATGAGTTTTCCTAGGCTTAGTGAGACTGGTCCTCTGATAAGAGAGAGTCCATGGGCTGCTGGGTCATGTTCCTTGTATCCCCACTGCTTAGCACAGTGCCCGACACATAGTATG
>NW_020945064.1:12622703-12623834 GCF_900497805.2 Vombatus ursinus | reverse complement strand
TAGGCGCTTAATAAATACTTGTTGGCAGACTGACTGACTTTTCTGACATAACCTTTGAGAACTCTGGGTCACCTCAAAACTAGGAGTATTGGAGGAGGGTTTTAGTGGTGGTCTTTAGAAATCTGAAGCACCTTAGCATAGCTGTCCTTAGGCCTGAGTTCAAGTTTCTCTTCTGGCACATCCTGGCTGTCTGTCCCTTAACAACTCAGTTAACTTCAAAGCTTTCTAGGTAATTCTCTTTGGCTCCAAGGTGCAGAGAAGGCCCTGACCTGTATTGGAAGAGGGAGCCTCCTCGTTTGGGATCCCCTGATGAAATCATAGGTCCAGTCCCTCTGCCTATAGAAATGGGAATAATTATTTTTAATGATATGGTCCAGCAGGGACTGGTAATCATTTTAAAAGTTACCTTATCTCCTTTCTGACAAGGCTGTGAGAACCTGAAGGAAAGCAAAGAGGCAGCTTTAAAAAAAAAAAAGCAACCTTTTTCCCTCAGTTTTGTTTTTTGTTTTAACCAGAGGCAGCTTGTCTCTGCTGCTGGCCGTGCTGAAAGTCTCCAGGGTCTGGCCACACAGTCACATTCATTCATAATCTCCCCCTGCCTAGGTTTAAAAGGAAAAAAAAACCCACCAGGCACAGCCCCTAGGGCTGCGATGGAGACCCTTGGCTCCTGTCCTTTCTCTTCTCAAACCACCCCCTACCTTCCTCCCCTCCTCCCCCTCCCCCTCTTCACTCCTCCCCCCAAGTCTCAGGCTGCCCTTTATTTATGGCAGACAAAGTGCTAATTCCCGGCCTGAGTGAGTTGGGCCCCGACCCTGTGGCCAAGAGAGGAGAGACTGTTTATAGGCCTCCGGCGGTTCATGGCTCCTTGGCGGCCCCCCTCACTGTGACATGTTTATTCTCCAGGCCTGCTGCTAGCCGGGGGGTTTGGCAGAGCTGGGCCCAGGCATCCTTCTGATGGGGACAGGCTGGACTCCCAAGGGCTTGTTTTCTCTCACTGAATCTCTGACTTGCTTTCCATCTCTGCCTCTCTCTATTTCTCCTTCATCCTCTGTGTCCCTCCCTGCCTCATTGTCCTTATTTCTCTTTTCTTTCTTTCTTTCTTTCTTTCTTTCTTTCTTTCTTTCTTTCTTT
>NW_020945064.1:12610921-12622693 GCF_900497805.2 Vombatus ursinus | reverse complement strand
TTCCTTCCTTCCTTCCTTCCTTCCTTCCTTCCTTCCTTCCTTCCTTCTTTCCTTCCTCCCTTTCTCCCTTTTTCTTTCCTTCCTTCCTTCCAACATTTTCACATGTAAAGGGGATGGTGGAGGAAGAACATGAAACGTAGCAGTTTCTTGCCATGGTCCTGAAGGCAGCATTTTCCCCACTGTCCTTCCTCCCTTTCATGTTCTTTAACTAGGTCACAGGGGACAGAGGATTTTTCATGCATATATAGCCTAGGGTCAGTCAAGACCACTGGGCTGGTTGTGTAGGGGATCTGCAGTGCCACTGAATTAGAGAGACAGGAGAACAGCTGGTTCCTAGTCCTTTCCCTGACTGTAATAGAATCATATCATAGGGTTTAGGGCACGGGTGGGGAACCTGCAGCCTGGAGGCCACATGTGGCCCTGTGGGTCCTCAGGTGAGGCCCTTTGCCTGAATCCAATGGACCTAGGCCTCCAGGCTGCAGGTTCTCCACCCCTGGTTTAGGGCTAAAAGGACCATAAAATCAACTAGACCAACCCCTTCATCATTCGGATGAGGAAATGAGACCCAGAGAGGGAAATGAACTTGTCCAAAGTCACACAGCTAATTCATAGCAGACTAGGATTCGAATCCAGATCTTCTGTCTCTGGATTCACTACCTTTTGGGCCAGGTGACAGAGAGGGAAGGGACTTCAGAGGTCATCTAGACTGAGTTGGGACTGACCCCAAATCCCCTCCATCGTATCCCCAACAAGTGGTCAACCAGGCTTCCAGAATCTCCAAAGAGAAAAAACTATCTTCCAAGTCAAGCCACTCCATTTCTGGATGCTTCCTATTCTTGGGGAGGCGGGGGCGCTTCTTTCTATCTAGCCTAAATCTGCTTCTCAGTGTGTCTTCTACTCATCACTCTCCTGGGGTTCTGCCCTTTGGGGCCGAGGAAAACCAATCGAATACCAAATCCCTCCTACCCGGACAGCCCTTTACACACCTGAAGACAGTGATCATTCCACCGCCCCCCACTCCAAGTCTCCTCTTCTTAAGACAAAGCACCATCATCCCTCTTCACCCGGCATGATCGCATGGTCTTCAGTTCTCTGATGGTCCTAGTGACCCTCTTGTGCATGCTCGCTCTCCAGCTCACCCATGCCTCTCCTGAAAGGAAGGTGCCAGAACTGAGCAGAGTTGTTCAAAGGAGGCCCGAGTAGGGCAGAAGAGGGCTTTGGGACTATCACCTCCTCCGTTCTGGACACAATGCTTCTGTGAATGTAGCCTCAGTTTGCAGAGGTTTTTTTGCCTCTGACATCTCACTGCTGATGCATACAGATGTCATCCCCCCACCCCAAGAACTTGTCACACAAATTTGTCTTTCCTGTCTCATACTGAGAAGTTGAGTTTGGGTTTTATTTTTTGTTTGTTTTTTTGAGTCCAAATATAGGACTTTTCCTTTGTCTCTTAAATTTTGTCTTATTAGACTTGGCCCCTTAGTCTAAATAAGGCAGCTAGATGGCTCAGTGGATAGCATGCATGGCCTGGAGTCAGGAAGACCTGAGTTCAAATGCAGCCTCAGACACTTACTAGCTATATGACCCTGGGCAAATCATTTAACCTCTGTTTGCCTTAATCCACACAGAAAAGGGAGAAATAGAGAGACAGAGAAAGAAGGAAATGGCAAAGAATGCCAGTGTCTTTGCCAGGAAAGCCCCAGGACAGTATGGTCCATGGGATCACAAAGAATTGGACACAACTTAATGGTTGAACGGCATCAGTCTAGCAGCCTTTCTGGGTCCCTTGTGTCAAAGAAAAGAATTGAGTGCAGCAAGCAGTGACTGAGCATCTACTCCCTGTAATCTCTTAAGTCCTTTTGAGGTCCAGTTTTATGATGCCATTATCCTTCAAACCTCTGGATGGGCTTCAAAATTCACATGACCTCCCCAGGGTGCTCCAGACAGAGAATGACCTGGGATACCACAAACCCACACCCTGTCAGCAGGCCAAGGCAGAGCTGGGCCGGAATTTGGCCAGCCCCCAAGCTTGAGAAAAGAAGGCAAAGTTCTTCTTGCCTAACCCGACTGTATATGTGCACACTGCCCCCCATCACCCCAAGGCTTTTAGTAAAATGTGCCTTTGGGAGCAACTTCCCCGTGGGTCAATGTGGGTGCTTAGCTGAGTTGGTTAGCACACAAAGATTTGGTTGAAACCACCTGCTTGCTGCTGTCTCTTTGAAATACTGGATTGTTTAATAGAGTACCAGTCTTGGAGCCTGAAGACCAAGATTTAGGGTAGTGTTCCTAGCACTTACTGTATGATTTAGAGCCACCATCTAATCTCTCTGGCTTGGTTTGCTTATCTGTAAAATGGAGATAATAATATTTGTATTTCCTCCTAGCATTCCAAGAAAGCCCTTTTAAAACCTTAAAGTGAAATAGAAATGTCAATTGTTTTTATTAGGGTCCTAATCCCCTTGGGGATTTTTAAAGGTTCTCTGTCTACTTCCTAGGTAGCGCAGTGGATAGAGCTTGGGGCCTCGAGTCAAGAGGTCCTGAGTTCAAATATGACCTCTAGATGCTTACTAGCTGTGTGACCCTGGGCAAGTCACTTAATGCTGTTTGGCTCAGTTTCCTCTTCTGTCAGGAAATGGCAAACCACTCCAGTGTCTTTGCCAGGAAAACCCCAAATGGGGTCACAAAGAGTCAGACGTGACTGAAATGACTGAACAACAACAGTAAAGCCTACCTCCTTGACCTAATATTTCATCAGGTTAGGTAGGATTTTCCTAGGAACTAAAATTTCTATTCCTGTTAGTTTCTCTTTCCTCTGATGGGAAGTTTTGGGGAGAATTGTTATTGTTTTTTAAATGTAAAGAAAACTCCTTGTAGCTATTGTTGTCTCCATCTGGATTCTATTCTTTTCAGTTTTGCAGCTCTTCACATGCCCTGTCCCCCACCTCCCAATTTGAAAAAAAAAAAAACAAAACAAAACTTTTCTGGAGCATTAAAGGTTTTTTTTTTTTTGTTTTGTTTTGTTTTTTAAACGAGCCTGGCTCTGTGGGCCAATGGGAAGGTTCAAGGATTAAGAGTCAGGAGAAACCTTAGAGGTGATCAAGTCCAGAGGTCTTAACCTTCTTTCTTGACATGGACTACTTTGCTTGATCTGGCGAAGCTAATAGAGCCCCTTCTTTGTCATGTTTTTAAATGCAGAAAAAAAAATCGCAAAAGAACTTCTCAGACCCCAGGTTAAGAACCTCTGCTTAGTTTGGTCCAACCATCTCATTTTATAGATGCAGTAGAGGACCAGACAGAGGAAAGGACTTGCCCAGGGTCACAGAAATAGTGAACACCCAAGCTGGCGCTCAAACACAGGCCTCCGGCCTTCCAGATCCCACGCTCTTTTTCTCGGCGCCAGGCTGCCTCTCTAAATCAAGGTAATGTGGGTTTTACTGTTTGGACAGGGTTCTCAGTCAATCGGCTATCAGAACCACATGGTGTCAAGTAGGCTTGCGGAGCTGAAGCCCAAACTCAAAGACCCGTCAGAATGCAGCATGACTCAGATTAATGGGTAGGCCCATACCTTAGATGTGGCCGGAGCTGTTAAGGAAGCCTTCTGTGATAGTTTGCAGCTGCCCCTGAGGAGGCGCCACATAATGAGAAACTGACAGGCCTGGGTGACTTTAATAAGCATTGTTGGTGAGAACCGCAAGGCCTGAAGGCGAGGTTGTTGCTGGTCGTGAGGATGGTATTGAGCATTACACCAGCATGATATTTTCCTGAGAGTGCCTGTACCACCAGCTTATAATCACTCACAGCAGGACAAATACGAGACCCATTTGGGTGCCAGAAACTCCGGTACATTTTGGGGAATTGGAAGGCTCAGTAGCTCTGTGTCCTTGGGCAAGTTGGGTATGGATGGGGACCTCAGAGAAGACAGAGCCCAAGCCTACATTTGAACAGCAAATCCCTTCTGATAAGTGAGACTTCCAGTGATGGAAAATCCATGACTTTATTTACCTCTCTGTACCTTAATTTCCTCCTCTGTATAAAATGGAAGATCATGAGATCTGCCTTGTCTTACCTCATAGACGTGTTGTGATAAGCAAAGGAGATGGTGTAAGTGAAAACCTTGTGAAAACCTTTTGAAAACTATAAGGCATGATACAGATGTAAAAAATCATTATTAGCAAGGATACAAACCACACTGCAGACCCAAGCTGACTACTCTCTGTCAGCACAAGGAGTTGGCCAATCATCAGGCAGCACAAGAACACGTCCAAGTGGCACTCCCCAGGATGAAGGGCTCCGTCTCATTTGGATTCGACCCCAGACTGCCAGGAGTATCAGGCTCCCAATGTGGCTTGCAGACCTGGACTGTGCTGCAGATCCCCCAATTCTCCATGAATACAGCTGCTGCTCACAGTTCACATTTTTAGGGAATGCTTTCCTGGCTATGATCTTTCAGTTTATGAAGCATTTCCCACTGAGAGGTAGGTAGGGCCGTTATTATCTCCACTTGGTGGAGAAGGAAGCTAGAACTCAGAGCGGTTCACTCCCTCACCCGTGGTCACATAGCTAGTGAGGGTCAGAGGAGACAATTACACCTATGTCTCCCCTCGATCAAGTCCAGAAGTTTGTCATCCTCATGGACGGAGGGCAGTGAGTGGAGATTTGGGAGATGGGTTTAATCCAACTGTCTCCAACCATCTTTGTTCTTATAGAGTGAGGTGAACAGATATACTTCACTTCAGTAAACAATTATTTGGTACCTACTTTGTATAGAGCACTGAGCAGGGCATGGGAGGGGAGGAGAGAATACAAAAGTGAGCTAAAATATGACTCAGGCCATTGTGGAGTTTATAGACTAGCAGGAGGTCTTCTAACTCCCTAACTTCCCAAGACAGCTGAAATTTCACCTCTTGTAGAAAGTCTTTCCCGGTCCCCACCAGCTGCTAGTGCCCTCCCTTCAGACTGCCTTCCTTCATCTTGTATATCTTTAGTAATTTACTGGTAATTCCAGTGATTTACTAGTGATTCCCCAACTTGAAGTCTCCCTTGTTAGAACGTGAGCTTTTTGAGGGCAGAGTCTGTTTTTGCCTTTCTTGGTATCCCATGCCCCTAGCATAGTGCATTGTACACAGTAAGTGCTTAATAAATGTGTGTTGACGGTTGACTAACACATCAAAGTAAATAATGAGCATAAGTGGATGGAAGGGGTGAAAACCAAAATGCTTCCTGAGGTCTGAAAAGGGAAGGGTCTTTATTGATTGGAGGGCTAGCAAAGGTTTCCTGGAGGAGATAGCATTGGAGCTGGGCTTTAAAAAGGGTCAATAGGAATTGGTAGGTGGGAAGTAAGGGCATTCCAGGCTGGGGAAATAGCATGATCAAAGGGACGGAGAGATAAGAAAACAGCCAGGCCATCTGGGGAATGACAAGTAATTCACTTTCCCCAGAGTGTAGAGCCCATGGAAGGCAGTCAGATTAGATGAGGCCAGAAAGATAAGATGGCACTAGATCCTCGATGCCGGGCAGAAGAGTTTGAATGCTACTCAGTAGGGTGTAGGGAGGCACTGAAGGGTTTTGAGAATGAGAGAAGCAGGCTCAGATCTCTGCATCAGGAGGCAATGTGAGAGTCGGATTAGAACAGAGACTGTGTGTCACCACCAGCACTATTCAGAGTACTTTGCACCATCAACAGGCTTTGATCTGGTGAAGCCTCAGGTCCTGATGACATCCCTACTAAAGTTCTAAATGTGGTGACCAGCACATCCCTACTGTAAGTCCTTGTTGGCATCTGGGAAGAAGAATGTCTTCCTAAGGACGTCAGAGATGTGGTGGCTATACATCTGTACAGACATAAAAGGGGCTTTCTCATGCCGTGCCAACTGTCCATCTGCTGCTTGGTGAGTTTTAGTCCAGGCTCTGCTACTAACTTGCTGTCTTAACTGGGGGGAAAGTCACTTCCCTTCTATGGACCCCAGTTTCCCCATCTGTAAAATGAGATGGTTGAACTAAGTGGTTTCCAAAGTTCTTTCTAGCTCTCAACAGTCTACTTAGTATTCTAAGTATTCGTTGGTTGTCTGTGGAATTCAATGTCTTGTGCTCAGTGGTATGATGTTATATACCAAAAGGAGAATCAGACATGGTCTCTGCAGTCTATTTGGGGAGATAAGACATGTACTCATGAGAAGATAAGTAACAGTACTGGGCACTGTGTCGCAGGGGCCAGATGGGAAGTACTGACGGGGCTATTGGGGTTTAGAGAAGGGAAGGAGCTGGGGAAGAGGAGGGGGTGGTTAGGGCAGGCTTCCTGAGAGATGTGGGGATTAAGCTACCCCGTGAAGGAGGGTAGGGCTTGGATAGGTGAGTGATGGGAAAAATGCGTTCATATCAGGGAGACTGATGACTCCAGAAGCATTAAGAAGAACCTGTGAAAGGCATTTGTTTGCTTGGTTGATGAAGTGAGCAGAGTGTTTAAAACTGAGATTTGTTTAGGGAAAATCACTTTTAGATATTGTGGGAAAAATACTGGCCCACATTTGTTATATATAGTATCACAGAGCAGTGGGATTGGAAGGGACAGTAGAGGTCACCTAGGCAAAGTTATTTTTATTTATTAGAGATTAAACTGAGGCCCAGAGATGAGAAGTACCCAAGGTCATACATACAATAAGATGGTAGTGGAGCCCAGGTCTCCTGATTACTAGTCTGGGCTCTATCTGTGAGTGATTCACTCTTGTGCCACAACCTATCAGTAGAGACACATTTGGAGGCTTAACAGGAGAATATTCTCTAGAAACTTGGGCTCCCAGCAATAGAGAGAGCATAGTCAAGATGGAGGGAAGCAGCAGGTGAGATTTCTTCTGGTATTCAGGGGTCCATGGTCACCTTTCAGTGTCACCAGGGATGAGCTGGTGAATGTTTAACAACTGGCTCTCCGAAGTTCACAGGACACGCGTGTCCTGTGAGGCAGTTGGTGGTGCAGTGGATAGAGTGCCAGGAAAACCTGAGTTCAAATCCAGCCTCAGACACTTCCTAGCTGTGTGACCCTGGGCTAGTCACTTAACCTCTGATTGCCTGACCAAATGAATCCACTGGATCCACTGGAGAAAGAAATGGAAATTTACTCCAATATCTTTGCCTATAAAACTCCAAATGGGGTCATGAAGGGTAGGACACAACTGAACAACAGTTTGCTTGGAGTTTAAAGTTCTTCACATTCTGGCTCCACCCTACCTTTGCAACCTTATTATACATCACTTCCCTTCATACACTGCCACAGCTGGGCAGCTCAGTGCTCTATCCACGACTGGTTTTCAATCGTGTCTGACTCTTTGTGACCCCATTTGGGGTTTTCTTGGCAAAGACACTGGAGAGGTTTGCCATTTCCTTCTCCAAGCTCATTTTACAGATGAGAAAACTGAGGGATACAGGGTCAAATGACTTGCTTAAGATCACACAGCTAGTAAGTGTTTGAGGCCAAATTTGAACTCAGGAAAGTGAATCTTCTTGATTCCAGGATCAGCTTGCTATCCACCGCCTCACCTAGCTGCCCACCTAGCTAGGAGTCAGGAACACCTGAGTTCAAAGCCAACTCAGACACTTACTAGCTGTGTATCCCTGGGCAAGTCACTTAACCTCTGTTTGCCTCAGTTTCTTCAACTGTAAGATGAAGAATATAATAGCACCTACCTCCCAGGGTTGTTATGAGGTTCTGAGAGAAAATGTAAAGCACTTAGGACAGTGCCTGACATATAATAAAACTCTGTAGAAATGCCTCTTCCCTTTCTCCTTCCTTCTGTAGTCCATCCAAACTGGACTTCTTCCTGTTCCTCATGCACAACAACTCATTTCCCATCTTAGTGCCTTTTCCCAGGCTGGTCCCTATTCCTGGAATGCACTTTCTTATTCCCCCTATTAGAATTCCTTATTTCCTTCAAAGCTCAACTCAAGGGCTACTTCCTACAGGAATCTTCTTCTGATCCCCAGCTGCTAATATTTCTCCTTCAACTTTCCCAACCCCCTCCTCCCATCTTGTATTTACTTGGCATATATTTGTGTATATACATACATTATGTTTGTGTGCATGTATGCTTGTGTTTATATATATATATATATATACATGTGAAAACTTGTATGTATATATATGTACATATATATATATACACACATGAATATCCATATCCACATATACATGTGTGTATTGTTTCTCCTGATAAAATGTTTGCAAACAGGGCCCATTTTCTTATTGTCTTTGTACCTCCAGCGCCTAGCATGATGTCTGACACATAGTAGGGGCTTGATAAATGCTTGTTGATTGATTCTCAGCTTCCCTCTCAGTGTCCCACTTGAGCAGGGATCTAGTACCTGGGTTAATTTAGAATCTGGCCAATTAGCCTAATCCATGAAATATCTGATTTGGCACACTAGAGGGAGCTTAGAAAAGTCAGTCAGTTATAGACAGGAGGTTATAGAATCTGAGTCATGGGATGTTAAAGCTGAAAAGGATCTTGGCGTATAGAATGTTAGAACTGGAAGGGATCTTGGAGGTCAGGTAGATGGACCAAGCTCTCCATTTTACAGAAGGGGAACCTGAGAACTAAAGAGAGGGAAAGTGACTTGGCCATGTTAAACAGGGAATCAGAGGAGGAATGAACTGTTTCTTAAGGCCGTGTGTAACAAGAAAGGAAGGTGGACCAATTCTGTAGAAAGCATGAGAAGTAATAGATGATTCCCATAGCTACCCCCCACTAGTGTTCCACACTTGTACATCATCTCATCAGCCTTAGGACAGGTGCTTATCTGTCAGCACTGCCACAGGGAGACCTTGGATAGATCACTTACCTTAGCTTCCATTTATTGTTCTTGTTTTCCGGTTGTGTCCAACTCTCTGTGATCTCATTTGGGGTTTTCTTGGCAAAGATACTGAAGTGGGTTTGCCATTTCCTTCTCCAGCTCATTTTACAGATGAGAAAACTGAGGCAAACAGGGTTAAGTGACTTGCCCAGAGTCACACAGCTAGTCTGAGGCCAGATTTGAACTTAGGAAGATAAGTCTTCCTGACTGCAGGCCCAGCACTCTATCCACTGTGCCACCTTCCTCATCTGTAAAACTTATGAGGTAAGACTAGTTTCTCTCTGATTCTTTCTGGCTCTGACATCCTCTGAAAACTTTGTCTTTGGTGCCTACATGTCTGCTATATGTGTATCTCAAGGTTTCCATGCAGATCAGTCAATCAACAAGCAAGTATTAAGTGCCTGCTGGGTGCCAGGAGCTGTGCTAAGCCCTGGGAAACTGCAAAGCAAATGGTAAGCTGAGAATTTTCAGAGAAGCTTCCATCTGCCAGTTGTATGCACTAGTTAGCCTACTAGGGACCAGTTTAATAACTCTTTGATAGGGAATTCCAATGTGAACTTGTAGTCAGGAAAGCTGAAGTGACCCCACCCCCTGACACCTTAGTACCTGTATGGCCATGGATGGGTAAGTCACTTACCTCTCTGGGGTCTCAGTTTCTTAATCTGTAAAATGGCAATGAAAATATTTGCCTTTCCTATCTCAAAGAGCTTTGGCAACCCCTTTGGCAAAAACCAGGCTGTCTCTCCCCTGGTTGAAATTGCATACCCTCCCAGGCAGTCATCATCTGTCTCTTTTCATAAATTATGAGATCATAGATTTAGAGCTGAAAGGACCTTTCAGCACATGGAGTTACTACCCCCTCATTTAATAAATGAAGAAACAGAGGAGCGGGAGGTAGGGAAGCAATAAGCATTTATATAGCACCTACTGTGTGCCAGGCACTGTGCTAAGTGCTGTACACATATGATCTCATTTGATCCTCACGATAACCCTGGGAGATGGGTGCTATTATCATCCCCATTTTATAGATGAGGAAACTGAGACAGATAGAAGTTAATGATTTGCCCAGGGTCACACAGCTAGTAAGTATCAGAGACACGATTTGAACTCAGGTCTTCCTGACTCCAGGTCCAGCACTTTTATCCACTTAGCTGACTGGAGAGGAGACCCAGTCAATGGGTTGGAGGCCTCTGCTTGCTTCTTTAATATCTTGGAGTTCCCACAGTGCCCTGGAACTCTCTCTCTCTCTTTCTGTTGCTTCTCATTCTTCCCACAGTAATGGCCCATCTTCCCTTCTTGTTACACATGTCCTGAAACAGTCAGTTGGTGAATCTGATTGGGTGGAGTAATTTATTAAGCACCTACTGTGTGCTAAGTGTTGGGAATACAAAGAAAGCAAGAGACAATCTGTGCCCTGGAGGAGCTGCCAGGCTAGTGGGAGAAACAGCATGTCAGCAGCCACTTACAAACGAGATTGAGACAGAATAAGTAGGAGACAATAGGAGAAAGACATTAACATTACAGGGGATCAGGAAAAGCTTCTGGTACAAGGTGGACCTTTGTCTGGGACCTGAAGCAGCCAGGGACTTTCTGCACTTTGCTCTCATCACCGTGACGCAGCTAGTGGTGCAGCAGAGAGCACCGGGCCTGCAGTCAAGAAAACCTGAGCTTCACGTCTAGCCTCAGAAACTTACCAGCTGCAAGACCCTGGACAAGTCACATAACCTTTGTCTGCCTCAGTTTCTTCATCTGCAAAATGGGGATAATAATAGCACCTATTTCCCAAGGTTGTTATGAGGATCAAATAAACAATAATTGAAAAGTGTTTTGCAAACCTTAAAGTGCTGTATGAATGCTAACAATTATTATATTATGTGGTGTCTGCCATGGTCTTTCCATTGTTTTTTTTTTTTTTTGGTTATCATTTAGATTATTCCAAGATCTTGTTTTTTTGTGATTTGAAGCCTTAGAGCATCTCTGGGACAATGTTGGGGTTAAAACAAACCCCAAACTTGAGCTTCTGGGGCATTAAGTAACTGGGATCATTGAAAGTACATACAGTTTCCCAAATACAGTCCTGAAGGATTTGCTCCTCTTTCCTCTGTCATTCTGGGCAATTCATCAAGTTAGTTTACATATCTACCTACCTACTTATATTCCTATCCAACTATCTAACATCTGTCTATCTATCTAGCATCTATTTATCTATCATCTATATTATCTATCATCAAATGGAATAATAACCATAAAGCATTATATAAATGTTAATTATTATCACTATCACATATCTATTGATCAATCTATTTTCTATCTATTATCTATCCACCTACATCTACCATCTAGCTATCATCTATATACCATTTCTCTGTCATCTATTGATCTGCCTATCATCTATCTATTATTTATCTCTATCTTCAAATGGAAAAATAATTGTAAAGTGCTTAGTACAGTGACTGGCACATAGTATGCACCACATAAATGTTAGCTATTATTATTATTATTATTATCATCTATATCATATCTATTGATCAAACTATTATCTATCTCTATCAGCTAACTGTATCTACCATCTATCTATCTATCTCTATATCATTTACCTATCTACCTATATCTACTATCTATCTGCCTATATCTACCATCTGTCTATCCATCTCTATCTATCTTTACTATCTACCATCTATCTGTCTATCTATCCATCATCTATCTATATCTGTCTGTCATCTATCTTTACTTTCTGTCTATCCACATCTACTATCTATCTGTCTGTCTGTCTATCTTTACTTTCTATCTGCCCACATCTACTGTCTATCTATCTATCTATCTATCATCTATCTTTACTTTCTGTCTATCCACATCTACTGTCTATCTAATCTAATGTAATATATGTGTGTGTGTGTGTGTGTGTGTGTGTGTGTGTGTGTGTGTGTGTGT
>NW_020945064.1:12558033-12610911 GCF_900497805.2 Vombatus ursinus | reverse complement strand
TGTGTGTGTGTGTGTGTGTGTGTGTGTGTGTGTGTGTGTGTGTGTGTGTGTGTGTGTGTGTATATATATATATATACACACACATATTTTGGGTAGATGCCACCAGTGGACAATGAGCTGGACCAATGCCTACATCATTCATTTATTTGTACATGGAATCTCCTCTCTCTCCCCATTGTGATATCCTCCTAGGACTTTTAAGGGACATAATATTACCATTAGTCAGAGAATCAGTATCAGTCTGAATGGCAGTCTTTTCTCTGCCTCTGAAGTTGCCCAAGCTTGCCTGGGGCAGGTTCTGGAGGTGGCTCTTAGCGGGGCTTCTCGAGCCCCTCAAGGTTTCCAGTTAGTCACCTTTGCCTGCCTTATGGTGACCAGCAAAGGGATTTCTTTCTCCTCATTTTGCAGATGGTGAAAGCTGTGCACTGGCCAAATGGGATGGCATATATAAAGCTTTTTGCCAACCTTGACAAACTATGTACACACTGGCAATTATACAACCTCCCTCCCATCAGAAGCACCTGGACTCTGCCCCGGGTCCTTAGGCTCTGATGAGCTTTCGCCTGGGCTTGACACGAACCAGGATTCCATATCACTTCCTGGCCATCTCCAAACTGCTCTCCCCTCAGGTCCCCTTTATTTGCTGTCTCCCCCCATTAGAATATGCGCTTCTTGAGGGCAGGGAGTATCTTGATTGCTTATACTTGTATCCCCAGCAGTTAATGCTTAGTGAATACTTAATACTTTATCATTCATTCATTCATTCACTGAGGACCTGGATGGCTTTTATTTCTCCCCCCATCCCCACCCCAGGTCAGGACTCTCCCAGCTATTAATCACCTAATCCTATCTTCATTTTCTTTGCTCAAAGCTAGGCTCACACTGCACATTTCAGTGCTAAAACCCCTCCTAGACAACCTTGGTCATGGAGGTGAGGGGGTTCCCTGATATTTTAGGCAGCTTCTGGTCCCCCCTCCCAAAAAAAGAGACAAAAACAAAACAGTGGCTGCCCTCCTCTCCACGGGGAGCAGCTGTTTGTAGTTTGTGCCTTGCAAACTCATTTCATTATGTCAGAGCATAAACTCTGTGGCCCAGTAGCCAGAACCACCCCCATCCCCTTTAAAAGATCCATTTGGCAGAGTTTTGTAGCCAAAAGACTACAGATACGCCTGTAGTGAAAACCTTTCTGAACCCAGGCAAGTCACTTCCCTAGCTCTGAACCTCAGTTTTCTCACCTATAAAGTGGGCATGATACTACCCTCTCTGACATGGTGGCAAACCATAAGGCTCTATTTATATATTGCTACTCAAGTGGCAAGGAAAAAAAAAGTTTCCTGCTTGTCCCCTTTCCCCACCCTCCCTCCCCCGTGGTGACTTAGAATAACCCCTTTGCCTCCAATTTTTTTTAGGAACTTTTTTTTTTCCCTCCTTCATTTCCAGTGGGTGGCTGTAAAAATAGCACTTGGTTTGAGTTAGGAGTTTGGGGGGTTGGGGGCGGGGGGAGTCCGGTTTCTCCTTTTCCTGGAGGAATGACTGGGACCACATGTTGCCAGAAGTCTTTGGCTGGTAGAGGCAGGCGAAGGCTCCAAGGAGGCTAGCAGGCGTCGGCACAGATGGAAATGTGATCACCCCCGGCTCAACAGACGGTTTGATTTATTTTAAAATCAAGCAGATGGCTGCAACAGGAGTTTGTTTAAGTTCAGCTCAGAGCCGGGCCCACAGCCAGGAGCCTCAGAGCAGCTGGGCCAAAAATTGTTCAATGACTTTGCTAGGCAAACCACCTCTTCCCCTCCCTTTTGAACTGTGGGCACACCACACACATGTATGCCTCTCACCCCCTCTCGCCGGCTGTCTCTGACTCTGGCCTCTCTTGTATCTCTGTCTCTTGCTCCCTCCTTCTGTCTCTGTCTCTCTTTCTCTCTCTTCCTTTCTCTCCCTCCTTCTGTCTCCCTTTCTGTGTTTGTGTCTCTGTCTCTGTCTGTCTCTTGTTCCTGTCTCTCTCTCCCTCCTTCTGTCTCTAGCTCTTTTTCTCTCCCTCCTTCTATCTCTGTCTCTCTTCTCTCTCTCCTTCTGTCTCTATCTCTCTCTCCTTCTGTCTCTGTTTCTCTTTTTCTCCCTGTGTCTGTACTCTTTCTCTCCCTCCTTCTGTCTCCCTTTTTGTGTTTCTCTCTCTACCTCTCTTTCTCTGATTCTGTCTCTCTCTTGTATCTCTGTCTTTCCTTATTTCTGTCTCTCTGTCTCTTCCTTTCTCTCCCTCCTGTCTGGCTTTTCTTTCTTCCTTTCTTTCTCTTTCTTTCTCTCCCTCTATCTCTAGCCCTCTTTCTCTCCCTCCTTCTGTCTCCCTTTCTGTGTTTCTTTCTGTCTCTGTCTCTCTCTTGTATCTCTGTCTTTCTGCCTCCTTCTGTCTCTGTCTCTCTTTCCCTTTCTCTCCCTCCTGTCTTTGTCTTTCTTTCTCTCCCTCTCTCTCTAGCCCTCTTTCTCTCCTCCTCTTTCCCTTTCTGTGTTTCTGTGTCTCTTTCTATCTCTTTGTCTCTCTCTTTCTTTATCTCTCTGTGTCTCTATCTCTTCCTCCGTTCTCCCTCTCTGTATGTCTGTTTCTGTGTTTCTCTTCTCTTTTCTCAGTCTCTTTGTATTTCTCTCTGTTTCTCTCCTTTTCTCCCTTTCTATCTCCCTTTCTGTATTTCTCTCTATCTTTGTCTCTTTCCTCTCTATGTATCTATCTCTCCCCCATCTGTTTTTCTTTTTACTGTCTTTTTTTGTCCCCCACCCCACCCCAACCATCATTCTTCTACTCATCCCCTATCTCAGAAAATCTTCATGAACAGCTCTCTTCATATCCTACAAATCCAAAAGCCAGGATAGAAACCCTGGTAGCTCTGTTCCTCACTAGCCTGGTGACCTCAGACAAGTCATTACGCCAGCCAGAGCCTCATTTTCCTTATCTATAAAATGAGAGAGTTGAACTACATGGCTCTCAGGGCCTTCACATCTCCAACAGTCTGTGTTCTAAGTCTAGGTACCTTCCAGCTCTAACATTCTGTGATTCTTGCCCCTCGAGAGAGACAGAATGATGAAGTGAGGAGACGGCGGGATTAGTAGTCCAGGGATCTGGGTTCAAATCCTGATTCCATTACTACTAGTGATGTTCCCTCATAGGGAGAGAATTAGCCTCTCTTCCTCTTGGCCCCAGAGGAAATGGAAAATGAAGGCCTTGTGTGAGTTGGTTTTCAAGGCCCGTTTTGAGCCATAAACCTCATCATTCTACTACTCTGGGTGCCCGGATGCAGTTATAGTTATGTCTCTCCTGGATGCCCTGACAGTTCCCTGCCCCCTCCTCGTCTTTTCTGCCCCACCCCCTCCCCACTCTGCAGTGCCAGAGGGAACAAGAGTGTCTTTGTATGGTCACTCCCGTGCTGAGACCACCCTGGCTTATTCCTCACCAAGTTATTCCAGCCTGGGAAATAAGGGACCTTGGGAATATGCCTTCTGGGTTGGAAGGGATCTCAGAGGTCGTAAGAGATTTGAGACTTTGGAGTTGGAAAAGCATCTCAGAGAACAGTTTACCAGTCAGTGAGTTTGCATTTATTAAGCACTTACTGTATGCTGGGCACTGTGCTAAGCCTTGGAGACAAAAAGTATTGAAACACAGTCCCTCGCCCTCAAGGAGTCTACGTTCTAATGGGGAAGCACTATGCATATATAACTGTGTATGTATATGTGTCTGTGTGTATATGTATATCTATATATATGATATAGATTGTGTAAATGGCAGGTAGTCTCACAGAGAAAGGAAAGGAGTCCTCGAAAAGTCCTGTGACTGAGGTTAAACAGTTACTATAGAAAGTACACAGAAAGGATGACAGAAGGAGGGAGAGGAAGAGAGTAGAGACAGAAGGAGAAAGAGTGAGATAAAGACAGAAGGAGAAAGTACCAACACATTCCAGGCCAGGCCAATGCTCTTCTGCTGTTAAGTCAGACGTGTCCAGCCTGCTGCTCTGTGCGGGCATCCTACCTACAGCAGGGTGGAGAGATGTCAGGAAGGAATCAAGATAGAGAGAGAAAGAGAGAGAGAGAGAAAGACAGAGACAGAGAGAGAATCAGAGAGAGGAGGTGGGGAGAGGGGGGAAGAGAGAGAGAGAAAAAGAGGAGAGAGGAGAGAGAGAGACAGAGACAGAGACAGAGAGAGGAGGTGGGGAGAGAGGGGGGAAAGAGAGAGGAGAGAGGGGGGAGAGAGAGAAAGAGAATGTCAAGGAAGATAGCCGTAGAAAGTAACACTGGCCTGCCATCTTTTCTGCAGCTCTTCTGTTCTTAGAGTAGGGCATGGAGGACAGGCGGCAGCTGCTTTGCCCACCTCCTGTGGGGTGAGCCTACAGTTGAATTTCACTGAGAGTTCAGACCTGGGCTGCTGACACTGACTCATAGCTCTCCCAGGAGATCCATGCTACTTGGTTAAGGGTTATGAGTCATATCCCCCATCCCCTAAAGGGGATTAGCTGGTCCTCTCTTCAAAGAGCAGCAGTTTGGGCCGTGGGCGCTGCCTCCCCTTCCTGCCCCCTCTCCTCAAGGACTCACAGCCTGGCCCCAGGACCACCCTAGGAAGGCCTCGCTGGCATCGGCCATCATTTTCACACAGCCTTGTCCCCTGCCTTTGGGCCAAGCCAGGCTGAGCCTTCCCCTACGCTGCGCTAGCTTGGGCTTCTGAACAAAACAAGGAATTCTTCAAGTTTCTAAAATAGTGAGCCAATTCTTTAAATAACCCCAAATCCATGGGAGAAGAGGGAAGACCGAATGAGATGGGGCAGCTTCAGCAAGCTGTAAGGGCCTTACTGCTCAGTGGTGCTGAGACCAGGCTCTGGGTTCCAAGCTTTAAACAGACTGGACAGTGTTGCTGGCTCTGGATTGCAGGGGCTACAGAGGTGGGGCTGAGTCCTGGGTGTCAGGAGGGGGAAAGGAAATCCTGGCACTCTGAGCAGATGCCCCTGGGGCCGTAGTTGTATAATTTTATTTTTTAACCCCTGGAAAGAGATTCTTTTTTCCTTTAGGGTCAGTCTGTGTGGGAGCTGAGCTATTGGCCCCTACTCCTTCCCATTCCCAGGGCCTTTTTTCCTCTGGTTTTACAGCTTCACCTATGACAGCTGGGGCCAGGCTTCTGAGAATCCAGCGAGGAAATGGAGCCAAGTGGCCTGTAGGGATGAGGAATGAATGGATGGGTGAAATGTCAAAGGCAATTAGACTAAATGGTGTGGAGAACTTCAGACTCCCAGCACAGGCCCATCCACAGAGAGAGAGAGAAAGAGAGAGAGGAAGAGAGAGGGAGGGAGAGAGAGGAAGAGAGAGGGAGGGAGAGAGAGAGAGAGGGAGGGAGGGAGAGGAAGAGGGAGAGGGAGGGAGGGGGAGAGAGAGAGAGAGAGAGAGAGAGAGAGAGAGAGAGAGAGAGAGAGAGAGAGAGAGAGAGAGAAGCAGGAGTATCCATCCCCTCATGTCTCCCTTCCTCTTGGCCTCAGTGGAGGTTGGCTGCCCAAGTGTGTTGGCTCCTGTTTCCCCCCTGGTTCCTCCAATGTAATTACCTCATGCTTCTAAGTACTTTCTTACCACAGGGTGGAGGCTGAATGGGCATCTTCCCTTTCTCAGACCTGTTGCCCTGGGCCTGGGCTCCTAGGATCCTGGGAGCATATTTGTCCTGAATTTTAATTGGGGTAGGAGGGGGGTGGTGTCAGGGTAAGGAATAAATGACCCTTCTCTTCTCTGGGAAGGAGGAAAAGGATTATTTCTGGAGCTGCTGGTCAGACTTGGTCAGATCTTGGAGTTTATACCCTTTGAACTGATTGAAATCATCATTTCAGGTTCAGTTCAGATGATATTTATTTGTATTGGGGGGAGAAACATGGTGAGATGGAAAGACCACTGTACTTGGGGTCAGAAGACCTGGGTTTCAGTTCAGGCTCTGACATTTGTTAGCTGTGTATTTCTGAGTAGGTTTCTTGGGGTTGGACAAGGTCACAGCTCAATGGGGTCAGAGCTTTGAAACCGTCTTGGCCAGCCCTCTCATTTTATAGATGAGGAAACTGAGGCCCAGTGAGATTAACTTGCCCAGGGTTACACAGCTAGTGTCTGAAGCCAGATTTGAGATCGGATCTTCTAATTCCAAATCCAAGGCTCTTTTCATTGTACTATACTTCCTTCTCTAATACTGCTTTCTTTGTTGACATTCTACATGAGAAGGACCCTTCCAGCTCTGACTTTCTAAATGATCTGGGCCCTTCCAGATCTGACATTCCATGTGTTATTTTCTGACATTTTGTGCTCGTCTGTGGGTAGCTAGGTGGTGCGTGCAGTGGATAGAACGTTGGACTTGGAGTCGGGAAGACTCATCTTCATGCCTTCAAATCTGACCTCAGACACTTACTAGCTGTGTGACCCTGGGCAAGTCATTTAACCCTGTTTACCTCAGCTTCCTCATCTGTAAAATGAGCTGGAGAAGGAAGTGGCAAAACATTCCATTGTCTTTGCCAAGAAAGCCCCAAATGGGGTCACGACCAGTCAGACACAATTGAAACGACCCAATAGCAGCAGCATGCTTTTCTAAGGGCCCTTTGGGCTCTATATCCTATGATTAGAAGAGATTTTTCAAAGTTACTACCTGCCAGTTTGGTGGGGGGGGGGATTTTTGTGGGGGTTTTTGAGGTCATAAAGCTGTGATTTATTCTTTCTTTTCCTCAAATGGCACTGATTTTTGGGATGGTGCCTTGTGATATGCCTTTCTGACTTTGTGCTAGGATCCTTTCTCATAGTTCTCTGGCATACATTACAGGTAAATCTGCCATTTGCTATATTATACGTGCTGTTCTTTCACATAGGATTTTTTTTTCTACTCATGTTACTTCTTCAAGGGGGTAAGAAAATCTAACTTAGAAAGAAGACTTAAGCTAGGATGTATGTGCTAAAAGTAAGTTTCAGAAAACCTTAGCTCAGATCTTCCTGGACTTGTAAAAAACAATTAGTGTATTTATTTCTATGAAGGCAAAAATCTTCAGGCATTCACCTGTGTATGCCACCCATTCATTCTACTAGAGATTGGCTCCATCCTCCCCAAGCTGTGCTGAAACATGCCATGAAGGACTCTTGCAGAAGATCCACTCAGGCCTTCTCACATCAGCCAAGGCTGGAGTTGGGTATCAAAAGCAGTTCTTGATTTGATTATGAACCACTGTGCTGGTGTTCCCTATTCATTCCCATCACCCAGAGAGGGAAAGCCTCCCAGAGAGCCACAGAAACACAGCATCTAAGAGCAGGAAGGAGAGAGAGGTCATGTGGTTATACCTGGGTGAACAGGTCTCCCCCTACCACATGCCCATCTCTTCCATCCTCTGCTCCAAGAGTTCCAGTGAGAGTAGAACCCATTACCTCCAAAAGCTCAAAGTGGTAGGAAGTTTGTACTTATGTTGAGCCAAAATCTGCTTCCCTGTGCCTTCCACCTTGTACTTCCTTCTGAGACCATGGAGACGCTTTCATTGGCCTTCCTAAAATGTGGTCCTCAGAACTTAAAAGAGTATTCCAGATAGAGTAATACAGCAGGACTACCACTCACCCCTCATTCTGGATACTTTGCCTCTGCTAGGTGGCACAGTGAATAGAGAATCAAGCATGGAGTCAAGAAGACCTGAGTTCAAATCCAGCCTCAGACACTCACTAACTGTGCAATCCCAGGCAAGTCATTTCACCTCTCTCTGCCTCAGTTTTCTCTTCTGTAAAAGTGGGATCATAATAGCACCTCTCTCCCAGGGTTGTTGTGAGGATCAAATGAGATAATAATTATAAAGTGCTTAACATAGTGCCTGGCACATAGTGAGCACTATATAAATATTAACTATTATTATTATTATTAATGTTGTCATTAGAGCTTAAAATTAGATTTGTTTTTTGGCAGTCATGCCATGCTATTGATTCATATTGAGAGTACAGTTCACTAAACCCAACAGGTTTGTTTGTTTTTTAAAACACAAACTACATTTCTCCCATTTTCTATTTGTACAGTTGACTTTTTAAAAAAAATTATTTTTAGTTTTCAACATTGACTTCCATAAGATTTTGAGTTCCAAATTTTCTCCCCCTCCTTCCTCTCCCTCCATCCCAAGACAGCACGCAATCTGATAGAGGCTCTACATATACATTCATATCAAACATATTTTCACATTAGTGATGTTGTAAAGAAGAATTAGAACCAATGGGATGAACAATGAGAATGAAGAAACAAAAAGAAAAGAGAGCAAATAGTATGCTTTCATCTGCATTCAGACTCCACAGTTCATTTCTGGGTGTGGATCGCATTTTCCATCATGAGTCTTTTGGAGTTGTCCTAGATCCTTGCATTGCTAGGAAGAGGTAAGTCTATCAAAGTTAGTCATGGCACAATGTACAGCTGACTTTTCTAAACTATGGATTTTATATTTAGTCCTCCTAGATTTTACCTTCAATTCGACCCATTTTTCTAGCTTTTCAGGACCTTTATATATCCTCATTCTGTTGTCCAGTGGGTTAGCTAACTGTTCTTTTTTGTAAGAAATTGATTAAAAAAAATGTTGAATAGCACCAAATTGAGAACAAACCCTTGGGAAACCACATCAGAGAATTCTGTCCAGCTTGATGTTGATCTGTTAATCACTACTCTTTGGATTTTAGTCCATCAGTCAATTCTAAGTACATGTCTATCCACCCCCAACCCGCCATACAGAATGAGAGACCTTATCAAATGCTTGCTGAAAGGCAAGCATGCTATGTCAATAGTATACCTTTGATTTACCAGGCTTATTAGAGAGATCCCATCCAAAAAAAGGAAATGAGATAAGTCTTATATAGTCTGTACTTAATCAGACCTTCAACAAACAGGTGCCTAGCATTGTGCTGACCAACCTACTGTAAAACTTGATGAACTCTGAATGATTACTGCTTCCATTTCTAAATGCTTACAAACCACTTCTTTAATTATACATCCTAGAAATTTGCAAAGAGTAGAATTCAGGACATCAGCAGTCCTTTGACACTTGTTACATTCTTGGTTTTTCAAAGCTAGCCTGCAGCAGTCCAGAAATCCTACCTGCTCATCCTTTTAGTATCCTGGCATGTAGTTCACCTTGGCCTGGGGATCTGAACTCTTGGAGGGCAGCTAAGTTCCTGCTTGCCAAGAACTAACTTCCCTATCTGAAGATCATTCTCCTTAGAGAAAGCAAAGGCAATATCTTGAGTTAAGTAGGTCAGTCTTCTTCCCATCAGCATCACTCCAGCTTTCACAAGCAGTGATCCCATTCTATTATCCTCTTGTCCCTTTCTGTGGTTTTAGTATTGCTTGCCAGCCTCAGCCCCTTCTGAATTTTAGAGCTTCTGACCCTTTTCTTACAACACTGTGATAGCCTTTTGTATCCATCCTTACATATCTGCCCTTTCTTCTATCTTTTTTATACATCTTTTCCAAGTCTAAGTGGATGGATGAATTCCCTGAGCATTCACAATAGTCTCTTTGGACAGCTCCTCCTTTTTCTTTCTCATCAAAATCACCTGTGTTTATATCACCAGAATTTTGTTCTTGAGAGCTTTCCATATCTCATGAAACACCTTGTCCTGTGGAATTTTAGGTCATGGGATCCTGCCTTTCCTTTGACTGATCATTTTAAGATCCACCTTTAGAAAATGTATGATGTTGGTCAAACTGTGCCTGTCTTTCCTTCTTTTGTTTATCACAAACTCTAAGATGCTGTGGTCACTAGATCCCGTTTGCTATCATTTCTATTTTAGTTCCTCAAAATTTGTAAGAATTGGGTCCACATTATTACTTCTTTCATCTTTTGAAGAATAAAATTATCATTAAGGCAAGTTAAAAATTTATCAGCTGCTGATTAACCAGTGTTCATTCACACAGACTAGTTATGTGACCTAGAACACATCATTTGTCTTTGGCTTCTCATCTAAAAAATCAGGGGTTTGAACTAGGTCATGAAAATCTTAGCAGGAGCATAGATTCCCTTCTTTTAGCAGAAAGAGTCAAAAAGCATCCCGATAACTGAAACTCCCATGACTGTATCATTCCTCATTGCCAGATTTGTGATCTATTTCCCAAACTTATCATCTGCTTCCTTCTTTTGGTCTCCTGGGATACAGGAAGATGGTAATAATGCCCTGTGGTTCATATCTCCTAGACAGAACTCAAAGGTTGGTGACCAACTTTTAGAAGAGTCAAGAATGGGATGGGATTTACCAATGTCAATGTTGTGCCAAGTCCTTGACTTCTTTCCAGCTTCCATTCCTGAACGGAACACTAATGATGCTCTAAGATGTCCTATCTCATCATAACACAGGAGCTGTTTTAATAATCACTAGCATCAATAAGCTATCACCTATCACACACTTATCCAATATTACCTACCTTCAGGCAAACATGGCAGGCTGCTGATTTTGCCTTGATGGCCAGTATAGAATTATAGATTGGAAGATGAAAGGGATCTTAGAGATAATCTAATCCAAACCCTTCATTTTATAGTTGAAGGAAACTGAGGCACAGAGACAGGAGTGTACTGAAATCAGTTCATCCTGGCTTTGTGAGAGCCAATTGTTAAATCTTCACTGTGATCATTTTATACCCTGGAAATCTGCAAATGTTAAAAAAATAGGGCTTGATTTATTGTCTTGTTGATCATATAGATTTAAGAAACTGATGGGGAAAATGTTAATAATGCATTTGTTTTCCCCTCCTGAGAGTCAGTTGCTAAATATTTTCTCAGCACAAATACACAGTCAGGTTAAGAGGTCAGACAGGTAAAAAACAGCAGAATTAGAACTTGTACCTTTTCTGAAACCAAATCAGGAAGTATTTACTCCTCCCTCCATATTGCCCTGTCTACACACATTCAAAATTCTATCATTCTGATGAGACTTCAGAAAAAAAAAGAAACAGAAAAAAAAGTCAAATGCTTGACTGCAACCTTTGACATAATGTAAAGAGCCCAGGGCTTGGTTGTCAGATCTAGAGTCTTCTCTTGGGTTATGCCAATGACCACCAACAAGTCCCTTCCCAGCTATGGACTACAGTTTTCACCTCTGCAATGTAAAGAAATTGGAATGGAAAATTTCTCAGACCTCTTCAGAGGCCAATACCACTTAGCACAGTGCCTGCATATACTAGGTGCTTAATAAATGTTTATTGATTGGTTGTTGATTTATTGACTAATATCCCATTGGTTCTATCTGCTATCATTGTACATTCTTCTGGAACCATATGTATTCCTTGTACCATGGTTCCTCAGCCTAGCATGCAGCATAGAGCCAACATTCTTGATGAAAAAAGCTAAGAGGCAAAGTCTCCCTTTTTTATCCACCATCCTAAAGATCAGTAAAACTCTAGAGCATATCAGTGGGGGCATGATATCAGAATCAATTCTACTGAAGTGGTAAATATCTCGTCATTATAGTAGAGAGGACCGAGGAGGGCAGACTACCATAGTCAAGATGGCGGGAGGTCTCCTGGGAGTTTAGAGTTGTCTGTTTTTTGATTTGGGAATTTAGAGTTCACGAGATTATAAGCTCCTTGAGGGCGGGTGCTGTCTTTGTTTCTTTTTGAACCCCCAGAGCTTAGCACAGTGCCTGGCGCATAGTAGGTGCTTAGTAAATGGTTATTGACTGAGTCAGAAGCTCCCTTGGAGCTCCTCGTCTATGATTATAAACACCATCTAGACCGTTTTACATAGAAGAAAACTGAGATCCAAAGCCAGGAAAGTGATTTTTCTCAAGTTCTCTCTAATGTTGTAGGAGGAGCATCGATGATAAGAGTTCCAGAGCTAAAAGGGACCTTGGTGGCATCTGATCCAACTCTCTTTTTGTAAATATGTGGAAACAGGTTTAGTGAGTGAAGTGGCTTGCCGAGGTCACATGAGGAGTAAGGGTTAGATGTGGTATTCGAACCCAGCTCCCCTGACTCCAGAGCTGGTCTTCTTTCTGTGCCTTGAAGCAAGTCCTTAAACCTCTTTGGTCCTCAGGTTCTCATCAAGGCCCGACCCAAGTGCCCCCTCTTATAGAAGATTGCTTCGGATGCTCCCAGCTATCAACGCCCTCCCCCATAAATTCCTTTTATTTGCTTTCTGTAAGTTTTGTATTTATGTAGCTTAGTGTTTTGTATTTGTATTTATTTATTTAGCTGTTTTCCCCTGCGTAATAATGCCAGCCCTTTCAGACCAGTTATCTTTTCCTTTATGACTCTGTCTTCCTAGCACCCAGCAGGGGAGTCCTAGGAATACAAAAACATCTTACACATAGTAGGTACTTAATTAATGTATATGGATTTGAAATGAGGATCAAGTGAGAGCCTATATGTGAACACTCTTTCTAAAACTATAGAATGTCATACGAGTGTTAGGGGGTTAATTCTGCAACTATTTATTAAGCTCCTACTATATGCAAGACTCTTTTGTTAGGCACTTGGTGATTCAAAGATGACAAAAGACATAATGCTTACCTTCAAGGAGTTTACAATCTAATATAGAGATTGATTATTTCAGGGTAACCAATAGGTTAATAACCAATAATTATTTCATTATTGTTGAGCTTTACTAGTCTTTAGGGTGGTGGATAAAAAAGGGAGCACTTTGTCCCTTAGCTTTTTTCATCAAGAATGCTGGTTCTATGTTGCACGCTAGGCTGAGGAACCATGGTACAGGGAACATATATGGTTCCAGAAGAATGTACAACAATAGCAGATAGAACTAATAGGATATTGTTCAGTCAATCAACAATAATGAATTATGTCAGTTTTGCTGGGGAGCAAGCCAGATACAAGATGTAGAGGCATGAGTGGGGAAATGGGAACAGTGAGTGTTGACTACTCCTTCCAGAAATTTCATTAGGAAAGGTGAGGCAGGGGATAGGAAGATAGCTTGAGGGGATGGCAAACCCAAAGGAAGGGTGGTGTGCTGATGATTTGAGGGCCAGGGAGTACCTGAGCATGTTTGTAGGTTGAGAAGAAGAAGCCAGTAGATGGGACGTGGTCACAGAGAAGATAGGAGGAGGATGAGATTAAAAGCCCAGTGTCATTATTAGGAGAGAAGGAAGGGCAGGGGAAGGAAGAAGGATTAGGAGCCATCTTCCCAGGCAGGTGAACCCAGGCAGTCAGAGGGAGAAGGATAAGCACAGAAGAAAAAAGGCATGAATTAAGCCCCTTTCCAGAGTTGGAGTAGGGGATAGTGGGGTTGGTTTGATGAGTGATTCTGTCAACATGTAACCTTTAGGTACAGCTGTGGTTCTGCAAATGAATGCACTCCATTCCTATTTTTGACTGGCAGGCTGGTTGAGATTAAGGCCTTCTGTGCCTTTCTTTATATCCTCAGCACTTAGCACAGTGTCTGGCATACAGTAAGCACTTAATAAATGCTTGTTGACTGACTGTTGTTTATTTGGTTCTGTGTTCCCTGACTGAGATGAAGGAAGAAGAGGAGCTAGTTTGCCCAGAAGACAGGATACATGGAGGGATTTGGGGGTGGAAACTGCTCTCCCTATCATGGCTGGTGCTTTCAGAGAGACATCTGTTTCCAAATGCCTTCCATACGCAGAATGTTTCCATTTCTCCCTCCCCCTGCCCCGACCAGAAACACCAGAGCAAAGATGGACATGTGGACTATCTAGATATCTTTCCCACCCTCTACTTCAACCCTCTTCTCCGGCCCCCAGTCTGATGGTCTCTCTTGCCTTTCCTCTGGTCTCTCTTGATCTAAACACAACAAAAAACCTTGTGTCTTTACCACTTCTAAGACACAAGTGGCCCCCTTGAGTTTCCTAAGAAGGTTGACCCGGCTACCCTTAGACACTCCTACTCCCTGCCTACTTGGGAGATCAGGGTGGGTGGAAGCACCATAGCCAACCTCCTGGAGCTGGTCTGTTAGGAAAGAACAAGGGAGAAGAGGCAGGATGATAAACTCTAGGGAGATCCATCTGGCAGCAGGATTGATTAGAACTTGAAGTTTGAAAGCTGTGGCAGTGGTCCAGGCACATCCACCGGGGCCTGGCCCAGGGTGGCGGTTGTGGATGTGGAGAGGAAAGAAAAAAGAATGGGCTCAGAGATTCATTACAAAGGGAGAACCAAAAAGACATGGTAATTGGTTGCATTGCAGAGGGAGAGGAATAGAGGGAGGTGTTGGAGATGACAGGGAGATGGATGGATGGAGGCAGAGGTGACTCCAGAAAATACAGACCCCATACCTCCCGGAGCAGGAGGCAGCTGTTGGAGAAGTCTGTGCACACAGGTAAAGGGGATGTCTGGCTCTGCTGGAGGGGATGCATCAAGCCAGGGGCCTCTCTAGAGAAGGTCCCTGAAAGAGTTAATGCGAGCAGCCAAGCAAGCCTCCTCTGAGCCCTGCAGGGTCTGGGTGTCGGACAAGTCAAACAACTGTTTTTGACTCACTCTTGCTGGGTTGCCAAGTAGGATTGCTTCCACACTCTCATCCCTTTGGCGTGAAGGATGTGATGTGTAGAGACACTGGCTTTTTGGATTTAAAAGGACAAAAAAGTGGGAAGTGGGCTAGACTGTTGGGGAGGGGGTTATGTGGAGAGAGGATTGAGGAAAGAAAAAGGGGTGAGATCCGAGAAAGAGAGAGAGGAGAGAGAGAGAAAAGGGAGAGAGAGAAAAAGAGAGAGAGAAAGAGAAGAGAAAGAGAGAGAGAGAAGGGAGAGAGAGAGAGAGAAGGAGAGAGAGAGAAAAGGGAGAGAGAGGAAGAGAGAGAGAGAGAGAGGGGGGTGTTGTTTTTCACCCTGACATGTTCAGGACAGCAAGACAGGAAAGCTGTTTTCTCCCACCCGGGAGGAAGCCAGAGGGCCTGAGAACAGTGAAGTAAAGAGTGCTGGGATCTAGTCGGAACACCTTGGTTGATAGTGCAGCTCTGCTACCTGGTACTTGTGGGACCAGGACCAAGTCCTTTTGGCCTCTCTGGGCCTCAGTTTTCCCATTTGTAAAATGGGTGTTAGTTAGACTAGACTGCTTAGAACATCCACCACTTAGTTGCCCAAGTGATTTTCCCAAAGTTCTGGTGAGACCCCATTACCCCACCTCCTCCCCCACAAACTCCCTGTTACTTCCAAGATCAAATGTCAAATCCTCTGCCTGGCATTCAGATCCTTCCACAAGCAGGCCTTTCCTATCTTTCCAGCCCTTACTCCTCTCTGCATATTCTATAAGCCAGCTCCTCTGGTCTACTTGCAGTTGCTAGCACAAAACACTCAGACCTCCGGACTCCAGGCCTTTTCCCTGCCTGCTTCTTCCTCCTCAGCTCTGCCTCCTGGCTTCCCTGACCCTTTTCAAGACTCACCCAAGTCCTGCCTTTCCTGAGACTACCTCCCATTCACCCTGGCTGTGGCTTGTATGAACATAGTTGTTTCCCCTTTGTCTTCCCAGATGGACTGTAAGCTCTCTGAGGGAATCATGGCATTTTTTTGGTCTGTTGTTTTTCTTTCTTTGTGTCCTTAGCACTTAGCCCAGTGCCTGGTACACAGTAAGTGATTAACGAATACTCGTTGACAACCGATTCTGTGAACTGGATACATCCTGAGACAATCCACCCAGGGCTGGAATCTCCTGGCCCACAAGTGGGGCAAGAGGGATGGAGTGGAAATGGAGGGCGGAGGCCCAAAGAGAGGATGAATGTTCCCCGTTGGGGAGCCTAGAAAACCACCAGGCTGGTGTGTTACTAGGTCACCCCTTCCCTGAAGTCACAACAGCTGTTGGAGCTGAGGCTCAACCCTTCCCAGCAGGGCGGGAGTGGGATGCCACCAGCAGCACTGACCGTGGGATGTCATAAACACAGCCCAGGCCAGCACAGCCATCCCATCTCCGATGGCTCTGGTTCAACCCGCCGAGGGCCCAGCCCCTTGCCCAGCCATCCTTCACCCCCCTCCGCCCTCCCCAAGATGAGTAAGAAAGCATCTGTCAGGTAGAGCCACAAGGGACCTCCCTCTTCTCTCCCTCTCTTGGAAGTGAAACGAGGGAATGGAGTCCTTAGGGATAGCTCTGACTTTACAAGCTGTGACTTCTGGCTGTGGCGTGGGTGGCTGAGTGACCTTTGCCCTTGGACCCTTTCTGGTCAGGCCTCCCTGGCAAGCCCAGGAGGAGTGTCCTCAGAGAATTAGAACATGGACAGCAGTGATGCTCTTACCCCTCCCCCCCAAGGAGGCGAGCCAGCTGTCAGTGGGAGTCATCTTTCCCATGGTGTAGTGGAAAGAGCCCTGAACTGGGAAATAGAAGACATGAGGGCATAAATAATCCCTGACACTGTACAGGCCTGGGGAGCTAGGAAGCCACTGCGCTCATCTCTCTTCCTTTCACTCTTCATGATCCTTTAGGTAGCTCCCTCCAAAAGTGACTTGGGAGAACTTAATAAATACTTGTGCCCTTTCCCTTCCCACTTTGTGACTTCCCAGACTTTGGGCAGGTCGCTTAACCAAACTTAGCCTCAGTTTCTCCATTTGGAAAAATGAGGGGATTAGGCCGGAGGATTTCAAAGGAGTCCTCCAGCCCCTAGTGTTCTGATTTCCTACTGGCATTTAAAGGTTGGTGTCATTTTTATTTTTAATTTGCTTTGGGTCTTTTTGGCCAGTGACACAGAAGAAAGTGACTGGGATTCTAGTGAGAGGATAGGCGAATATGACTTCTGAGGATCCGATGAAGGAATGGAGGAGTTTAGCCTGGAGAAGAAAAGACTGAGGTGGGGGGGACAGAAGAGCCATCTTGGGATGTATAAAGGTCTGGACTGCCTGGCCCCACAAGGCACCTAAAAGTGGTGCCTTAATGTTGGTGCCTCACATCTCTCATTTTAGACTCACAAATATCCTGGGGGGTTAGGTGCTATTATTGTCCCCATTTTACAGATGAGGAAAGTGAGGCAGGCAGTGGGCAAGGGGCTTGCCCAAGTTTACACAGCTGGTAAATGTCCAAAGCTGGATTTGACCTCAGGCCCTCTGGCCTCCAGGCCACGTCTAGTAGGTCAAGAACTCTTAACCTTTTTTGTGTTCTGGACCCTTGTGGCAGGCTGGTGAAGTGTGTGGACACCTTCTCAGATCATGTTTTTAAATGCATAAAATAAAACACGCAATTGCAAAGGGAACCGAACTGGTTATATTGAAATACAATTATCAAAAATTTTATTTAAAAAAAAACAAGCTAAGAACTTTTACTCTAGGTAATTAAGTGCTCCCACCCAAAGACGAAGGATTAATTTTTCCTTGAATTAGAGCAGCCATATAGTATTTTTAAAGTATGTATTTCCAGCAAGACTTTTTTTGTTCCCCATAAAACTCATGAAGATCGAGTCGGTGCCAGAGTAGGGACTGAAAATCACTCACACTTACAAGCATGTTAAGGTTTACCTTTAAAGCTCTTTCCTCACAGCAACTCTGGGAGGTGGGCCTTGTAAGCCTTCTCCTCTGCTTTTTTACAGAAGAGGAAACTGAGTCTCAAAGAGGTTAAATGACTCAACAGCAGCAAGTGTCAGAGCCAAGATCAGTATCCAGGTCTCCTGACTGCAAGCGGAAGTGTTCTTTCCGCTGGATCAAAATGTTCTTGGATTGTGAGGTAGAGGGCTAGAGAAGAATGAATGATACAGATTGGGACTTCCTCTTCCCTGCTGTTCCTCTTTCCCCACCCTCACCTGAGAGTAATTGGCTTTGAGCTCTCCTAGCAAAATGATTCCAGCATTCTCCGTGTGCCTGGGTCAGGGCTTTCAAAAGCTGATTCCTCTTCACTTCTGGCTTCCCGGTACTCTTCAGGTCATTATGTGCTCAATAATTGTTACTGAGTTTCAGAGAGACAGACAGACAGACAGACAGACATAGGAAGACGGATGAGATTATGAGTACAGTGTTGTCTGGGCCTCCTGGATAGAGAGATTGCTTCAGTGGGAGATATCAACACAGTATTGTTTACTTAATAATTTTCCATTGTCTCGTAGCAGAAATAGTACTTCCTTCTGAGGAAAATTAGAATGGAGACCTTAAGATGTAATCTAGTCCAACCTCTTTTTGGAGTGAAGAAAAAAGCCCTTATTAGGTGCTTACTTATTCTGTGACAGGCAGTGTCCTAACTCAGGGGATCCCAAAACTCACCAGCAAGACAGCCCTGGCATTCAAGGAGTTTACATTATGCCAAAGGAAGACAGCAGAGAAAGGAAAGCCAGAGGTGAAAAGCAGGGCGGGGGATAATTAAAGGGCATAATTAAAAACAGATGGTTTGGAAATGGGGGTTGATTGAGTAGTGGGCCTGAAGGGACTGGGTAAGGGGGTAGACGGCTTCCCTAGAGACTCAGTCCAGGGCTCTCCAATGGGAGCCCAGTTGGGGGGGGGGGAGTCAGAAGGTCAGGGCATAGCATTGTTTTGAGATGACGGTCTAGAAGCCCAGATTGGGCCAGGGAGTGGGCTAAAGGGAAAGCTCACTAATCAGGGCCCCAGAGGCCAGTCCAGGAACCCTTGATGAGCCAAATTAATAAGTATTAAGTGCCTACTATGTGCTAAGCACTGGGAATACAGAGAATGCCCAAACCTACTCCTTTAGTTTGGGATGAAAATTAGGAGGGTTCAGTGGTGGGTGGTGCAGTGGAGAGACCTGAGTTCAAATTTGGTCTCAGATACTAGCTGTAGGATCCTGAGCAAGTCAGTTCACCTCTGTTTACCTCAGTTTCCTCATCTGTAAAATGGGGATAATAATAGCACCTACCTCTTGGGGTGGTTGTGAGGATCTTATGGGACATTTGTAAAGTGCTTTGCAAACCTTAAAGTCTTATATATATGCTATTATCATGCATATTATGAGAGGGTTCCACTCAAGGCCAGGTTCAGGGTTTCCCTAGTGGATTTCGCATTGATTCACATTTGTTCACTGCAAAGTTCAAGAAAAAATCACGAAGGTCATATATCTGACAGATGCTCAGAGAGGAAAAGGATTTGTCCAAGGCTATGTAGTTAGTTAGTTAGCAGACAGAGCTGTGTCTAGAACCCAGAACTGTTGAAATGGATAACACCCATTTGGCTGCATAAATCCTAGCATTTTTTTCCCATAAAAAACAGCCTCATTGCCACATATTCACACCTCTTATCTGGCACTTCCCTCTGGGACCTGTTTCCTGCTCTCTGAAATGAAGGGGCTAGATTCCATGGTGTCTCCGGCCCCCTCCAGCTCTAAACAACCAGGATTTGGGTTCCTCTTCTCGTTCTCCCTCTACTGGCCTGGTGTGCCGGGCCTGGTGCAGAATAGCTGTGCTATTGTCTCTGGGACCATCCCCCGTAGGCAGATCAGTGAAGCCTGGGTTTCTAAAGAGATATCCAGTGTCTGGCAGCTCCCTTTGTCTTTCCTGGTCCCCAGGCTGAGTGACCTTTTCACCCTTTGCTTCTCTTCAAGCCTGATGCCTTTTAGGTCAGGCCCTCTGAACTGGCCCTGTCTGGGCAGCCTGAGAACCCTGCTTCCCCTAGGCCCACCTCCCCACAGCTGGGCCCCAAGCCGCCTCAGACTGAGGTTGTCACATCCAAGAGGGGCATACTTGGTTTGTTTCCATGCTGGGGCCTGGGGGGGGGGGCTTTTGTTAACTGTTTCCCCATGAACTTTGGAACATATAAGACTGTGAACAAGGGATGATGATGGCCCCAGCCTACCCCCTCCCCATTTCATTTTTCCTCCCCACCCCAACTTGATCTGACTCACAGTGGGGCAAAGCAGACCTTTTAGCCATTGGGATAGAGATAGGGGTAAAATCTCGACCTCATTAGGCTACACTGGCATATGAAAAAGAGCTCTTTATTTGGGGCCAGAAGAAGTGGGCTGAGATCTTGGCTCTGCTCTGTTAGCCACCTGACCTTGAAGAAGTTGCCCACCCCCCTTTTCTGGGCCTTGGTTTCTTATTCTGTAAAATGAGGGGCTTAGACTAGATTAGGGGTTCTTAACATTTTTTGAGACATGGATCCCTCTGGTGGTCTGGGAAAGCCAGTGGCCCCCTTCTCATAATCATGGTTTTAGAATCATAAGATAAAACACATAGGCTTACGAAGGGAACCCATATTGAAGTATAGTTATCAAAATATTTTTAAAAACAAGTTCACAGACCATAGGTCAGTCAGTAAGCATTTGTTAAGTACCTTTTGTGTGCCAAGCACTGTGTTGGGCGCTAGGGGTGCAAAGAAGGAGCTCAACATCTGGTGGACAACCCTAGGTTAAGTAGCCCAGGGCTAGAAGATCCCTTCCAATTCTAAATTCTCCCAATCAATTGGCCCTATCATTATCATCATCCTTTCATCCTGGGCTGTTGGTGTGATTCACTGACTAGGGATGGGAGTAATGCCATTTCATAGATGGGAACACTGAGGTACAGAAAAAGCAGACAGCTTTCTAAAGGGATTAAGACTAAAAGGAATAACTGTTTCTATAGCACTTTAAGGTTTACAAAGTACTTTATTTTTGGTCTTTGTATACCCAGTGTGGGGAGAGAAGTGAGTGACATACAGTTGGTGCTTAATAATTTCTGGTTACATTAAATTGGATTGAATTTCCTTATAGCATGTGATGTAGGTAGTGCAAGGAGATGAACCCTGCATAATTGGAAGCCCCTAAGATCACTTTAGTTATAAGCCAGTCCAGGCTTTCCTGGGAAATTCTTAGTACTTGGGATCTCGAATTCCAAGTTCCTGGGTAGAATCGGAGACAAGGGACTGAACCTGGGGAGCCTCCAAGTGGCGTGGGCAGAGGGATAGTTCGGATGGACCATGGTCTTATTTGGGAGGACACATGGGGTAAATGCAGCTCAGATGGCAAACTCCTGCAATGGCACTTCTTCCATGCCCCCTCACTGGCATCCTAAAGCCCTGGCAAGCCCTTGTTTCAGTGGTAGGGTAGAAGGGTGGCATCTCCCATCTGCATCCCTGGCATTCACATGCTGGTATTGGAAGGAAGCCGGGCACAGGCAGGGTGCCAGTCAGGAGCACTCTATCAGAACAGACCATGCCTGGCTGTCAGCCTCTTCTCCTTTTAGTTCAGTTTTGTTCATGTCTGGCACTGCCAACTTCCAGGGTGGCATAGGGAGAGTTGAGCACTTACACTTGGCCCCTGATACCAACCTCCATTGTGCCAACTGATGAGGCCGGTCCAGCCAAGCTGGTCTCAGGTAGAGGGTTATAACCCTTACAGAAGCAGGATGATTTGTGGGGCATGGAAAGAAAGAAGACAAAAAGAGAATTCAGAAGCCTCCCTGGATTTTCAAGATGGAAGGGACCTTTGAGGTCATCTCTAGGCCAACCCCCTTAGTTGACAGCTCAGAAGAATCTGTCCCAGAGAAGAGGAATAATTTGTCAAAGGTCACACAGGTAATAAGTGTGGATTTGAAATCCACAAAGTGAGGATTTGAACTCAGGTCTTCGAATTTTAAACCTAGTGCTTTTTCTTTCCTGGCAGAGTTGAGAATGGGTAACAATGTTACCTCTAGGGAAGGAAGCAGGGGTGTCATGGTATTGGGGAGGAGAGAGAACAATGGACTTGGGTTCTGTTGCCAGCTCTCCCACTCCCTTGTGTCTTTATCTACAAGAACAAAATGTCCTTCGGGGCCCCTTCCGGCTATAATAATAATAATAATAATAATAACTCATGATCATTTAAGGCTTATGAAGAACTTTCCTCAAAACCAGTGAATTCCGTTGTACCAATATCAGTACAGCCATTTTAAAAGTGGAGAAACTGAGGCTTACTGGAGTGATCATAAGGTCTCACGGCTAATAAATGTCAGGGCTGGTATCTGAACCCTTTCTTCTTTCTACCAAACCAATAGTGATCCAACTGCTGCTGGGCATTAGGGAGGTCACAAGAAGTATGACATTTGGTTCCTGCCCTCAAGGAGCCTATAATTTAATTGGTAGAGTCTTAAATGAAAATAATAATAATAGCTAACACATTTACATATGGCACCTACTATGTACCAGGCATTGTACTAAGCCCTTTACAATTATTATTTCATTTGATCCTCACAACAACCCTGGGAGGTAGGTGCTGTTATTATCCCCATTTTACAGAGGGAGAAACTGAGCCACAGAGAGGTGAGGTGGATGCTGTTATTATCCTCATTTTACAGATGGGGAAACTGAGGCAAACTGAGGTTGAGGTGGTGCTGTTAATACATATGGGGAAACTGAGGCAAACAGAGTTGAAGTGACTTGCCTACAGTCACATAGCTAAGTAAGTGTCTGAGGCTGCACTCAAGTCCAGGTGTTCATGACTGCAGGACCAGTGCTCTATCCATTGTGCCACCAAGCTGCCACAAGATAATTACTGATTTGACAGTTATATGATCAGTGCCAAATGAATATAATCAGTAAAACGTGTGAGAGACAGCACAGAGTTGCCCTGAAGTTGAGGTTAAAAGTCCTGCCTCTACCATTTTATACTATTGTGACTTAATCCGGATTTATCCTGGATATATCTCATTTGTACTTCATTTGTGTATTGTCCCCCAAATTAGACTGTGAGTTTCTTGAGGACAGGGATTGAGGTTTTGGGGGATTTTTTTTGCCTTTCTTTGTATCCCTAGAACTTAATGCTGTACCTAGCAGATAGTAGGACCTTAACAAATGCTTGTTGATTGACTGATTGGCTGACCTTGGCCAAGAAACAAACAATAATAACATACTGACATTTATAACTCCTTTAAAATTTCCAAAACACTTTGCCAACATTGTCTCATTTTGAGCCCCATAGCAATCCTATGAGGTCAAGAATACAGTTATTCAAATCCTCATTTTACCAATGAGGAAACTGAGGCATAGAGTGGAAGTCCCTTGCCCAGGGTCCCACAGCTAGTTTCACAGATAGAATTGGAGCCCTGGGGTTTTTTGGCTAGCATTTTCCTTCTTAACTTCTGTGGGTTCCTTATCTGGAAAATGAGGGGAGTTCAGAAAAGCTGAGGGTCCTTTCAGCTATAATAATCGATGATTCTATGATACTCTATTTTTTTGGACTGGGCTGCCCCACATTTTATGGGCTGTGTGACCTTAGATCTTCCCTGATCCTCAGATCCCTCTTCTGTAAAATGAGGGTCCTTTGAGGCGCTGTGGTCCTCTCTCTAAGAGCAGAGAGGAAGGAGAGGTCGTTGTAGTGAGGCTTGGCTCTGCTCCTAGTAGGTCTCAATGTGGACAGGCAGAGCTAAGGGTCCAGAAACCCAGACTACCTCCAGGCCGGGGCCATCCACTTGTGCCTGGCCCCTGAGCTGGACATGAGCAGCCAAAGACAGGTTGGGACCCACTTCGTAGAGACAAGGACAGATGGGGAATCGCCACACTCTTATGAACTGGAGGCTGCAGCCAGCCACGTTCCAAGGGGACGGCGGCGGCGGCTGCAGCAGCAGCAGCACCAGCAGCAGCAGCAGCACCAGCAGCAGCAGCAGCACCAGCAGCACCAGCAGCAGCAGCGCAGGGGCCGGCCAGGGATGGCTCTGGCTGTAACGGGTTTGCAAATCCACCCCAGCTGGGGGATTAAGCCAGCATCTGGCTTGTTTTACAATATTAAAACAAAGAAGGTTGCAGGCGCCATTATCAGAGGGAGGGAGGGCCATGGGGGGGAAGGCAGAGGGCGGTCGGAAAGCCTAGTGGTCTTCCCTCGCCCTAGGTGTGTTGGCAAAATCCGTGCCACTGACAACCGCCTTCCTAATTACCTCCTTCCCAGCGATTAAAGAAATCGAATGCTGGAGACAACACATTTCATCCTGACAGGGGGTGACATTCTGAACGTGTCTTGATTGCGAATGAATCCCTCCCTTTGGGGTGGGGGGTGGGGTGGAGAGGTGCCAGCAATGCATGGGGGGGCAGTGGGGGTGAGAAGTAGAGAGTGATGTTGGGGAAGTAGACAGCCCTGGAATTGAGAAACTGCTTCCTGGCCCGAGATTGCTTTTTCCAAGCTTCAGTGTTTGGTCACAGAGGCTGGCTGCAGGTGGGAGGTGGGGGGGGGGGGAGCGCGGGTGGTTGGTGGTTGGTGGTGTAACCCAGCATTCCCCCGGGGCCAGGCTCCAGGCTCCAACCTCCAACCCAGAGGGGTCCTCCCTCCCCTCTCCCCCCTTCCTTTCTAATGAGGTACAGCCGTCAGCAGGGCTAGCCATGCAACTAAAATTAGCACCAGGTTCTCATTTCTTATTTGCTAAAGGGGAAACATCTAATAATAAAAAAAGAAAGAAAATCATAAAAAAAGCTCAAGATTCCAAGGAGAAGACAGAAGGGATTTTGCCTTTTCCCCTTGCCTTCTCCTCCCTCCTCCTTCCCCTCCCTCCCTCTTTCTCTTTCCCCTCCCTCTCCCTTTCTCTTCCCCCTCCCTCCCCTTTCCCTTACCCCTTCCTTCTCCTTTCCCTTCCCTTCCTCCCTCTTTTCCTCCCCCTTCCCCTTCTTTCTCCTTTAATCTTCCTCTCCCTCCCTCCCCTTCCCCCTCACTCCCTTCTTCCCTCCCCCTCCTTCCATTTCCCCCACCTCCGCCTCCCCTTCCCCCTTCCTCTCCTTTCCCCTCTCCCCTCCTCTCCCTCCCCTCCGCTCCCTTCTCCTCCCCTTCCATCCCCCCCTCCTATCCCCTCCCCTCCCCTCTCCTCTCTTCCCCAACTCCTGTTGTGTCGCTCTGAGCCTGGGGAGGCTCCAGGAAGCCAGAGAGCAGAAGTGCCAAGTAGGAAACTGTCAGGCAGCCAAGACCCTACTTGTTTGTTCGTCTTGCTGGAGCCAGGGACTGACCTTATTAGCTCGGAGGGCAGCTGCCTTATTAATGCACATCTGGCAGAGGAGAGGCTCCCTAGCCCTTAGATTGTCTTCCTGCCGACCACTAGCCTTGCATTACCTTCGCAGGAATGCGGACAGGGACTTCACGCATCTGCAGGGAATTTCTGCTGGGGCTCCCTCCCTCCAGCCCCAGCCTGCTGGGTAGTCCGCGGCATTGGGGGGAGGGGAGGGTGGGAGGGGTGGGGAGGGGATGAGAGGGGAGGGAAGGGGTGGGTGGGGCTCTTCTCCCCTCCCTGATTTCTGTGGGCTTTCCTGCTGGCAGCCTGTCCCACATGGAGGAATATACTGTGATGAATGCCAGGGAGAAACCATTCCTCTGGGCCCCCAGCTCTGTTACAGCCGAGGAGGAGGGGAAAGAGTGACAATAAGCTATTAACCGAGGGTGTGGGGTGTAAAGAGAGGATGTCAAAGGTCTCAGTGTATCTAATATCAGAACTGGAAGGGACCTTAGAATGGAGAATATTAGAGCAGGAAGGGCCCTTAGGACATGAGAATTAGAACACAGACCTTTAGAACTTCGAGGTCTAGCCTGCCACCCTTCATATTATAAATGAGGCAACTGAGGCTTCAGAGAAAGAAAGTGACTTTTCCCAGGTCACACAGCTGATTAGTGGCAGAAATGGGAGTAGAGCCGGGTTTCCAGCTGCTTAGTCTGACATACTTTCCTATCCCAACATGCTGCTTCCCAATACCAAGGGGAAGTAGAATCCAGTCAAGTCAGCAAGCATTTATTAAGCCCCGAATGTGTATCAAGCACTGTTCTGAGTGCAGATGATGCACATATAAGTAAAAATAAATCCAGTGCCTGCCCTCAAAGGGCTTACATTCCAAGGAGGGAAGACAACACCTAAAAGGAAGTGGAAAAATGGGGGTTGGAAGGATGGTGACCAGGTCTGGTGAGGCCAGGGTAAGATGCTGGCCTACTGTGTCTTAGAAGGTCATAGAATCCTTAGGGATCATTGGAAGGTAATGTGGTTCAGTGGGAAGATGAATGAATGAACATTTATGAAATACTTACTATGTGCAAAGCACTGGAGATACAAATTGAAAAATAAAACAGTCTGCTCTCAGAGAGTTCATGAGCTAATAGGAGGCAGCTAGCTGGTGTAATAAATAGAGCACTGGGCCTGGAGTCACAAGACCTGAGTTCAAATCCTGCCTCGGTTTAACCTCTATCTTCCTCAGTTTTCTCAAGTGTAAAATAGAGGTAATAATAGCACCTACTTTCCAAGGTTGGTGTGAAGATAAAATGAAATAATTTTTGTATAGCAGCTCGCGAACAGTAATTGCTTAATAAATGCTTGTCTCTCTCCCTTCCTCCCCATAGGGGAGATATCACATGTAAGAGATTTCCAACTGGAAAGACCCTTGGTCCTTGCAGTTAAGGACCTTAGGGCCCTTAGGCAACACAGAGAGTAATATTTTTTCAAGTTTTCCCCACTTTTAAAACCATTCCCATTCCTGATGCTGAACCAATTGATAGTACCTAGGGCTTTAGTATGGAGAACTTTCTTTTCTTCTGTGGTTGAGGTGGCCAAGGAAGTAGGGACTGCGACATCTGCTGACACCATCGACAAGTTGAATCTCCATAGGATTTGATTCCTTGGATGATACCTTCCAGGACCGGGCTGAAAAGAGCGCTGGTGATCTGAGTTCAAATTCTGCTCTGTCACGGATGACTTTGTGCGACTCTGCCTCACTTAAATCCAATTCACACATGAGTCATTGTGATATTGTTGGTCTTCTTCAAAAACAAAGGATGAATAACAATGAGGACGTTGTTTTATAATAGTAATAACCAAGATTTATATAGTGCTTACTGTGTGCCAAACACTTTACAATTATTATCTCATTTGATTCTCTCAACCACCCTGGGAGGTAGGTCCTTTTATTATCCCCTTTTTATAGATAAGGACACTGAGGCAGACAGGGATTAAGTGACTTGCCCAGGATCATATAAGGAGTCATTGTCCGAATTTGGACTTAACTCAGGTTTTCTATATCTAGGTCCATCAGTCAATCCACTGCACCACCTGACTGCCCCTCTCCAAGGCTCGATTTCTTCATCTGGGGTTGGACTCTTTGCCCTTCGAGGTCCCTGCCTTCCTGCTCTGATTCAGCCTCCATCTCCTTAGAACCTCTCTACTGTTTGCATTCCAAGTGTACCCTGCATTATGTTAATCCATACACTGTAGTGAAATTTTAAATTTATAAATTTATAAACAGCGGCTAGACCTGGTTTACATTGTCTGGAAGTTCCGACTTTAAGAAATTGGAATCTTTAGGCAATGAGTCCTTTCCCTGACAATAATGGAAAGGGGATGGGGGTGGGGAAATAGTTTCATCTTTTCCTTGGCCAGAGTGGAAGCGCTCTCTCTTTCTCTCTCTCTCTCTCTCTCTCTCTCTGTCTCCTCCCTTCCCTTTCTTCCCTCCTTCTTTCTCTGCCTCTCTGTCTCTGTCTCTCTGTCTCTTCTTCTGTCCCTGTCCTCTCTCTGTCTTGCTGTGTATCTCTCTCTTTCTCTCTCTGAGACAAGAGTATGCCAGTGCTCTAATGACTAATGACTTCTGGCTTCCCTCTGTTGGGGTGCCTCTGGGCTTCCCCACACCACAGGCCCCTGCTTGGGCAGTGTGTTTACTCTGACCCCAGACAATCCTGACATACTAGAGGCTGGAGCTCCTCTGGCCCTCTTGTGCCATATCCCCCTTCTGGGAGTGTCAACAATTTTGTTGATAAGGCCACAGAGACATAGAAAGGCAGAGCCAGTAGAGACCTTAGAGCGGATTTGGACTCATAGACTGTTAGAGCTGAAAACATTATATTCTTTTAGTTTATGGTCGTTTTCAGGTGCTACCTCTTTTTATTTTTATAATTTTTAAATTCTGAACTTAAAAAGACACCAAATAAAACTAGCATTTCCCATACGGTAGAATAGAAAAATAGGTTTGGACATGAAACTATGAATCTCTATTTTATACAGTTTGTATTTCTTTTTAAAATGTAGAATAAGGGGGGGTGGGGAGCGAGGAAGGGAGGGAACTTGGAACTCAGAGTTTTAAAAATGAATGTTAAATATTGTTTTTTACATGTAACTGAAGAAAAAATAAAATACCAAATAAAAAATGTAGAATAAATTCAGTGGGCAACTTTCAAAACTCTTCTGCTTGTCTGCAGTTATTTCTGGTCTTCCATCTATTTGCTTCTGTGTATATAAAAAAAAAAAGGGTTTGCTAGGTGGCACGGTGGATAGAGCACTAGGCTGGAAGTCAGGGAGACTCGTGTTCCTGAGTTCAAATCTGCCTTTGGACACTTACTAGCCCTGTGACCCCAGGCAAGTCACGTAACCCCATTTACCTCAGTTTCCTCATCTGTAGAATGAGCAGGAGAAGGAAATGGCAAACTGCTCCAGTATCTCTGCCAAGAAAACCCCAGATGGGGTCATAAAGAGTGGGGCATGACTGAACAACAACAATTTCTTAAAATGCTTCAACGACTCTTTTTTGGGGCTACCTTATCCCTAGCCCTCTTCCTCCTCCTCCTCTACCCCAAAATTTAAAAAAGAAAATGAAGGAATTGGAATGCAGAGAAGAGAAGTGACTGGTCCATTGTGAGTAGCTGGGCTTGAGGATAGAAAGAGTTCTCCCCACTTCTATCCACTCTTTAATCACTGAGATGAGGCAGGAGGACCAAATATGGCTAGACGGACAGGACCAAAAAATGTCTGCTTGCTCCTTCCTTTCAGAGGAGGAAACTCAAGCCAAGAGGGAGGTGACTTGCCCAGAGTTTCATAGTAAGTTAGTGGACTTTGGGGAGAAGCGGGGTGAATGACATTCACTTTCCCTGTACCCGTTTCAAGAAGTGGCATCTTTTCCAGCTACAAGAATCACCAAGTCTGGAAAGAGAATTCCAATCAATATCTCTCGAAAGGTGCAATGGGCTGCCTGGGTGTCATGGCTTTGTCCTCGATGGATTTCTTCTAAGACAGGCTGGAGGACCACTCCTCAGGGTCAGGAATGCTGTATAGTAGCAATTGCCCATCCAGGTTGGGATTGGATTCAATAATTTCTGCGGCCCCTTATGACTCTTGAGATGCTGTGATTCTGAGAACCAAGGTTCTGTTTTTATTTTTTATTGACTATCTTGTGATAGTTATCACACTCCAATGAACGGAAATAACAGCAGCAGTCACAGCAATCAGCAATTACTTCGATGAGCAACTTATTACTTAAATTTATTACTTAAATACCCAGAATCATGGATTTGACAGCTGGAAGGGACCCAAGGAGATCATTTGCTCCATTGTTCTGTTTGCATACAGACCCCCCCCCCATTTTACAGCCTGGGAAACTGAGACCTGGGGCTTGTCCAAGATCATTTCATAGGTTTTCATACTAGGAGGGACTCCCTCCTTTTACAGAGGAGGAAACTGAGGTTCAGAGAAGGAAGGTAGCTTCACTCAGTGTCAAGTGGTATTCAAACCCAGGTCCTCTAACACCAAATCTAGTCCTCTCATCATGAAGCCTTTCTTCCTGTAGAACCCAAGCCAGCTGCCTCCTGGTAGGACACTCTTGGTAACACTTGAAGTACCATATTAATGTGAGTTAGCTTTTGCTGTTATTATAATGTTCATTTTTATATTCAATAATGCTATCATTCTGCTTCCTGGCCCTTTCAAAGCCGCCCAACCGCAAGAAAAGCTTTTTTCCTTTGAAAAGATTCCTTGTTTTTCTTTCTGTGCTGATACTTCTAGGTTGTGACATAATATAGGGTGACTTTTACATGTAATTGGAAAAAAAATAAAATGCCATTAAATACAAAAAATATATGGGGTGATTGATTTCACTCTGGTACTAAATACTTTGAAATGCCCCTAGAAGGAAGAGTTTACTGTCAGCCTCCTCTTACAATTCAATTCAGCATAAATACATTTATTAAGTGCCTGCCGTATACAAGGTCCTCGGCTTGATATTGGGGATACGAAGATAGATTCACGTAGACCTGCCCTCAAGGAATTTAAGGAGAATAATTCGATAAATAAATATTGTACAAGGAAGGATTGAGGGTCAAGGGTCAAGGAAGAAATCCAGACAGAGTGCTATAAGAGAAGTGAGGAGCAAGAGCTCCTTTTTTCCCCTGTGGACCAGGGTCAGGAGAGGCTTCGTGGAGAAGGTGGCATCTTATTTGGATTTTGAAAGAAGGGAGGGACTTCATTAGGCAGCATTGGGATTAAGAAGGAGTCCATTCTGGTCTAGATGTGGGGATGGGTGATCAAAGCCCAGAGATGGGAGCAGGCAGGACAAAATCAGAGGATGGTGACTGTAGCTCTGACTGGAACACAGTGTATCTTAAGGGAAGCGGTGTAAGGGAAGATGAACAGGTAGCTTCTAGTCACCTTGTGGAGGACCTTGAATGCCCAAGTTTGAGTTTATACCAATAGGAAACCCCTAAAGTTTCCAAGGAGAATGGGAGGATTGGCTATTCATAGGATGTAGGGATAGGATGGACCTTACAGATCTTAGCCTCCCTGTCCCCATACTTTATAGATGTAGGAAGTGAGGCCCAAATAAAGTAGTAATGCCTGTTCATAAGGCAAGAAAGTCTAAAAGACTAACCAAGGATTGTAGGTATGGGTAGGAAGTAGCAATACATTATACCATAGCAGCTGGGTTGAAGCGGTTTGGAGAAAGGGAATAGAATAGAATGCACAATTATCAGGCTGTTGCACTAGTGTAGGCCCAGGGTGATGAGGGTCCTGTACAAGGGGTGGTTGCACCGGAAGTAGATATCCTGGAGAACAGAACCAGCAGGGTGAAGTCCTGGTCAGTACCAGCCCTTGGCAACGCTATGAAGTCACCGAGAGAGAGCTGTCTTTGGTGTTCCCAGTACCCCTGTCACGTGGCCTCCTGTCCTTTCCCCATCAGGTCCTTGGAGTTTCCTGGTGCTCCTGGTTCCTCCCTAAGGAAGGGATTTGGCCTTAATCTTTGTTGTTGTTCTTTGTCCTTTGTTCTCAGAGAGGACCAAGGATACCGCCAAGGAATCTCTTGACTTGCTGGTGAATTGTATTTAAGTGATGCAGAGCTAGGCAAAGTTCTCAGCCTCCCTTTTTCCTCCAGAGTCACTGAAGGCCAGGGGCAGGACAAAAGTCAAAGACCATTCATTCTGTCACTGCAGTTCTGGAATTATTTACTCAGTCCTTTACACCTGAGCATGAATGGGTCCTACATCTGTGATCACTGTCCCAGGAGCAGTTGTAGCTGAGGCCTGAGCATTCCCTCTACCCTAGCATGTTGGCTTCACTTTGACACCCTAGGTTCCCACCTTCCCCATTCACGCAAATTCCCCAATTTGTTCTTCCTTAGTGAATGTATCCTGGGCTACCTTGGGAGGGAAGCTAGTAGAAGAGCCAGGACCTAGGACGAGGGAATTGATACCACCCAGTCGATCAACAAATATTCATTGAGCCTGTGGTTGAGACTCCCAGAAAGACTTCTATGTCTTCACATTGCCTGTCCTCAAAAGATTGCAACTTTAGTTGAGCGGACAAAACCATCGCATGAAAAATTAATGAGCAATACAAAGTATTAAAGAAAGGCCAAATGAGTGACACAGAAAATTTAGAGGAAGCTCTGTGGAGGTTTGGAGGTAGGGGAGATGGGGTGAGGAAGCCATATGGCTTAATGGAAAGAACACTAGATTCACAGGAAGTGTATCTCAATTTCAAAAACCCACTCTGCTGTTTCTTACCTGTGTGACCTTGGGCAGATCACTTAATCTCTATGGACCACGGCTTCCTGTAAAAACAGGGAGTAGGATTAAATGACTTCTACACATCCTTCCAGCTGTAGATCAGGTGACTCTGTGAAGGTTCCATGGAGGAACCATCTTCCATCTTCACCTTGAGAGCTAGGATGAAGTCAGCTGAGCTGGATGTAGAGAGGGGAGAGAAAGCATTCCAGGCGGGACAAAAACGGCATGGACGTTTTTCACGTTCAGAATGTTTGATGTGTATTGGGAGAGGAGGAGGAGACTGGTATAAGTGGAGCAGAGGCAAGAGTTTGGGGCCAGACTATGCCAGGCCTTAAATGCCAGTCTTTGAGGGTTGACCTTGATTCTAGGGGGCTTAATTTCCCTAAGAGCCAACTGCCTTTTCTCATACTTGATTAGGGATTTTGCCAAAATGAGAGTGATATCTCTTTGTCTTGTGATGTTCAAGGTCTTTGGATGGTCAGTTGGTCTTGGTCAACAGTATAAAGAATGCCAGGTTTAGAGTCAGAAGAAGATGGTGGTAATGATGATGATGATGATGATAATGATATGATGTGAAACTCTGGGGATCTGTGTTTTTAGCAGTGTAGGTGATCCTGCCAGGGACAGATCCCTTAGGAGGATCTCCTTGAGTTGCTGGTGCTTAAAGAATTTAGATCCTGGTGTCCAGCCCTCTGGAGATGAGCTCAGATTTCAAATCCCAATTCTGCCATTTCTTCCTTGTGTGGCCTTGGACAAATCACTTAAGTACTCTGGCCTTGATTTCTTCATCTGTAAAATGGGGATGATAATAGCATCTACTTCAAAAGGTTGTTGTGAAGATCAAGTGGGTTTTTATACATGCACACATACACACACACACACACACGCACACATATATACTTATACATATATGTATATGTGTGTATAATTTTGTATACCTTAAACTGCTTTATGTGTGAGCTTTAAAAACTATTATTATTCTCATGTTATAGATGAGGAACTTGAATTCCAGAGAAGAAATCAGGATTCAAGTTCAGGTCTTCTGCTTTCCAAACCCACCATACCACACACCCTGAATGGCCTAAGGACTTTTTTGTTATTGTTCAGTTGTGTTTGACTCTCCATGACCCCACTGGGGATTTTCTTGGCAAAGATACTGGAATGGTTTACCATTTTTTTTTCTCTAGCTCATTTGAAAGATGAGGAACTGAGGAAAACAGGATTAAATGACTTGCCCAGGGTCACGTAGCTAATAAGTGTCTGAGGCCAGATTTGAATTTAGGAAGAGAAGTCTTCCTGATGCCAGACTGGGCACTCTATCCACTGTGCCGACTAGCAGCCCCCGACCCATAATACCTTTCCTGCCCAATCCACTGCAGTGAATGCTAGAAGCTTTCCTTTGGCCTTTTAGACATTCTCTGTAGAATGGGGATAACAGTAACACCTGCCTAGCGGAGTCATTGTGAAGACCAAATGAGACCCAAGCACTTAGCACATGCCCGGCCCATTGTAGGCAGTATATCAATGTTAGCTATGGTGATGTTGGTGCTGGTAACTAGAACCTCTTTCTGGGTCAAGATGTATCTGATTGCCTCAACATTGTTGCATTGTTCTTGCCTTGAAGTAGTTTCTCCCCGAAGCCACATGGCCCAGCAAAGCGCTTTTCTAGAAAGCAGTGATGCTCTCTAGCATTTAGAACTGGAGGAGACCATTGCTCAAGTGCCATACTTTACAGATGAAGGAATGGAGGTCCCAAATATCTAAATGACTTCTTGTTGTTCAGTCATGTCTGACTCTATGTGACCTCATAGACTTGGTCCGTGGGCTTTTCTTGGCAAAGATACTGGAATAGTTTGTCGTTTTCTTCTCTAGTGTGTCCCCATTTTATAGATGAGGAACTGAGGCCAATAGGGGTTATATAGCTATTAAGTGTCTGAGGCCATCTTTGAACTCAGATCTTCCTGACCCCAGGTCCAGCGCTCTATTCACTGAGCCACCTAGCTGCCCCTTACATGACTAGCCCAGGATCATATAGGTAGTAAATAGCAGCGCTTGGATTCCAGCCCAGGTCCTCTGATGCCCAGTCCAGGGTTCTTTCTAATGCACCGTGTTGTTTCTCCTTGAGCTAGAATTGCAGAGAGGAGCCAGACCTGGAAGGGTCATCTAGTCCAATCTCTTCATTTTACAGATGAGGACTTTGAGGCCCCTAGGGAGGAAGAGACTTGTCCAAAACAATCCAGAGTCAGTAGCAGAAGTGAGATTCCAACCCAGTGCTACAGGTGCTTGAGGGGTGCAGAGTTAGGCCATTGGAGTCCTTGGAGCCCTACTTAGAAGGGCGCCCTTTGTCCCCCTTGGCCCACCATTGAATTCAGCAATGTCTGGCTCTCCTCTCCTGTTTTTGAAATTCAAAACATTTACAAGACCAGCCCACTTTGCTCTTGCTCTGTGTTACAGAAAAGAGGGTTTGGAAGGCTTTTCTGCTTGTTTTGGCTGCCCCGCCTTCTTGTTCATCCTTGTTGCTCTCTTTCTCCCTCTCCCCAGCCCCTCCTGCTTGTGTAAAAGTTTAAACCGTGAGGAAGGGATCTGTGGCAGATCCACTAGGAGAGGAGATTCCAATTCTCTCCCAGAGCCCCCTGGGAATGTCACTTGCTGACTGAGAGTCTTAGGGACATCCCCAAGGCTTCACAAATACTCCACCCCCCCAATGCCTTTCCACGGATGCAGGGCAGCCAGGCCCTCCCAAAGAGCCAAGGAGATCCTTTAGTGTTAGAGGCTAATACCTTCCTGCCACCCATCTGCCATCAAGGCCAGGTCCCCTGATTTCAAGTTCAGTGTTCTTTGCTCTAAACTGTGCAGGCAAGATAGACAGCCAGGCAGATGGACAGAGACAGACAGACAGATAGATAGATAGATAGATAGATAGATAGATAGATAGATAGATAGATAGATAGATAGACAAATGGACAGAGAAAGATAGATAGATAGGCAAATGGAAAGATATTCCTAATAAATAGTACATTAGTAGTTCCTGACTCTTAGCACCTCAAATAATAGTGTTATGCAGCCTCAAAGCTACCAGCTGGGCCTCCCCTTTTGAATTAGTAATAAATTCACATGAGGATTTAATGATAGGCTAAAGTAGGATTTAAATCCAGTTCACCAGTTGTGAAAAGCCCCCTTCCTTGGTTGAAATACTCCCAGTTCTCTTAATTCTGGGAATCTCATTTGATTCTCACAACAACCCTGGGAGGTAGATGTTATTATTATCCCCATTTTGCAGATGAGGAGACTGAGGCCTGGAGGGAGATGTGCAACAAAGTCACAAAAGTAATACGCATCAATGGCAGGATTTGAACTCAGGTCCTCTGACTCCAAAGTCGTCTTTTTTTTTTTTTTGGCTAGGCAATGGGGTTAAGTGACTTGCCCAGGGTCACATAGCTCCAAAGTCTTCTGACACTACCTCACATCATCAACATTGTTATTGTTATGTTGTGACCCATTTCTGAAGATGTGTCAAGCCCAAACTCCTGTGCCCTGGGAGCGTCCATGAACCCAGGCAGTGAGTGGCATCTCTCTTTTGCCCAGCTGCAGAGGGATAGCTTGTCCCCATTGTGCTTTTGGGGCTTGGGGTTTTTTTTGCAGAAGGAAGTGCATTTAGCTCATGTTCTCCATTGGTGCCCTTTGCTAGAGCATTTGCCGTCCGGCTCGATGAAATCCTCAAATTACTTTGGGAAAAGCCCTTGGCTCAGGTTTCTGGTCTGGGCAGTGTACATCTGGACAGCCCAGCTGCCGGAGGCAGTCAGAGCTGGAGAAGGGAAGGGGGAGAAAAAGGACTCCAAAACACCCAACCGCAGAGACAGTCAGGGCAGGAACCCTGAAGACAGAGTGTCCCTCAGGAGAAAAAAAAATCCTAGTTTGGGAATTGGGAGAGGAAAGAAGAAGTGGAAGGATTATGAACAAGGAGGAGCTGGAAGAGTCAGTGAAATATTTCTCTTCAAAACTTAGCAATTTCCAGAAAAGGAAAAAGTAGCAAAGAGGGAGAGACAGTTCATGTAGAGAAGCCAGGCTAAGAGGAGCCAGAGTGGAAAGATTCCCTACATCTCCTGTTGGAGAAGCTGGGTTCAAACCTAATTCTGCTACTTCATCAGTGCATGATCTTGGGGAAGTCAGCTCCCTTTTCTGAGACTATTTCATCTGTGCAATTAGGGGTCAAACTGGATGATTTCTGAGGACCCTGCAGTTGCAAATCCTCTTCTGATCCAATGAACTGAAAACTCAAGTGTTTTGCTCTACTAGTCTTTTTTTTTTTGAGGAAGTCACACAATTGCTCTGTGCCTCAGTTTCCCCAGTAAGCGAAAGGTGAACAGAATCCATGCACGGGCAAAGGGGATGCTTTTTGAATATGTGCCAGCCTGCAGCCCGTGGCATGCAGTCAGAGCAAGGTCCTGAGTCAGCAGGAGCTGTGATTTCACGTGCCAGGCCAAAGATCAGCTGAGAACAGAGCTGATTCTAGGGGTATTCAAGGGAGACATTTGGGTCAGAGCAAACATATAGGGAAGGGGGTGAAGGAGGGAGGGGGTGATAGAAATGGGATGTTTTGTAATATTCCTTTTGAAAAAATGCATATGTTTTTATTGCCAGCAAACTCCCCCTTCCATGGGGCCTGGGGATTTGTTTTGTAATGAGTTGTCACATATGTTTCAGTGAAGGCTCAAAGCATTTGAGGGAGAAATAATAGAGAGTGGAAGAAATTTTGCAACCTTGCCCAGGGTGTGCTTTGTCCCAGTTCTGGCAGGAAGGCTGAGCACAGCACCCATGTACACCCTAATGAGGCCCCAGGAGGGTGTGTCTCAATGGAGAAATTCTCTTTCTCCATATCCCAGCTCCAGTCTTACCAGTGATCATGGACAAGTCACTTCCCCAGTTTGGGCCTCAGTTTCCTTTTCTGTACAATGAGAGAGTTGTCCCAGATAAGGAAATATCTTAACCTTTTTTTTAAAAAAAAAAGTGAACCATTCTCAGAATAATGATTTTTCAAAACAAAAATATAATGGGAAGAAATGCTAGATTTTAGCTAGAGGTGAGTAAAAATACAGATGTAAATTTCTTTTCCTTATTTGAGTTGATGGACCCCTTGCAATCTATCCGTACATCTGTTTGGATAGACCCCAGATGAAGAACCCCTTGAGTAGATGAATTATGAGATCCAGGATTGCCGTAGCTGTGTTACATAGAAAAACAAAAACAACAGCATTGGATTTGGAGAATGAAGAATCTAATTTGAAGCCTCAGTTTCTTCATCTGTAAAAATTACTTGCATTATTTACTCATGGAATTGTATCAAATGGAATAATGTAGCCAAAGCACGTTTCTATATAAACATCAGACAGCACCTAGCATAATACCTTGAACATAGTAGATACTTCAATGGTTGTTGAATTGAGCTATTATTATTATAATACTAAACTTCTGAGGAGAGAGGGATCCTGCTGCCAGAGACTTGTTCTGTGATCGTTTGTTGTTTTTCAATCATGTCAGATTCTTCATGAGCCCACTTCGGATTTTCTTGGCGAAGATACTGGAGTGGTTTGCCATTTCCTTCTCCAGCTCATTTGACAGATGATGAAACTGAGGCAAACAGAAATAAGTGACTTGCCCAGGGTCACACAGCTAGTAAGTATCTGAGACCAGATTTGAACTCAGATTCTCTTGACTCCAGGGCTGGTGCTCTATCTTCTATGCCACCCAGCTGCCCCTCTGTGATCATAGTAGGGACCATTTCTTTGTACAATGAAGGAAAAGATGTATCACTTCTCCTACTCTCCATCCTTCTGCTCAGAGCTCCAGATATTTCAGGATGCCCTTTCTTTTAAGTCACTCAACAAAACTTTATTCAATCTATCAATCAGAAGTATTTATAAAGTGCCAACTATGTACCAGCCAACGTGTTTAGTGCTAGAGATGAGAGAGAGAGAGAGAGAGAGAGAGAGAGAGGAAGGAAGGAAGGAAGGGAGGAAGGAAAGAAAGAAGGGAGGGAGGAAAAAGAGAGAGAGAAAGAAAGAAAGAAAGAAAGAAAGAAAGAAAGAAAGAAAGAAAGAAAGAAAGAAAGAAAGAAAGAAAGAAAGAAAGAAAGAAAGAAAGAAAGAAAGAAAGGAGAGAAAGGAGCTTCTGCCCTCAGGGAATTTATAGTCTAATTAGAGTAGAAAATATATACATTTATAGGCAGAGGGAAAGGGACTAGCAGCTGGAAGCATAAAGAAAGGTCCTAGGTGAGGCAGCCGGAGTGCTAGACTTGGGGTCAGAAAGGCCTGAGTTCCCCTCCAGGCTCAGGTACTCAGCTGTGTGACCCTGGACGAGTCTCAGTTAATATCACCTAGATCCCAGGGTTGTCAGGAGGACAAAATGAGATCTAGTATTTGTATTTTTTAAGGCCTTATGTAGAGCATCGTCCTTGAGCTGAGTCTTGAAAGAAACTAGCGATTCTGAAACACAGGGAAGAAGGGAGTTGTCTCCAGGAATGGGAGACAATGTGTACAAAGACAGGCGCCATGTGTGAGGACCAGACAAGAAGGCCAATCTGCCGGGACCCCAGTGTACGTGGAGAGGAATGATGTTCAGTGAGGCCGGAAAATTAGATAGAGATTGGCTTGTGAAGATCTTCAAAGGCCCCAAAGAGTTGATTATTGATAGTGGAGGTTAAGAGGAAGCCACCAGAGTCTACTGAGCAGGGGAGTGACCTAGTCAGCTTGCCCTTTGGGAAAACCATTTGAATGGCTGTGTGAAGGATGGATTGAATCAGGGACGGACTTGTCGCTCCTTCTCTGGGTTAGCCCTTGTGCTAGATGTTCCTGGAGGTAATAAAGAAGTATTGGGAGCTGTTCCTTCCTTCGAGGCACTCATTGCCTAAATAGAGTCTAGACTGACACACGAGAGAAGTTAAGTAACAGTTACAGGGTACTATGTAACCTGTACCAAATGAGGGCAGAGTGGTGAGGTGGAAAGATATAGGATCCAAGGACCTGAGTTCTAATCCCAGTCCTAACAACTCACTACCTGTGTGACCATGGGCCAGTTGCTTTCCCCTTTCTAGGCCTTACTGTTCTTCATCTGTAAAATGAGGGGGTGGGTAGGATTTGGGATAGTTGAGCTCTTCGCTCTTTTTTTAGCTCTGAATCCTGTAAACATGAAGGGAAAGGGAAAAATGCATTGTGTCATCCTTACTGACTGGAAAACAACTCTCCCTCCCACCCCTGCGTCGCACCCTCCACCGCCCTCCACCTTCCCCTACCTTCACCCTGTTCTGGGCAGTGGGCCTGCCATTTGTTATGGCTGTTCTCTCTGGGAGAGAGCTGGGACCCGGTGGAATGCCAGTAATCTCTCCAAGGAGCTGACTGATCGCTGTCAGCACTCACATTCACTCACATTCCCTCTGGCTCCAATTTCAACCAAATTCCATTCTTCCCCATCAGCTTCCCTCCCAGCCCCTGTCCTGCCCCGTCCTGCCCTCTCCCTCCCTAGCCTCCACCCCTTACCCCTGCCCTGTCCTGCCCTGCTTTGAGCCCCTACCCTTTTCTGCCTCATTACCCCCCAACCCCCTCCCCCCAAAAAAACCAGTTCTCTCCTGCCATCTGGGGATCAGCCATTCTTCTGAACTCTAATTGTATAAAGTCCTGAAGTGATTTATCTGAAAGATTATTGGTGTCACAGGTCAGGCAAAGAATAACACGCAAGGCGTCTCTCTCTCTCTCCCATCTTGCCACTTCTCCTTGTTGCCCAGAGTGCCTCCATTGGGGGGTAGGGAAAGGCCGATGGAGTTGGCCTTTCCTTTACATGGCAACTAATATGGATTTCTTTTTTTCTTTCTTTCTTTCTTTCTTTCTTTTTTCTTTTTTTTTTCTTTTTCTTTTTTTTTTTTGGTTAGGCAATAAGGGTTAAGTGACTTGCCTGGGGTCACACAACTAAGAAGTATTATGTGTCTGAGGGCAGATTCGAACACAGGTCCTCCTGAATCCAGGGCTGATGCTCTATCCACTGCGCCACCTAGCTGCCCCTCTAATGTGGATTTCTAATGTCCTTCCTTTTCATAAACCAAGAAAGCAAGTTTTCCCAAGAGATGGCCCTTTAATCCTCTCTCCTCCCAGTCGCCATGAAGACGTGAATTCAAGTTCTGCTATTGCAGCTTACTGGTTAAGTAGAATCATAGACTTGTAGAGTATGAAACTGTGAAGGTTATTTGGCAGAAATTGTTAGCACTAGAAGGAATCCAGAACAGAAATAGAACTGGGGGATCTTTAGAATATGGAAAAGAATAATGGAATCTAGAACAGAGATAGAGCTGGAAGGATCTATAGAATGTGGAATAGAATAACAGAATCTAGAACAGAGATAGCAGAGCTGGAAGGATCTTTAGAATATAGAGTAGAATAATGGAATCTAGAACAGATGTAGCAAGGCTGGGATGATCTTTAGAATATAGAGTAGAATAACGGAATCTAGAACAGATGTAGCAAAGCTGGGATGATCTTTAGAATATGGAATAGAATAATGGAATCTAGAACAGAGATAGCAGAACTGAAAGGATCTTCAGAATATGGAATGTTAGAGCTGGAAGGGACTTTGGAGAACACCTAATCCAACCATTTAATCTTAATGATGAGGGAACTGTCTGGAAGAGGGGAAGTCCCTTGCTCCAGATCACACTCTCATGAATAACAGAGCTGGGATTATGAAACTCAGATCTTACAGACCCCAATCCAGGTTCTTTTCCCATAATTTCAAGCAGCCCCTCATGCTGACATTGGGTAAAGTCACTTTTTCTCTGAGGCTCAGTTTTTTCCCCTGTAAAATGGCGGATTGAATGTATTGACCTATGAGGTCATTTGTAGTCCTTTTAAAAATCTATAAATCTTTGAGTCCCTCCAGAGTTCCGCCAGAAATTAGGTTCATATCTTCCAGAGGTCAGAGCAAACCTCTGTTATCTAAGTGTGCTTGAACCAGCAGATCTACAAACAGTAAGCAACAGTCTGTGTTTTCACAGACACTGGCAGAGTATGTGTTCTCAGGGTCAGGAATGGAACAGACTGTGCTGTCTCGGTGCAGTCTGACTGGTCACTTGTCCAGACATCTGTTCCCCAGCCTGACGGTACCTTTGTGGATGGAACGGCTGCATGTTGAACGTGCTGTTCAGCCTCGGAAGCACATGAGGCTCCTAGATTGTTGAACTGGAGTGTGGAAGGGGACTGTGGTGACTATCAAGGCTCCATTTTACAAATAAGGAAACCATGGTCCTCAATGGTGAAATGAAGCAGCGGGTGATCAGCCAGACCAGGATTAGAACTCAGGTCTCCTGTCACGCAGTCCAGAGGTCTTTCCACTATATCGCATTAGATGTTACCCAATCCATTGTGTCACTCTGGACATATCTCAGCTTTGCTATGTAATGTAGAGTAGTTTACTGTGAAATGTAGAGTAAATAAGACCTAGCCACTTCAGAGTTGCTGAGAAAAGTCATTGATAAAGAATGGAGAGAGGAAGAAAAGATGAAGGAAAAATACATAGTTAACAGTGATAACTGTGAATGGCATGAACTCACTCATAAAATAGAAGAGGGTAGCAGAATGAATTAGAAAGCAATTGTCATCTTCAAGAAACATACTTGAACATAGTTAAAATGGGAGATTGGAGCAGAATTTATCGGGCATTAAGTGAACTAAAAAGGGTAGCAATCATGATCTCATGCAAGGCAATGGTAAAAATAAGGGTGGTTCCAAGAGATAAACAGGGAAACTATGTTATGCTTACAGCCACCATTGTTGCTCAGTTTTTTCAGTAGTGCCCAGCTCTTTGTGACTCTATTTGAGATTTTCTTTGGCAAAAATACTGGAATGGTTTTCCATTTCCTTCTCCAGCTCATTTTACAGATGAGGAAACTGAGGCAAACAGGGTTAAGTGACTTGCCCAGGGTCACACAGCTAATAAGTATCTAAGGCTGGATTTGAACTCAGGTCTTCCTGACTCCAGGCCCAGTACTCTATCCACCATGCCACCTAACTGCCCATACAGGCACCATGGACAGTGAAATAATACCAATATTTAATTGATATTATAATGTTGATATTATAATTGCTGTCATATATTAATATGTATGCACCAAACAGCAGAGCATCTAAATATTTAGAGGGAGAAATAGACAATTAAACCATAATAATTTGGGACTTCAAAGTATCCATATGAGCTAGAGAAATCTAACAAAAAAGATAAACAAAAAAATTAAGGACTTGACTAGAACTTTAGAAAAAATTAGATAGGATAGATCTCTGGCAATTACTGAAGGGAAAAAGAAAGGAACATACATATTTTTCATCCATGCAATGCACCTTTACAAACATTGACCATGAGATAGAGTATAAAAACCTCATAAACAAAAGCAGAAAAGCAGAGATATTAAATATATATTTTACTAATCACAATGCACCTAAAAACCAAAAACCAGAAAAGCAACAAATAAAAATCTCAATTCAATAAAAAATATAAATCCTGAAAATCAAAGAGAAAATTAACAAAGTTGAAAGCAAGTAAAAATTTTAAAATCACAAAACATTGAATTGACAAATAAAACTAAGAGCTATTCTTCTGAAAGAAAAAAAAGCTAATAAACTAGACAAACAATTAACTAATCTGATTAAAAGAGGGAGAGAAAAGTAACCCAAGTTACCAATATTATAATTGAAAGAGAATTTTTAAAAAATGAAGAGGAGATAAAGTAAATTATTTTAAAATCTCTTGCCAAGTTATATTCCCCAAATTGATTGAATTAAATTAAATCATTGAATATTTACAAGAATATAAATGCCTAGATTAAAGGAATAATAATAGGGAATTTAAATAACCCAGTTGCAGAAAAAATAAATTGAATAAGCTATAAATAATTCCTCAAAGAAAAAATATCTCAGGATCAGATGGATTTACAGGTTAATTTTATTGAATGTTCAAAGAACAATTAATTCTAATACTATATAAATTATTTGCAAAAATTGAAAAAGATGATATCCTACCAACTTCCTATTATATATAATATATATACACACACACACACATATGTACATATATCCATATATATATGAGATATTTAAAACAGGAAGAAACAAAGTAGAAAAGGAAACCATAGGCCATATCTCTAAGGAATATTGACAGAAAAATTTGAATAAAATATTAGCAAAATGGCTATAGAAACATATAAAAAAGATTATTTGATATGAGTAGGTTGGGTTTATACCAAGATTTCAGGGTTAGTTTGATGTTATGAAAATTATTACTAGTTTATAACAAAACAAAAATCACATGATTATATATATATATCAATAGATACAGAAAAAACTTTTGACAAAATACAATATTCTCTTTTTTCTTTTCAAAAAAAGCATTAAAAGCATAGGAATATATGGAACTTTCCTTAATATGATAAATGATATCTACTGTCTCAAACAGCTAATATTATCTGTAATGGAGAAACACTAGGGGCCTTTCCGGTAAGATCAGGGGTAAGCAAGGATATCTATTGTCACTACGGCTATTTTATACAATTCTAGAAATTCTATCCATGGCACTAAGACAAGAAAAATAAATTTAGGAATTTCCAAGAGGCAAAGAAGAATCAGAATAATCCCTTTTTGCAGATATTATGATGGCATACTTAGAGAACCCTAGAGAATCAAGTAAAATTCATTTTTAAAATTGAAAACTTCAGTAAAGTAGCAGAATATAAAATGAACGCAGACAAAGCAGCTTTTCTATATACTAGCAACAAAATCCCACAGAAACAGATAAAAAGAAATTCCATCAGAATAATAACTATAGAATGTATAAAATATTTTAAGTCTACCTGTCAAGAGACATGCAGGAATTACATAGGCACAAATAAAAAATTCTCTTTTCGGAGTAGATCGGGGAGATAATAATTGCTCATGGTTGGGCTGTGCCAAAATAATAAATATGGCAATATTACTACTCCAAGCAGCTAAGTGACAGAATATAGCACTGAGCTTGGAGTCAGGGAGACTTGTGTTCAAATCCTGCCTCAGATATTCATGGTGGTGTGACTATTGGCTAGTTATTTAATCTCTCTCAACCTTAATTTCCTCATCTGTAAAATGAGGGAATTGGACTTGAAATCTCTGATTCCGTGACCTCAATTAATTTATTTATTCAATGCCATACCATTTAGACTACGAAAGGGTTGCTCAAGAGTCTGAAAAATTAGCAACAAAAATTCATCTGGAGGAATGAAAGATTAAGAATCAAAGAAAATAACAAAAAAAAATGGAAAACAAGGGAGACTGGAAGTACTACATATCTCAAATTAGATAATATAATCTAATTATACAGTTAACCATCAAAACTATTTAGGACCAGTTAAAAAGTTGGTCATTGGAATGGATTAAGAACCCAAGATCTAGAAAAAAATGAACATAGCTTAGGGTTCATTAAATCCAAAGACCCCAACTGTGGGAGCATGGACTCAAATGGACAGATGTTGATGGGAATACTGGAAAGAAATCTAATAGAAGTTTAGAACAACATCTCACACCATATCCTGCAATAAGGACTAAATGGATATATGACTTAGAATAAAAGGTGCTATCATAAATAAATTAGAGATAAATAGAAAGAGTTTCACAACGATGGATAAGAGAAGATTTCTTGACTAAGATAAGTGAAGCTCACAGGAGATAAAATAGACAATTTGACTATATAAAATTATAAAGTTGTTTTATACAAATAAAATCATTACAGCTAAAAATTAGAATGGAAATAGTTAATTAGAAAAAGACTTAACACAAATTTTTTTTGATAAAGGTCTGATATCTAATACATATAAGGAACTGATTCAAATATGTAAGAGCAAGATCCGTCCCTCAATAGATGAATTGTCAAAAGATATATGAACAATTCTCAAGGGAAGAAATCTAAACTTTGAACTACCATATGAAAAAATGTTCCAAATCACTAATAATGGGAGAATGCAAATTAAAACAACTTGGAGGTTCATATCAGGTAGATTGGCAAAGATGACCAAAAAAAGAAGAAGAAAGAAACCTGATGGTTTTTAATCAGGATGTGAAGAGAGAAGCCCACTAATACACAGTTGGTAGAGCTGAAAATTGAGCTAACCATTCCAGAAAGCAATTTGGAAATATACCCCTAAATTCACTAAACTGGGCATGCACTTTGACCCAATAATGCCTCTATTAGGCATGTACCTCAAAGACAGGAAAAAGAGATAGAATCCCTACGTACAAAAGTATTTCTAGCAGCCCTTTTATCACAGCAAAGAACTGGGAACTAAAAGGGTGCCCATTAATTGGGAAATGACTAAAGAAATTATGGTACGTGAATTAATGGAATATCATTGCATTGTAAAAGATGATGAAAGGGATGGATTCAGCCAAACATGGAAAGACTCGTATGAAGAAAAGCAGAGTGGGGTGAATAGAACCAGGAGGATAATTTAAACAGTGAGTACAACATTGTAAAGAAAAATAACTTCAAAAGATCTAAGAACTCTCTCACCAATGCACTGAGCAACCACAATGCCAGAAGACCAACAAGGAAGCATGCTTCCTACCCTCTTGATGGAGGTACAGAATGAGTTACACATTTTCAGACATGGCCAGTGTATAGATTTGTTTTGTTTGACCATGTCCACTTGTTACAAAGGAGGTGTTTTTGGGTGGGTTGGGGGAGGAGACTGAATTGGAGGAAGGATAGTGAAAGTGATGCCAAAAAAGAAAGAAAAATAGAAAAGAATGTTAATGAAGCATTTAGCAAAAATGCACAGGAGACATTAAAAGATTTAGAGGGCAACACAGACCATAGAGACAGATTTGGAATCAACATGCTGAATATATACTTTTAGAAAACCCACGTTGTGCATAATGAAGATTCACAGGTTCGTATTGAAAAACAAAACACCGTTTTCAAAATGGTGCTTCAAAACAAGATTCAGCATTGCAAAACAAAACCAAACAATCTCTTTTTCCTTTGTATATGGAGACATCCATATTTGTTCATGTTTTTCAAGTTCAAAATAATAAAAAATTGACAATTTAAAAATGCACACACTCTCCTCCAAAAGAAGTAAAATGGAGGAAAGAATCACTCTAGCCTAGGATCTTTAGGCAAAAGCTGGATGACCAGGAAGGTTGTAGAGGTGATCCTTTTGCAGATATGGATTAAATTAGCTAACTGACCTCTGAGATTCTATGACGTTGGGTGGCCAACCCCAGATACTTCTGACTCAGACCCATACAACACTCTGTCCTTGTGGTCTGTTAGGATCATAACCTTAGAGCTCGAAGGTATTTCAGAGGCCATCTAGATCAGTCCCTTCTTTTTGCAGATGAAGAAAGTGATGTTCAGAGGGAGGAAGTGACTTGTCCATGGACATACAGGCAGTATGTGTCAGAGGTGGCCTTTGGTCACTTCTCCATCTAGGACCTCTGATTCCAGAGCCAGAATTCTTTCCACTATATGGAAGAATTCTCTTGCTCTATGGGATACCCTAACTTCAACCATAAGCTGTAGAGTCCCAGAAGCATTCTTCCCTCCTCGTCCTCAGCTCTGCCTCTGTGAGCTGGCTCAGGGTGGTGAACACGCTGTGTCAAGAGTGGAAAAGTCAATAGATGAAGAGTTGGGAGAACTTAGCTCAAGTGTACACCCAGCTACTAACCATGTGACCTCATCCCCTCCCTGGTTCTCAGTTCCTTCGTCCATAAAATGATGCCATGCCAAGTCTACTCAACCCATGCTCCCTTCCAGTTCTAATACTCTAAACTTCATAAAGTTTTCTTCTCTTTCCAGACTAACTTACTTTTTTCCTAAGTTTTATTTTATTTTCCAATTAATAATTTATTTTCTTCCCCTCTTACCTTCGCTCCACTGTTGAAAAACAAAACAATTGTAATAAATGTATAGTCAAGGGAAAACCCCAAAACAAATTTTCACATGGGCCATGTCTCAAAATGTGCATGTCATTCTGTACCCTGAGTCCACCACTGCTCTGTCAGGCAGGTAGCATGCTTTATTATCAGTTCTCTGGAAGTGTGGTCAGTTGATTGACTTAATCAGAATTCTTTCAAAGTGGTTTGGCAAGAGTAACTTATTGTGGGGAACAGAGTCCCTGGATGGCCTCAGAGGGCACCAAGATCAGCCCTTCCCATAAGCATCCATCTCTAGTCTAACATGTGGTCATCCAGTCTCCCTTTGAACACCTCTCATCATAGGGAGCTCACTTTCTTAACCTTACATAATGTGGTTTCGAGCCTCTGGCCCATTCCAGTGACATCCTGGTCAGTGGTCCTGTTCGTTGGTGACCTAACAACAAATACCATGGCCAAGAGCTTTTGTCTAGTATGAACAGAACACCATGCTAGCACCACAGTCAATAACACTAGGATTATCACTGTGAGGAGTTTGAAGACCTGGGTTCTAATTGGGATTGAGCAATAACATGTATTCCCTACAGGAGTATGCTAGTAAATATTTAACAACCATCTCCTCAAAACAAAACACAACTATATACATGACACACTTTGAAGTTTAATTTTTCTCCATCACTTTCTTAAGCCTAGACAGTCAACAAAACAATAAACCAAGCCTTAATTTGTAGTGTTTGCCAATATCCAACGTATAAATGCTCACACTGAAACTGGTCCTCATGAGCTCCAGTACACCCTTGCTCACCATGACGTGATTACTTTGGCTTTCTGAATCCATTTCTTTACATGGTCTAATGGGACTAGTAAGCTAGTAAGTATCTAAGGCTGAATTTGAACTCAGGAAGATGAGTCTTCCAGACTCCAGCCCCAGTACTCTAACCACTGCACCACCTACATACCCAGTTACTGATCTAACAACCTCCAAATACCATCTCCCCTATGTATCCATGATTCCTTGAGGCAGTAACAATCTTCTCCCCTTGGAACTCACCTAATACTTTGTTTTTATTTCTCTAATATTTAGTATTTAATGCTGTATATTATAATTATCAAGGTTCCAGTCTTATTCCCCTACTAGATTCTAAATCTCATGAGGGATGGGACCTCATCTTATCTAAATTTACAGCTCCTAGCCCCTAACCAGGGTTATGTTCACTTTGTTGTTATTGTTTAGTTGTTACCGACTCTTTGTGACCCCTTTATGGGATTTTCTTGATAAAGATACTGGAGTGGTTTGCCATTTCATTCTCCAGTTCATTTTGCAGATGAGGAACTGAGGTAAATAGGGTTAAATGACTTGTCCAGGGTCACACAGCTAGGAAGTATCTGAGGCCAGATTTGAACTCAGGTCTTCCTGACTCCAGGCCCCATGCTCTATCTGCTGTGCCACCTAGCTGCCCATTCTGTAAACAGCAGGTGCCTAATCAATGTTTGTTATGTTCCTAAGATTTGGACTTGGAAGAGTCTTTAGCGATCTAGTCAAACAAAGCCCCTCATTTTACCAAGAAGACTAGGGTCCACCGAGGTACTCGAGGGAGCAGAATCAGGATTTGAACTCAGGTCATCCTACATCATCCTCAGTGCTTTTTCCAGCAGACTGCCTCCTTGAATTGACCAACTATCGAGACCCATTCAACCTCTCCTTGCTTTACTTTCTTTGATCTTTCCTGCTTGAATTACATGCTTCCCCATCACACCTTCATCAGGGCCAGGCAGAGAACAGCTGTTCCTTACACTGTGACCGATTCTTGTTCTCCAGTTGTTTCTGTCATGTCTTACGGGGTAGTGTGAATGTTCTTTGGACAAGAAAATCTGGACACCTGGATTGTGGCCGGAGCTGGGCTTTGGGTCCATCGTCTCTCTTCTCAGAGGTTGATTTTCCTTATCTGTCAAATGGAGCAAATAAATGCCTTCCCTGCCCACTGAGCCCCCCAGCCATCAGCGTGAGGAGCACAAAAGGAGATGGACTGAACATGCTTCTCAAGGCATAAAGCTCAATACAAACAGAAAGCCTTGGTACTTCTCATATTTCCTGGCTAGTCTTTCTTCAGCTGCAGTCAGAAGCCTGACTTAGCACCATTTGGCAACTTCTGGCCAGTTGCCTGAGGGGACATGAGGTGCTTTCTCTGAGAAGGTCAAGGTTTCTCTGAGAAACTGTCCCCCTCAGCCTCTGCCTGTGGGTGGCATCCGAGCAGGGCTTGTTTTGTAGCCCACGATGGGCACCTGCAGGCTAGTTCTTCTCTGAACCTAATGTTCATTGGAAGCAGCTCCTGGAACCTCGTGAACCATTAGAAGATCTTTTTAAAGGACCCTGCTTTCCTTGGCGGGTATGGCTGCAGAGCAGAGCAGCCAAAGAAACAGAAGGCTGGGTCCACCCAGCAAACATTTTTTTTTTTTACACTCCATGAGTGTACTGAGCACTGTGCAAGGGGGGAGGCAGTGTTGCTTAATGGTTAGGGTGCTAGACTTGTAATCACAAAGATCTGGGTTCAAATCTTGCCTGATACTTATGATCTCTGTGACCCTAGGCATGTCCCTGAAACCTTTCTAAAATTCAGTTCCCTTCTTTTTTAAATGATGTTGTGGACTCTTGGGCTCCTTCCTTTTCTAAATCTGGGAAATGAAAGGGACTCGCATTCAAATTCTGATTGTATTTACTCAATAATTGCTAGTATTTACAGTACAAATATTCTCTCATTTTATCCTGACAACAACCGTGGGTGGTAGGTGCTATTATTATGATACCCATTTTACAGATGAGGAAATTGAGGCAGACAGTTGTTAAATGACTTGCCCAGTGTCACATAGATAGTAAGCGTCTGAGGCTAGATTTGAAGTCAAGTCTCTACTGTGCCATTTGCCATCTTCTCAGTCCCTGAATTACTTTAGACAAGTGGTTTAGTCTCTCTGGGCCCCAGTTTCCTTCTCTTTAAAAGAAGTTGTTCATGACTAATGTGGAAATATGTTTAATATGATTGTACATGTATAGCCTATATCAGATTGCATGCTGTCTTGAGGAAAGGGGAGGGTAGGGAGGAGGAGAAATTTGAAACTCTAAATCTTTTAAAAGTGATTGTTGAAAACTAAAAATAAAAAAAAAGAAGTTACTCTCTGTATTATCTCAAGTTGTGCTCAGCTCTAAAAGTCAGTGAACACCTTACAAGGCAGATGCAAAGTTTAGATAACACACAGTATCTCTACTCATGAAGCTTACAGTGTAGTCAGGGATAAGACACAGATAGCTATAATACATAATCTGACACGATAAGTATATCAAAAAAAAGAGCAAAATGAAGCCCTCTGTAAGGTCGACGGGGAAGGTAGCTAATAAGAAGCTTAGAGTCTAGGTTAAGAGACATCAATCAAGCACCATTTATTAAGCTCCTACTATGTGCTAGATACTGTATCAAGCGCTAGAAGAGGCAAAAGACAACCCGTGCCCTCAAGAAGGTTATAGTCTAATGGTGTTCAAGCAGAATGTATGATTGAATGCAATCAGACTACGTTTAGAGGATTTAGGACTAGAAGGGACCCTTGAGATAATGTAGTCTAACTTTCCATTTTACAGATGAGGAAACTGAGGCCCAGAGAGGAAAAGTAATTTGCCTGGCACTCTGCAGATAGTAAGTAGTAGAGCCAGGATTTGAAAACAGGTCTTCTGACTTAATTTTCCCGCTATACCATTCTGATTGCTGGGAAAATGTCAATTAAAGGGCTGAGCCAAATAAGAGGATCGTAGAATCAGAGACCTTTAGCGCTAAAGAGTCCTTGAAGCCAAGCCCTCAAGGAAATGATGGGCTCGAATTTGTGGAGACCCAGTAAGAAGATGGATGGGGAGGTCAATCGCTTGAGATCTCACAGCTCAGGAAATATCCTTCATGAATTAAAACAATGTTTTTTCTCTTATTTGACTTGGCATCCTTTTCATCTTTTAGTTGCCAGTATACCTGCCCTCCAGCCACATTCTTTTCTTTTTTTTCTGGTTAGCTGATATATTATTTTGCTTTGTGAGCTCCCCATCACTGGGGTTATTCAAACAGAGTCTGGATAAGCATCTGTCAGGAATAGCGTAGATGGGGATCTCACCTGGAATGAGAAAAGAAACAACTTGATATAGCGGGGAAAATCCTGGCTTGAGAATCAGGACACCTGGGGCCGAATTTCAGCTCACAGTTTACAGGTGGGATCTTGGACCAGTCCTGTAAGTTTTCTGGGCCTCAGTTTCCTCACCTTAAAAATTTTAATAGTAATAATAACTGGCATGTACAGTTATTACTAACTTTAACGTTTGCAAATTCCTGCATTTGAGATGCCTAGCAACCCTGTGACCTAAGTAGCAAAGCTATTACCCCCATTTTAAACTCAAATGGATCTTCATTCTCATCGATTCAGGAGTTTCCCTCCTGGCAGCCCACCCACGCCTGCACATCCTGTGGGACCCTTGTCCGTGTCTGACCCCAGATTCACTACAAGGGGGCCATCCAACCTGCTGGAAGCCTTCCTTGCTTTTTCGAGAGGCATTGATTAGAGGATAACAGTGGGGCTATTTGGCTGTCTGTTTGTCGTCTGTCACTCATGCCCCATGCCCACCATCTCCATTTTACTAATGAGAAAATTGAGGCCCAGAGACCTGTTTAATATTGCACAGCTAGTCAGTGTCAGCTGGAGTCTTCCTTACTCCCCAATCCCCTCTAGAGTTAATGTTCTAGGGTCCCTTTCTGCCCTGAAATCCTGCATTCAAGGAACCCTTAGAACTGGGAAATTCTGTGTTCTAAGGGCCTTTCTGGTTCTGATGGTTGGTCTTAAGGCTCCTTCTAGCTCTGGTCTCACTAATTGCCACAGAAGCTGCTGTCTCCCAGGGCAAATGGATATTCTCTTCCTCTGCCTCTAATGAAGTCTGTTGCCAAGGTGCAGTGTGAGGAAAAGAGGGTGAGCAGCCAGCCAGCCCCTGACAGAGGAGAGAAAAACACATTGAATTCATTAGTGGAGCAGTGACATGAGGCTGGGAGCCGGGGCTGCTGGCGGCATTGATTTCCACGCCCCTGCTCCCCACCAGAAGAGAACAGAGACAGAGCGCTGATTTTTATGGAGCAATAATGAAAGGCCAAAGCCTCTTTTCCCCCTCTGGGGTAGACGCTGAGGGAATCTCGTCTCCAGAAAGAAGGGAGAGGGTGGGAAGCAGGAAAGGGGGAGTTAAGAGGTGAGACAGGAGAAAGATTAGCTCAGGTTACTGCTACCACCCTGGGTGTTGGGGCTGAGGGTCCAGTTTCCAGATTAGGCCATAAATGTATGTGAATAAGTTGGGCAGCCTACAATTAATGGATTATTAGCCATTTAGGAAGGGGCTTATCTTCCCATCATGCAGGTGTGCCCTGAGAGGGAAAAATCCAGGGCAACAAACCCAGGGGTGGTTTTCAAAATGATTTCCCCCCTTTACAAAAAGATTCACACACACATATGTGTATGTAAATGCATATGTGTGTATACATATGCACCCACATAGAATGTGTGTGTTTATGTAATATATAGTGCATACATGTATGTGATATACACAAACACATATGTAGATATAAATGCATATATGTATACATATACACCCACATAGAATGTATGTGTTTATATAATATATAGTGTAGGCATGTATATGAAATATGCAAACACATATGTATGTATACCAAAATGTAGTGTACAAATGTATATAATATATGGTGTGTATATGTGTATGATATATAAATACATATATGGTATATATAATATAGTGTATATGTGTATATGGTATACACAAACACATATATGTATATACCGCCACGTGTAATGCATATATAATATATAGTGTATATGTATATGATATATAGTGTGTATATATGATATACACAAACATACATGTATATATGCCCACATGTAGTGTGTATATATAATATACAGTGTATATGTGTATATAATATATGCAAAAAAAGATAGGTATATATAACCACACATAGTGTGTGTATATATATATAGAGAGAGTATATATATGTATATGATATATAAATACACACATATACACACATACAGTGTATATATGTATATAGTATAGTATATATGTATATGATATACACAAACACATGTATGTATACATATACCCACATGTAGTATATATAAAACATAGTATCTATATGTATATGATATATAGTATGTATATGTATATTATATACACAAACATGTATATATACCCACATGTGGTATATTTGTGTATAATATATAGTGTATATAATATACACAAAGATCCACATATGTATAATATACACACATCGTATATATGTATATAATATATAGTATATATGTATATGATATATAAAC
>NW_020945064.1:12486428-12558023 GCF_900497805.2 Vombatus ursinus | reverse complement strand
TATGTATATAATATATAGTATATATGTATATGATATATAAACACACATATATAGACACATATAGTGTCTATATGTATGTGATATATAGTGTGTATATTTATATGATATACACAACACACGTGTGTATATATATACAGCCATATATAGTGTGAGTGTGTATATATATATATATATAATATAGTGTGTATATGTATATGACATACACAAACACATACACATATATACATTTTTGCAAAAACCTTTGATGAGGGACATAGAAATCCCATCTCGACAGAGCTGTCTGGCCTCTTTCTCCTGCACCAGTTCTTTGATGGAGCTAGTGGTGGCACAGGGCAGAGGGTGAGGACAGGAGACGGAGGTAGGCAGTTTAATTTGAAGTCAGAGAACCAGGGTTTGAATCCTGGTTGTCCCATTTACTACTTGTGTGACTTTCCTCCTCTTAGCTTCCTCATCTATAAAACCAGGAGTTTGAACTAGGTCAGTCGTGTCAAACTCAAAAAGAAACCGAGATTTCAAATATGATGTTACCCATGTTTTGTTGTATTTTTATTTATTTTGTTAATATCCCCACTGACATTTTAATCTAGCTCAGGCCACCCTTGGGAGTGTTGTGAGCCCAGGTGACTTGTAGACCACATGTCTGATACCTTTTGCTTGGGGTCCGTTCCAGTTTAAAATCTGTGGTCCTATGAAAATGTTACTGTCCTCATTGTTCATATGAGGAAAAGGAGATTAGAAGTGAACACAGGTAGTAGACATCAGGATAGCTAGGTGGCACCATAGTGGATAGAGTGCTGGGCTTGGAGTCTGGAAGATCTGAGTTCAAATCTAGCCTCAGATACTTACTAGCTGTGTGTCCTTGGAAAAGTCACTTAACCCTGTTTGCCTCAGTTTCCTCATCTGTAAAATGAGCTGAAGAAGGAAATGGCAAACCACTCGGGTATCTGTGCCAAGAAAACTCCAAATGGGGTTACAGAGAGTTGGATGCAACTGAAAAAAAAGTGAACAACAACAAGATTCGGAACCCTGTTCTACTGACATTGTCCTTGCCATTATTCTATGTTGTACCATCCCCCCGAAAAAGGTACAAAGGAGCAGAGGAAAACATCTTGTTACAAGGAGCAGAAGTCAATTGATCAATCAATCAAAAAGCATTTATTAAGCACTCACTGTGTGCCAGGCATGAAACTAAGAACTGGGAGAGATGGACATTTTTCTGTTTGAAAACATTTGGATGTTGGGATGCCTCTGGGACCCATGATTAGGCTCCTTCTATTTAATGTTTGCATAAGTCGTCCAGAGGGGAGAGTGCCCAGGGACATCTCCAGATTTACACGTGCCCCAGTTTGCCCTACCTGTAAGATGGTTTGGCCGGTACCGGTGGTGCATCAGCTTGTTCTCCCGTTGACTTGGCTTCTGCCCTCCACGAGCAGTGGTCCTTCATCCCCATCCCTGCTCCACAGTGGCCAGGTGAACTCCTAGCTTAGGTAACATGTTTGACTCAGTAACATTTCTTAAGCTCCTGGAAATCTGGATAATGTAGTTTTTAACATACGCAGAATTATTCAAGTTGTGTTTACTTTGGAAGTAATGGAATGATTCCCTGAAGGAAATCCTCTAATAGCGGGTAGAATGCACATATCTTCCAGCATATGGACCCAATGTGTTCCTGGCAAGTTGGCTTTAAAACAGAATTTGGGATCAGGAGCCCTTCCTGTTCATAACTTTTCATTTTGCCACCTTGCTCATTATCAGACCTTAGAGAACACCTAGTTTAATTAACCCTTTTGCTTGTCAGAGGAGGAAACCGAGGCTCTATGAGATGTAGTAACTTGCCAAGGTAATATGAGGCAGAGTTGGGATTAAATCCTATATGTTCTGAATTGAAATTCAGGATTTTTTTCTGCTACATAGTGGTAAGTCCAGATATTGGGTCCCCCCTAGGAATCCCAGTTTATAAAAGGGGTATGGGAAGACAGAAAGGATGTACTCAGGTGGGTTTACTTGTTTTAGACTAATGATCGATAGCTAGAGGGATCATTATGGTGTAGGAGAAGACTGATGAGTGAAGGTAGCCAGAGGGATTTACCAAGGGTAAGTTGATTTGCTGGGTGAAAATCAGGATACCTGATGTCAAATGCTGAGGAGGAAAGCCACTGATCTCACAGGTGTCTAGAAGACTTGGGGATGACTCGGGCACGGCACATGAGGAATCTGCAGACTTACCAAGCCAACGCCACCTTTGAGAGACCTTAGGGATCTGATTCGACCCTTCATTTTATAGATGAGGAAGTTGGAAAAGGGTATGTGACTTGTCCAAGGTTTTAGCTAAAGAGCCTCAGGGTTTTGATCGAGATCTATCTTCTGACTCCAAATCCAGGGTCTTCTGACTTTTTTCCTTGAGCTGCTCTTCAAGCAGCACATGATTCCAAATCCTCCCCTCAAAGAAGAAATTAAATTGTTCTTTTCCTGCCATTTGGGTCTCTGGATCAGGGAGCCTTGATAAAAAAACGTTTACTTAGTTGGAGAGACAGTATGGTGTGATGGAAAGGACCACATATCATGGTCTGAATCTCAGATCTTTTACCCCATAATGAGTGACTTTGAGCCAGTGCCTTCCAGTCCTCTGTACCCCTTCTGTGGAAGGGGGCTAATCGTACTTCGCCAAATCCCAGGTTATGAGAAAAGTGCTCTGTAAATTGCCACGTCCTAAAGGAACGTGAATTGTGATTGCATGAGCCCTGCACGTGGGTGCAGTGGGAAAAAAGTATAAGATATGCTGTCTGGAAACTAGGGCTTGAGTCTGATTTTGGTATGACTCTGGAGAACTCACATTCCTCTCTAAGCCTCAGTTTCCTCCCTTGTAAAAGAAAGAGATTGAACTAAAGTATTTCTTAAGGGAAGGGTTCTCAACCTGAAGGTCTTTATAGAGCTCCAAGGGGTCCATGGATAGATTTTTTGGGGAAAGGGGAGCCATGACCTTGGATGGGGGAAAAAAATCACATGTTAACATTCTCTTCAATTAGAAACACAGGCAACAAACATTCTGAAAAGAGCTCCACAGGCTTCACCAGCCTGTCCAAGGGGTCCAGGACCCCTTAAAAGTTTAAGAACCACTGCCTTAAGGTCCCTCCCAACTCTGAATCTTGTGACCTCTTGTGATACAGTTGCCTGATAATAATAAAGGATGCTCCTATTTACAGTGGGCACTGCAGTTCCAGAACAGAGCCTATAGGTGGCACCAAAAGCCCAATCCATGACTCCCTACAAAGCTTGCAGATTGATTGGCCACTTATTTAATCAGTGCAGACTTCTCTCCCTTTCTTGTCTCCCACCCCCCTCCTCCTTTTTTGCTTGATAGTAAAATAACCCAGGAATACCAAAATAGCCTCCCTTCTGAGTGCTGAGCCTTAATTTATGGCTCCCAGGGCTGAGGGGCTTCCCCCCTCCCACTCTCTATATGTACAAGGGCCGGGACCCGGGGCTGTTTTACAGCTCACGGGAGATGCTATTAGCAGATGTACAGTTCAGGTCTGGGGTGATTTATGCTGCCTTGTTGCCTAATTATTCTGGGGTCCTGGAGGAGCAGAAATAAAACAGCTTGTAGGGTGGAAGTCCAAGAAAATGTCTTCAGGCTCAGGGTTGGCGGGGTCCTGGCTCTGCTCCCCTCCCTCCAGCTGACTCCTCTCTCTCCCACGGAGGAGGAGAGGGTGGGAGGAAGGTGCCATGGCCTGGCCTGGTCTCCCCCAGTGGGACTGGCTTAGACCACCCCCACCCCCGGGAAGGGGGCTAGAGCAGAGGGCCTCTGGCAGTCTCTGAAGCAGACCTCCCAGAATCCTCCAGGGCTCAGGCTCCCCTCAAAAGCAGCTGGGCCAGAGTTAAGAGTCCAGATCTCTCTGTGTGGCCTTAGGCAAGTTACTGGACTCATCCAAACCTTAGTTTCCCTGTTGGACAAAATGAAGAGGTGGACTCACCAAAGGGCTCTCCAAATTTAAGATTCTATAATTCATGGAAAAAAGTCAAATCAAGTCAACAAGCATTTATTAAGTGTGTACTCTATGTGCCAGGCACTGTGCAAGTAGGAAGATAGTCCGTGCCCTCAGGGAGCTTACATTCTAGTGGGGAAAGACAATATACTTAAAAAAAAAAAAAGCTGGAAATACGGCAGAGTTTGAAAGCATGGGAGAAATCATTGTAGAGAAAGTCCAGGAGGAGAGTCAGGAAGACAACTAAAGAAGGTTTAGGCTGGATTTCTTCTGGCAAAAAGATAATTAATCGTGTAAAGCTCCTAATGTGTAGGGAGCTATCAAATAAATGGTAGAAAATACTATTCTAGGTGCTGTTTCGTAGGAGAGTTGGATTGGTGCTCCCTCCGCTTCCCCCATTTCCTAAGTCCCGGCTCATCTATACCCTGAGCTCAGTGTTCCTGACCCCAAGAGCAGCAAGCCTGCCTTGGTGCCCAGTACTCCAAAGCACTACCCTTCTAGCTCATCCCTTTCTTCTTGTACCTGTTCCAGGGTGGCTCTCATCAACCCTCACTCCCCCAGTAGAGCCATTCAGTATCTGTCTGTGTGCTTCTTGCTTATTCATTAGCCAGAAGGGGGAAAAATGGAGAAAAAAACATTGGCCTGGGGAACCAGGAAATCAGGGTTCAAATTTTATTTTTCAATTTTTTAATTTTACTGGGATATTTTAATTAGTCATGCAGCAAGCTATTTCCTGTTTCTACAATCAGCTAACTCATCTATAAAAGGAGAGGGTCTCAGAAGGTCCTTCTGAGATCTGCCATTCTTATCTTCCCTTAGCAACAGAGCTAATGAAGTATCCTTTGTCAGTCACCCAATCTGGGAGCCACAGCAGCTGTTTAAGATGCTCCGTTAAATCACTGGAGACACTGGCAAAACTAAGAACCTCAGCGCTTCAGGAGACCTGGGACACCGTCTAGTGTAGTCCCTTTATAGAAGATGAAATTGGGACCCAGAACCTGAAGGCATTTGACCAAAGGCACACAGGGATTTGGGGTTAGAGCTGGGACTAGATCCCACATGTCCTGACTATCCAGGATAGAAGAGATTTAAGTTCTACAGAGGGCTTTCCTCACAACTCTGAGACAGATAGTGCAAGTGTCCCCATTTCACACATGGAGAAACTGAGGCTTGGAGAGGTTAAATGACTTGCTTGCAGTTTGACAGCTGGTGTCGGGTTTTCTGACTGTGTGGTCATAATATCTCCACAAGTATATCCTTTCATTGTCTCCCAAGTATGATTCCCTTCAAATCTGTAGGATATAAACTGTTTGGAAAGCGTATTCTCATAACAGGGCAGAGTCTGGAGAAAAGGAGTGGAGAAGAGAGGGGAGGGGAGAGGAGGGACTGAGAGAAGGAGGGGAAGGGAGGGAAGAGGAGAGGGAAAAAAGGGGAGGGGAGGGCAGGAGTGAGGAGAGGAGAGGAGAAGTAGGGAAGGGAGGGGAGGAAAAGAAAGGAAACAAGGGAGGGGAGGAGAGGAGAGGAGAGGAGAGGGGAGAGTCTGAAGGGAGAGGAGAGGAAAGAAATGTCCAAACTTGAATTTGAACTCAGGTCTTCCTGACTCCAGCTTCGTCATTTTATCCTCTACATGGATGGATATCCCAGAATGGAATAGCTTGTCTCCTCAGTAGGTACTGAGTTCCATATTACTGAAGGGTCTTCAAGTACAACCTGGATGCCTCTTTGGCCAATCAACCAACCAATCAAATATTTATTGAGTACCTACTATGTGCTAAGCACTGGAAGTATAAACACAATGGCTAAAACCATTTTTATTCACTAGGAGCTTACATTCTAAAGAGAGAGACAAGTATATCCCTAAGTATATGAAGAAGAAATATAAGGAGAATAAATGCAAAGTAGGTCAATCCAAGTGAGTTGGAGCAAGAGGGCACTAGTAGCTGAGGAGATGATAATCACAGCTAGCACTTCTATAAGGCTTTTTCAGGTTTGCTAAGCCCTTTACATATGTTTTTTCATTTGATCCTCACAACCACCTTGTGAAAGAGGTACCATTATCATTCCCATTTTACCGATGAGGTTACTGAGACACAGACTTGCTCAGGGTCATACAGCTAGTCAATAGCTGAGACAGGATTTGAACTCAGGTCTTTCTGACTACAAGAATCACTTTCATGTAGAAGGTGAGAGTTGAGAAGTATCCTGAAGAAAGAGAGGGATCCCTTAGGCCACCAAGGTAAAGAATTTGCATTCTGGGGATGGTGGGCAGCCAAGGTAAAGGCACTCAGGTAGGACCACCACCAACAGTGTTATATGTGAGGAAGAGAGAGAAGGTCAGTTTGGTTGGATTTCAGAGTCAAGGATAATGAGGCAAAAAAGAACAGGGTTGTGAGTTTCTGTTTCGTTCTACAGTAATAGGGAGATGCTGGAGTTGAAGGAGCAGGAGAATGATATGGTCAGATCTACACCTAAGGAAGATTGTTTCAGCTGGAGATGTTGAGGCATCTAGTAATTCCAACTCTTCAGATTCTGAGCATTCTCTTTGACCTTTAAGTTTTCCACTGGATGCTCAAAATTGCTTAACCTGGGGTCCATGTGCTTTTTTATTTTGATTTTTATTATTTTTAAATGAATTTATGTTTTATTAATCACAACTATGGCTGCTTACACTTGAAAAAGTAATATGTACATGTGAGATATTATTCAGCCTCATGCATTTTTAAAAAATATTTTGATAAATGTGCTTCAAAATCATTTGTTCCCTTTGTAATCTTATTATTTGATTTTGTGCACTTTAAAGCACTCTTCTGAAAGGGGCCCACGGGCTTCATCAGACTGCCAAAGGGGTCTGTGAGACAAAAAAAAAAAAAGGTTGAATGAGTTCAGGAGAGATCGAGCAGAATGCTGTCGACCTCAGAACCAGCCCTTGAAAGTTCTTTGGGGGGCTCTAACAGGAGGAGGAGAATGTTTTAATTATACCATCCATTCTACTCTGAGTTTGTAATTATTATTGTAAGAATTAATGGTGATGAATTGCAATGCACTTTGGTGAGGCAAGAGAGGGGAGGGAAGATGGCTGTGTTTTGACTCTCATATTAACAGGATCACAGCTCATTCCCCATCTGGAGTGTTTTCGGAGGATTTGGAAGGGGCTCTCCTGCTACCCATATCTCCCTCTGTCCTCCTCCTCCTCCTTCTCTCTTCCCTTACTGCTTTTCTATTCCTACCCCCCTCCACCCTCCCCAAATAGGTTCTGGCCTAAGAGGATGTGGCCCTCAGGTTTGAAGGCAAAGGAGCTAGGGAGGTCTGTTTTGTCTTTCTAGATGAGAGGGAGAGCTTTGGCACTGGGGAGGAAGTTAAGTCTGCAGACCATCTGTTCAGTCAACAGGATTTGCCCTTGAGAATTGGAGAGTTTTCAGGCCGTGGGGAGGGAGAGGAGGAATGAAGTGAAGGATGGATCCAAGAGAGGCCAGGAAGATAGATGGATTGGATTCATAGAATGGCAGAGCTGGGAGAGACCTCCTTCATGTTTTAAGGTTAAGGTTAGGGAACTTTCCCAGGGTCACCACTTCAAGGTGAGATTGACGAGTTCAAATAGGAAGTTCTTTCCACTTGCCACTTCCTTAGTACTTCCGGCTACATGGAACCTAAAATGAAGTGTCTCTGGCCACACATCCATTTTACAAATGAGGAAACTGAGGCTCAGAGATGGACCTCAAACCCAGGTTTCCCCATTGTCTTCCCACTTTTCTCTACATATCTGAATTGACCTATTCATTTCCCCCACCCCCAACACACAAGATGCTCCACACGAGTGAGGTCACACATAATGCACACTCACCCACAGCCCAGTTCTGCATGTACAGAAGCACCGCTGCTTTTGGCCTGCTTGCTCCAGAAGAAGATGGAAAGCCCGGTGAGGACTAGGTAAATAGGAGCACTGGAGGAGAGTAGATTAAGGGAGGTGAGCAAGACTTATTTTTCATATCAAGAGTTCTCGCTTTTCTTTTCTTCCTTCCCTTTTTTTTTTTTTTTTTGAGCAGCTGTTACCTAATAGGCTGTTAATGATGATACAGTAAGTGGAAGACGGAGTCCTTCGGGAGAATCCATGATTTGTGTAATTGGTCTCAAAGGAGACAAAAGTATCTAATATTTACACACCAGTATTAGTCCTCTGGGAGCCTTATCTTGGCTGGAACAGAGCAGAGAGAGGAGGCTCTTTGGTGAGCCTGTCTCCTTCCATCTGATGTACCAGAAGATCTTTAATTAATGGGAATTGCTTGAGTCAGCCTGAGAGGGAGAAAGGGAAAGGATTCGATTGGGGGCGGGGGTTTTCTTTGGGCATGGGAAGATAGAGGAAAAGGTTTGGGTATATTGACTGTCTCATTTGATTAAGAGAAGAGGGCTGAGTTAGATTCCAAGGGACCTTTGAAGATCTTCTGGTCCAGCCTCCGCACTTACAGATGATGGGACTGATGTCTGGAGGGAAAGTGCCCTGATCATGGTTATCTAGCTAGTAATTCACTGGACAGGGCGGCTCACTCGTCGCATGCAGCCCTTCTCCCGTAACGTGGCTTTGTCCCTACTCCGAGAGAGCTTGGGGATTAATGCACGCTCCGCTCAGGTGACAGATTTACATTGTAGCACTCTCTCAGAGCACTTTACGCTCATGCTGCTCCACTTTGTATGAGAGTTATTACCGGTACTCTAATCTTGAGAGCCAGGACCACGGTTTGGCTCTTTTATCTTTTGACTTATCTTCCCTGTGGAAACTCATGATCCCTGGCACTCCTCGGACCAATACACCATTCTCAGGCCATCCTTCCCCTCTAGATGTCATCTCTCCGTTAGAATGTAAGCTCCTTGAGGGCAAAGACGGACCCATTTTTGTATTTGTGCCTGAAACAATGCCTGGCACATTATAGGAACTTGATCAATTTTTTCCCCCATTAATTCATCTGGGTGGCACAGTAGATTGAACACTGGGGCCTGGAGTCAGGAAGACCTGAGTTCAGATCCGGCCTCAGACACTTACTAGCTGTGTGACCCTGGGAAAGTCACTTAACTTCTGTCTGTCTCAATTTCCTCAATTGTTAAATGGGGATACTAGTAGCACCCACCTCTCAGGGATGTTTGTTGCTCAAATGAGATAATAATTGTAAAGTACTTAGCACAGTCTTACCACAGCCTGGCACATATTAAATGCTATATAAATGTTAGCCATTATTATTACTATTATTTTCATTAATTCATTTAGATGGCACGGTAGATAAAGCACTGAACCTAGAGTCCAGAAGACCTGAGTTCAAATCCAGCTTCAGATACTCCCTAGCTGTGTGACCCTGGATAAGTCACTTCAATCAATCGCTCAACATTTATTGTCTACTATGTGCCAGGCACTATGCTAAACACTTAACCTCTGTTTGCCTCAGTTTCCTTATCTATAAAATGGACATAATAATAACACCTAAGTACCCCCTCCTGGTCATGAGGATCAAATGAGATAATATTTGTAAATCAATTTGCAAACTTTAAAGCACTATATAAATGCTAGCTATGTATATAGCTAGATTAATCCATTCATTAATCTCCCCAGCCCAGCATACCTTGAACGGGCCCTAGCCTATAGTGAACACAAAATACTTTTTGAATTGAACTGATCATAGCCCAGATTACAGCGTTCCAATCTAGTCTTTTGTACTTAGCAACTGATGAATGGATCATTCACTTATTCCTGCAACAAACATTTATTAAGCACTTTCTGTGTACAGGTTAAATCAATTAGATTAAAATGTAACAAGGACAAGTTTAATAAAATAAATAAAAATACAATGCAACATAGGTAATGTTGGTTTGAGGTTTTCTAAGCCAATATTTGGCTGGTACAGGTTCAACTTTTTTTTTTTATTTGAGTTGTACTCTGCTGTCTTCAAACCAAATGTTAAGTGAAATCCAATTGAGAAAAACACTTTTGCCACAAAGGAGATGTTTTTTTTCTTCAGATGCCCTCAAAGGTAGTCAAAATAGTGTCTAGACAGAGGGCTCACTCTTGAGGGAATGGATTCAGAGGAAAGTATCCTATGTTAGGACCCCGACCCTTGCACTTCTTGCAGTCCTGACCCAGAGCCACACAGAAGGCAGGCAGCCTGTGCTGCCTTTGGGTGGGGGCAGAGATGCTGTGCAGCAGATGGCCCAGCAGTGACAAGTGTGGGCTGGGCAGCCAGGCTCCTGCCCCTCCTGGCCAGCAGCAGTGGCGAACCATTTGCCAAATCCCCTGCCTGGAGAGATGAACAGCGTGGAGAAGACAAGCTGGTCTGTGTTCTCTGGGCTGGCCTTAGACCCTCAGTCTCCTCACAGACAATTCCAAAATCTGGGGTTGCAAGAGAAGAATTCCTTCTCAACAGGGTGGGGGAATCTGTTGGAGAAATGGGTTACTACTTAAGATAAAGCAAGGATTGATTTTTTTTTTTGCTTTGCTTTGATAAGATCTTATGATTTTTCAAGTTGGAAAGGACCTTTTGTGTTACACAGTCCAACACTCTGACTTTGTAGGTGACTTACCCAACATTAGACAAGCAGAAAGTGACTAAGGAAGGATTTGAACTCAGGACCTTGGGCTCCAAATGCAGTGCTCTTTTCACTCCGTGTGGTCCTTTTGATTTGAATCTGGGTTCCTAGAAACAGTGGGAATCTGGGCATTTGGGGCATAACTTAAGAAGTGGTTGGCAGTCTTTCGAAAGTGGTGAACACAGGTTTTGACCCCCTATACTTCAGTCACAGGCAGGGGCTAGGGATGGGGAGTGGCTGTATCTAGACTGGGGAGAAGATAATGTTACCTTGACAATTTCTTGTGGCTCCAGGGACAGGGGGAAGCTGAGGTGGGACATTTAATAATAGAGAGGATTTCCCTGCCTCCACCCCTACAGTAGTCTAGGGTCTTTGAACAGCTGGACATAACTAGAGTTCTACTAGCTAATAAATTAGCCCTTTACTTCCTTGTCAAGGAATACAACTGGTGAGTGACCATTGGACTTGAAATCAGAAGGCTGGGCTCCTGTGTCCGCTCTGGTAATTAACACCTAGTTGATCATGGGTAGGTCACTTAGCCTCACTGAGACTCAGTTTCCTTCTCTGTAAAAATTTGATACCTCCCTCACAGGGTTGTTCTGGGAAAAACACTATAGAAATATGGATTATGTAAATTAACAACCTTAGATCTGATCTGATCAGATAAGACCTAAAAACTGCTTCTTCGGTGATATCTCCTCACTCCCAAAGCTATCAAGCCCACAACTTCAGCCACACACCTATGACATAATTTTCTTCTTTTTTTTCCCTTTTCCAGGCTCCCTCATTCTCTTTTTCTCTTTCTATATCTGTGTCTTTGTCTGTGTATCTCCCTATCTCTCTCTCTCTCTCTCTTGTGTCATCTCTGTTTCTGTCTCTCACATCCTCTTAGAACGGAGGTTGGCAACCGCTCCTAAGTGGGGTGCCAGGCCTCAGACTCCCTCCCAAAGTCCTTTGTTCCAAAGAGTCTCCAAACAAGTCCTCAGTGTGACTGAAATCAAACAGCGCATTCTTACTGAGAACCTACTGTGTGCTGGGCCCTGTAGGGGATACAAAGAAATGTCAGTTTTTCAGACCGTTTGAGGGCCCTGAAACCTAGAGCTAGAGGCTTCCATAGGCAGAGCTGCTCAAGTATGTCTTTGAACATTTCCATCAGTCACTTGGATAAAGGCATAGGTGGTATGCCTGCTTATCATATTTTTTAAAAGACAGGAAGCAGGGTGGGAGAGCTAACACACTGAATGTCTGAATCCAAAATGATTTTGACAGACTGGAACACTGGCCTGCCTCCAATAGGATAGCTTCACACACATAGATGTAAACTCCCATACTTGGGTTCAAAAATCAATTTCACAAGTACAAAATGAGGGAGGTGTGGCTAGAAGGCATTTCATCTTTTAAAAAAAAAAGACCTGAGGGTTCAAGCGAACCACAAGCTAAATACATATTAACAGGGTAATTTCACAGCCAAAAAGAGTAAATGTAATCTTAAGCTACATTAAGAGGAGCAGGGTGTCCAGGTAGATCCAGGGGAGGTGATTGTCCCCGTACCCTGCCCTGGTGAAACCGCACCTGGAGTACTGGGTTCAGCTCTGAGGGCCACATTTTAATAAACACCAATTGATAGGTTGTTCCAAGCAGCACCAAACAGGATAGTGAAGGATTTCAAAATGAAGACTGGAGAAGGAAATGGCAAATCAGTCCAGTATCTTTGCCGAGAAAACCCCAAATGGAGTCATGAGTCGGACACGACGGAGAAGACAGCAACAAATGAATGGTTTGAAGGAACTTGGAATGTTCATTCTGGAGAAGGGAACGTGTGATTGCTCCCTTCGAGTGTTTGGAGGGCTGTCAGGTGGAAGAGGGAACCAGAGAGTAGAACTAGGAGCAATGAATAACAGTCCCAAAGAGGAAAATGGAGGCTTTGTGTAAGCAGACCCACCCACAGTGGAATGGGTGGCCTTGGGGAGTAGGGAGCTTCTCCCTGGAGGACTTCCAACAAAGGCTAGGTGTTGGTTAGGTTGTAGAAAGATATTTTGGTTCAGGTACTGGTTGAATTAGATGACCCCTGAGGGCCCTTCTAGCTCTTAAGATTTCATGAGTGTTTGAGTCAGAAGGAAACCAAGAGCATAAAATATCAGAGCTGAGACAGACCTGAGAGGTCATAGAATCCAACTCCCTCCTTTTGGAGATGAAGAAAGACCCAGAAAAGGAAGTGACTTATCCAAGTACTCAGATCAATATTTTCAGTGTAATGTGATCCTTTCCCTCAAGGGGCTCTGGTTGGGAACATCTCTCTCTCTCTATCACACACACACACACACACACACACACACACACACACACACACACAGGAAAAACTAACAAGAGCAAGCTGTAACTCCTCATGGACTCCGAATGAGTAATATAGATAGTCAAGGTTATAATGGAAATAGAAATGGATTTAGAGTCAGAACACACGTTCAAATCCATACTCTGCTGATTATATCCATGTACCCTTGAGCAGTTCACTAGTTTTCTCTGAGCCTCAGTTTCCTTTTCTGTAAAATGAGAGGGTTAAACTTGACGGTCTTTCAGGAGCCTTCCATCTCTAAGTCCTACGCTCCAGTGACTGCAAAGTCCCTCCCCCCTTACAAGGGCCCTCCCTGTTTTTTGTGTTTTTTTTGATGAGCCCCCCACTCCCACCCACCCCCCAGACCTCTAGTTCCTCTCTCTACTCCTGGCAGCAGCCCGGGCTTCATCTCTAAATAAGGCAGCTCCCAGCCTGGGTGGGGGGAGGGCGAATTCTCATTTTCTAAAGAAAGCTGCTTCTGCCTCCTTGGGTGATTAGCCCCTGAGCTCCCAGATGCGCAGAGGCGGAGCTCGTCCGGACTTCTCCACACCTGCAGCATCTCCCAGGGGCTCCTTCCGAAGCTTGTGTCAGCAATGATATCTTATTAACCTCCTGCCGCTGCCTCCCCTCGCCTCGGAGAGGCTGAAGGCTCGGCCGCTAAAGCTCTTGCAGTCGGGGTCCCCAGTGGAAGGGAAGGCAGGCAGGCTCTTCTCCCCAAAGCAGCCCCAGTTAATTAACTCGGTTGGAGAAGGAGTGGATGCTTCTGTCACCCCTGCTGAGGGAATGAGGTGCTCGCTGAAGAACTGCCTTTCTCGCTCTCGGGCTGCTGTCCCTTGATAATTAGGCTTCCCCAGATGCTGCTCCCGCTTCTCCAATCAGACGCTCCAGCTCTGCCTGGCTCCCGAGATGGCATTGTGATGCTAATGGGATGTCTGTGCAGGCCTGCGGGTCCAGGGCCCAGGGTGAGGGGTTGGCATGCGGGTCACACTCAGGTCACGCTTCAAAGGATGCCAGCGGGGACGGGGGCCTGCAAGATGGAGGGTGGAGGTTGGAAAATGGCCCCTGGGAAGATATGATACAGATCGGGCCATCTGAGCCAGAGCGGGCTTTGCAGAAACAGGCGCAAGTGAATATTAAAAAGGGGAGAGATTGTCCGCCTTTTACAAATGAGGAATTAGGGTTAGGGTAGCAGAAACCCAGGGATGGGAAGTGATTTTCCCCAAGGCCACACAGCTGCTCTATCAACAGCAGGACTGAGATACCAATCCCAACTCCCAACTCCCAACTCCCTCCAGGGCTTTATGTGGTAAGAGCCCCGATTTAGGGTCAGATGGACCAGAGGTGGAATCTGTCATCTGCTGCTAACCAGCTGAGTGAGTCCAAGGAAAACATATCCCCTGAATGCTCCTCAGTTTCCTCATCTATAAAATGATATGCTTTGGTGTGTCTTTTCCAACTCTGACGTTATATGACACTATTCCTGAAGCTAAGGAAAACCCGAGGCCAAATCCTGCCCTAGACACTTCCTAGTTCAAAATCAACATTTCTCAGATTTGCCTTGTGAACCTGGGCAGGTCACCGCAGCCTCAATTTCCTCTTTTGTATAATGTGTGAGGATCAATGAGATAGCATATGTAAAGTGCATTGAACATGTATAACCTATATCAGATTGCTTGCTGTCTTAGGGAGGGTGGGAGAAAAATTTGGAACTCCCAATCTTTCAAAAAATGAATGTTGAAAATTGTCTTAAATCTTGTGAAAGTGAGTGTTGAAAACTAAAATTAAATAAATAAATTTAAAAATAAGAAAAAATAGAAAACTGTCTTTACATGTAATTGGAAAAATAAAATACTATTAAAAAGTGCATTGAAAAAAATTAAAAGTGCATTGAAAACCTTGAAGTTGTATAAATGCTTATTATTATTATTATTATTATTATTCAAAGCATAGGGAAGCCACTAGGAATGGCAGTCCTCTGGCTGCTGAGGAGTCTAGGTTATAGCTTATAGGTTATAGTGGGGAAGTTGGATTTATCTGTTACAATTGGTTTCTCCTTTTCTCCTCCTACCATGTTCTTCTTGGACTATGATGACCTGGCCAATATAATCCTTTGTCTCTAAAGCGACATTGTTCCCCACCAGTAAAGTCATACCAATGAGCATTTAATTAGTTCCTACTATGCGCCAGGCACTGTTCTACATGCTAAGAAAGACAAAAACAGACCTTGTACTTAAGGAGCTCACAGTCTAATGGGGGAACAAACAAAATATATGTCCCATATAAAGTAGAGCTCATCTCAGAGGAAAGGCCCTAGCATTGAAAGAGACCTGGAAAGACTTCTTGCAGAAGGTGAGATTTTAGCTGAGACTTGAAGGAAGTCAGGAAAGCCAGGAGGCAGAGATGGGCATGGGGACAGCCAGCAAAAATGCCCAAAGCTGGGAGATGGAGTGTCTTGTCTGAGGAACAGCAAGGAACAGCAGCATCACTGGATGGTGGTGTGTGGAGGGGAGTATGATGGAAGAATATAGGAAAGGTAGGAAAGGGCCAGATTATAAAGGGCTTTAAAAGCCAAATAAAGGGTTTTATATTTGTTCTGGAGGTCATAGGAAGCCACTGGAGTTTAATGATTGAGGTGGGAGAGGGGTAATATGGTCAGATCTATGCTGTAGGAAGATCACTTTGGCGACTGGGATTGGGAGAGACTTAAGGCAGGCACACCAGCCAAGTGGGGGATGATGTGTGAGTGTCAAAGGAGAGAAGGGAGTATATACAAGAGATGTTGGGAAGGTAGAATCTACGGGAGTTGGGAACTGATTGGATATGGAGAGGAGGTAATGATGGGGACTGAAGAGTCCAGGGTGGCACCTAGGTTGAGAGCCTGAGTGAGTGGGAAGATGGCGGTAATCTTGACAGTAATAGAAAGTCAGGAATGGTGGGGGTGGGAAAAGATAACTAATTTAGTTCTGGACGTGTTGTACTTAAGATGCATATGGGACAGCCAATTCTAGATGTACAATAGGCAATTGGAGATTTGAGAATGGAGATCAGGAGAAAGATTAGGGCTGGAAAAATCAAACTGAGAATCATGTGTACAGAGATGATCATTGAATCCACGGGAGCCGATGAGGTCACCAAGAGAACACCTGTCCTAACACAAGTATAGAACAATCACTTTTTCTTTTTGGCTTTTGAAAATGAGCGTAATGTAAAAGTGGAGAAGTAGCTTACAGAATACAAATTTCTTATCTAAACTTGAGCATGGCAAAGATATAATGTCCCAAGACCATAGCAAGGCATTTGATAATCTCTTAGAACATCCTTGTCAAGAAATAGAAGAGAGAATAGTACCCTTAGAGCTTTGTTTCGGGGACTACAAGGACTTCACCAAAGAATAAAATGTGTCAGGTAAGGTTGGCTTTTAAAGGGAGGCCCCAAAGAGAAGACCCCAAAAGGCGTGGGAAGCAGGGCCAAGGGAAGGTCACTAGGGTGCCCCATGAGGTCCTCACACTGGGGTTTAACACCACTAAGAGGCCCTGGGATGAGGCAGAGAATGGACTCCACCAGGGATGTCACTAGAGAGCCTTAGGGACAGTGGCCTTCAGGAAAAAGGGAGACCATAATGGCCCAGGATTCCTGACTGTACTTTAAGGCATATCCAGAATCAGAGCACCTGGCTCATCTCAGCAGTCCAGGACACCTTTGGGTTCACAAGATCTCAGGTATTTGACAGGGAGAAGATGGGTTCTATTAGGCAAACTTGAGTGGTTCCTTCACCCCAAGGTCATTGGCAGGAAGATGCCAATTGGTAGAAAAGTTGGAAGTCTGTTGAGAAGAGAGTATTCTAGATTGGGGGAGGTGCTTCTAATGAAAAATAAAGGTTAAAAAGAGGATGGTACCAGGCAAGAGGAAGAGGCATGGGGCGGGGGGAGAAAGCATCTTCTTGGACAATAAAAGACTAGACCAATAAAAGTAGATATTTTTCCATACCCCCAAGATTTGACATCTAAGGAGCCCTTGTTATTGGGGCGGGGGGAAGACAGCCCTGTAGTAGTGTGTCCCAGGGATCTGTTCTGAGTCCTGTTTTCTCCTCAGCATTTTTATCAACTCGGATGAATACATAAATGACATGTTTAACAAATTGGCAGAGGACACAAAGCTAGGAAGACGAGCTCGCCGGTGTCAGTGGGTCAGAATCACTATTCAAAAAGACCTTGACAGGCTAGAGTGATGGACCAAACTAAGAAGATTAAATTTAGTAGGCAGAAATGTAAGGTCCTACATTTGGATTTTTAAAAATAAACTGCATAAATAATAATGATAATAATAGCAAACATTTGTATAACACTTTAAGGTTTACAAAACACTTTACAAATATCTCTTTTGGTCCTCACAACACCCCTCCTGAAGTAGGTGCTATTTTTATTACAATTTTAAAAATGAGATGCTATTATTATCCCCTTTTTAGAGATGAGGAAATATTCTAGAAATGATAGAAGGACATAGTTTGAAAAAGATCTGAGAGGTTGTTTGTTAAGCACCTACTATGTGCCAGGCACTGTGCTAAATGCTAGGGATATAATAAAAGGGGGGGGGGGAAAGCTAGTCCCTGCTTTCAAGGAACTCACAGTCTGATGGGGGAGTTGACATACAAACAACTTTGTACATAGAATATATATATACAGGATAATTTGAGAATAGTTGTAGCTTAAAGAGGACCATGAGAAGATTCTTTCAGAAGGTGGGGCCTGAATAAAACCAGGTGTTAGTTTTATCCAACTACTTATGACCCCATTTGGGGTTTTCTTGGCAGCGATACTGGATCGGTTTGCCGTTTCCTTCTCTGGCTTGTTTTACAGATGAGGAAAATGAGGCAAACATGATTAAGTGACTTGCCCAGGGTCACATGGCTAGTAAGTGTCTGAAGCCAGATTTGAGCTCAGGAAGATAAGTCTTCCTGACTCCAGGCCTGGGACTCTATCTGCTGTACCACCTAGTTGCCCTAAAGCCAGGTAATAGGAGCCTAATGGGAGGTAATAGGGAGATGGGGATGAGGAGATAGAGCATTCCAGGCTAACTTGGTTGAAGCACGAATTAATGGAAGCATTGTATTCATAAGGAGGGAGGTGATAGCTCCGTTGTACTTAGACTGTTTTGAATAAACCGAATTTGGAGTGTTGTGTGCAGGTCTGGATGCTATGTTTTAGTGAGGTCATTGATAAATTGGAGGGTATCCTGAGGAGGCCAGCTAGAATGGTGAGGAGACTGGAGACCAGGCCATGTTAGAATCAAGGACTGTGGGAAGGAACCAGGAATGGTTAGTCCATAGAGGGGAGGCTTTAGTGGGATGGGGATGGGGACAAGGATATAACCTGTCTTCAGGGCTATCAAGGGCAGAAGACCTGTTCTGCATGCCCCTAGAGGGCGGGAGCAATTCCTGGAAGTTGTAGGTTGGCAGATTTAGGTTGGATTTAAAGAAATCTTCCCATCAGCCCTCTGTAGAGGTTCTCCCCAGTGCCCTGGAGTCCTTCCCTTCGATCTGCTGGCATTCTGTGGGTATTCATTAGCATGCCTCTCAAACCACTCCAATTTCTTTCCGCATTTCTCATTTCCTGAATGAGATTTTTGATACTCCTTCCAGTGTTATGATGGAGCAATATAGCGCATTGATGGAGCCCTGGACCTTGAATCAGGAAGACCTGAGTTCAAATTCTGCCTTAGACACTTAGTAGCTGTGTGACCCCTTGAACAAATCACTTTACTTCTTCCTGCCTCAATTTCCTTAACTGTAAAATGAGGATGATAATAATAGCACCCAGCTCCCAGGGTTGTCACAAGGATCAAATGAGATAATATTTATAAAGTGCTTTGCACTCGTTAAGGCACTTTAGAAATACTTGCTATTATTATCGCTATTATTATTTTTATTATTACTTATACGTCTACCATGTTTTTCCATTTCAGTATGGGTCAGTTGAAATTTTGATTCTTCATGGGCTTCATAGACTGTGATCCATAGTCATATAGCATCACTGGAAGAATATTGGTGTTTAAAAAAAAAAAGACGGTCTTTTCTATAAGGGAGCAGCCTGGAATCATTTTGAGCACTATGGTTTCCTAGAAGTGATATAATAATAATAATCATGATAATAACAACAGCTAGTGTTTCTATAACACTTTAATGTATGCAGAGTTCTTTACAGATATTAACTCATTTCATCTTTAAAACCGCTCTGGAAGGTAGATGCTGTTATTTATCCCCATTTTGTAGATGAAGATGCCGAGGCAGACTTGCCAGGATCACAGTCACCTATTCTATTCTGTGCTCAGCTCACTGTCTGTACCACTTGTCCGAAATATGAAACACACACTGCCCTTCTCCACTGAAACTCACCCTTTTTAGCCCTTGGAATTTTTCGTTTACCATTTTCCATGGGGAGCGGTTAGGGCCTGAACGTTGATTGTATCTCCTTGCCAGGTAGGCAGGCAGAAAATTCAATTAATGGGCCACCTCTCACTGGCAAAAGACATCATTCTATTATCATTAGCAGGTAGGACAGGGTCTTTCTTTCTTGGCTCTTTGGAAAGATTCGCCCTAAGAACTCCAAATAATTTTGACCTGTTATATGTTCGCTGCAGACTTACTCTTTACTGGAGGAGGAGGTGATTATTTTAGGGGGATAGTAAATAGATCTGTTACCGTATAATTAATGATTTACATTCTGCAAGTTACAAATCAAGATTTAAAAACAAAATCAAACCAAAAACCAAACCAAAACAAAACTTTGCTTTATCCCTTGACTCCACTGAATGGTATTTATTAAGCTCCTACATGCATGGAAAAGAGATCAGAGTGGACCTGCTTGGCTGAAGGAGGCAGAACTAAACACAAGAGATGGTGAAGCAGATTTCAGCCCAATTTAAGGAAAAACTTCCTAATGGAGCTGTCCACAAAGATTGACCCTGGACATGGAGGGTTCCCCATGACTGGAGGTCTGTGTGTGACCCCTCAGCAGAGGTGTGGTAGTAGAAATTTCTGTGCAGGTATGGGTCAGACTTGGTGCCCTCTCAAGTCCCAGCTGGCTCTGAGATGCTGTCCTATATAGCGTCCTATGCAAATTAGTCCAGGCCGGTAGGCAGGATGCCAGGTTATTGCTAAGATTCCTTCTTGGCCCTTTTATTCTGTTGAATTTTGAGTCTGTTTTGTAGGCACTGTGGCCCTTCGAGCTGACTAGAAAATGGTGGTCACCAAATAAATGGGATGGTATGGGGAGCTGGCATTGGTCCCTTCGTAGAAAGCAACACTGATTTCACAAACATTTGCACTATCAACATGCAAAAGATATATTCTAAGGCATTTTTTTACACCAATTTCACTTCTTTGGTAAGAATTATAACTTACATTACAGAACTTAAGTTAAAAGGAAGATTATTTGCAGTGGAGAGGACTTCAAGGGAGTTTGTATAGTGTATCAAGCTGAGCATTAGATGTGGGTTCTAGCCCCTGGTTCAGCTATTAGTATGACCTTGGACAGTTCACTACCTTTCCTTGTGCTTCAGTTTCTCTGTATGTAAAACAAAGGGATGGGGCCAGATGGCCTTCTAGCCTTAAAATTTGGTGGTCTTAGGCTCCTTCCAGGTCTCACATTCTTGTCTATGTCCTAGCTCTCTGGCTGTGGGTAAGTTATTGGCCATCCTTAGACCACAGTCTAGAATGAAGAGGTTCTTTTTAAAAATGTTTTTATTTTATTAAATATTTTCCAGTTATGTGTAAAAAATTTTAACATTTTTTAGAAAAATTTTGAGTTCTAAATGCTCTTTCTCCCTCTTGTTCCTCTCCTTTCTTTTTTTTAAACATTTTTTACTTAAAGTTTTGAGTTCCAAATTCTATCCCTCCCTCCCTCCTCTCCACCCTACCTGATATGGTGAGCAATCAGACATAGGTTATACATGTGCAATGATGTAAAACATTAACAAAGGGGTTCTTAACTGGGGTCTGTGTACCTTTTTTTTCTTTAAATATCCTGATAACCATATTTCAGTGTGATTCCTTTGCAATCCTGTGTATTTTATTTTATGCATTTAAAATATTATTCTGATAAGTCCCTAGATTTCATCAGACTGACTGCCTAAGTGGTCCATGCCCCCCCCCAAAAAGGTTAAGGGCCCCAGTTGAGGTTTATTTGAGTAAGAGGCAGCCGGGACATAATAAAAAGAATTCTGGATTTGGAGTCAGTGACCCTGAGATAGATTTCTGTCTCTGTTCCTTATGACTTATGTGACCTTGAGTAAGTCACTTCTTTTTATTGGGATTCAGTGAGATGACCCCTGAAATCCTTCCAAGCTCATGATTCTATGAATCTCCAAGGTGTCCTCCTGTCCAAGTCTAATATGTAGTATTTTGCTATGTGGCCAGCGCAGATCCTAATGGGTACCAAAGAAAAAGACCCGGTGTCTCCTTCCCTGAGGGGCAGGGAGATGGGAAAGAGCAGGAGAGACAGCAGACGGCAATGGATGAGCAGCAAAATCACATGTGGGAGGCTTTGAACAAAGCCAGCTACAGGCACAGCCCCTTCCCATGAGGAGTTTTTATAACGTCAAAACAGTTGTACCATACCCCCAACCAATTGCTAAATTCCAAACTCTATCTCCCTCCATAGGCAGATTGCAGACTCCATTGAGAATTCTGTGATAGGGGAGAGCATATGCCTGGCATATGCCAGGCAGGAACAAGTCTGCCCACAAAAAAGGAAAAAGAAAAGAAAAGAATGAGGAATTTTCTGGATGCTCTCTTGCTGTGGTTGCTACCTACATGATGATGCTTTGGTCACTGAGTCCTCGGGTCCGATGTTTCAGTTCTATGGGCTGGGCTACCTCCCTTAGGGAAATGAGTGGTCAACAGCTCATGGGGAAGGATGAGGAAGATGGGGTTTCTCCTTTCTAAATCCACTAGATGTCACTGTCTCCTGCAGAATGTCCCCTTCAAATGCCTGGCCATCCAACCAGGCCGGGCTGCCCTTTGAAAAGAGGGGCATGGATTTAAAATCCCTTCTATGCTTAATGAACTGTGCAAACAGAAGGATGTTAAAGGAGATTGGAGACCTGGGAGGTAGGCCCACCTCTGCTTCCTACACACTGTGTGACCCAAAACCCCTCAGTGAACCTCAGTTTCCTCCTCTGTAAAATGTGGGGATTTTATTTTATTTTATTTTATTTTATTTTTTTAGAGGCTCTCTAAGGTTTTAGATCTAACAGACTGTGCTCAGTTATGGAGGTACAAAGAGAAAACCAAAGCAAACCCCTTAGTGAGATTATATTCTGCTTGGCAGATGGACAGGGAGATAATAGTATACCCACCAATGAATGTGGTACAGAGGAAGTAGGTCAAGTAAAGGTAGTCTAAGGAGAAACAACCTGGCAGAGAAGGCCAGCCTTGGAATCAGGAAGACCTGTGTTCAAGTCTTGCCTCTGACATCCTACCAGCTTACTGTGGGCAAGTCATTTAACCTCAGAGTGGCCAGGCAGCTCTCTACAACTCTAAATTACAGCTGAGTGGATGACTCAGGACTTTCCCTCTCTGATGAAATTAAAGGGTCTGAACCAAAAAAAGGAAAGATAAAAACACAGAAGTGGGGAAAGAACCCTAACCACTAGGGGAGGGGATGGGGAGAAGGTGGTCAGGGAAGCCTTCATGGAGAAAGAGGTGCCTGAACTAAGTTTTGAAGGGAGACAAGTACTCTCAGAGGCAGAACTCTAGAGAAAAGTGTGTCCCAGCTTGTCTAAATGCATGGAGGTGACAGATGGAGTATTGAGTTCAGGGAACAGCTGGCCCGCCAATTTGGCTGGAATATGGAGTTTGTGATGGGAAATATAGCATGGAATCAGTCTTAAAAGTAAGTGGGACCCAGTTGTTCATGGCCTTCGATGTCAAGCCAAGGAATGGGGAGCCCCTGAAAATGTTAGAACAGGGGAATTGCCTCTACCTTAGGGAGGTTGTTTTTCAGAAGAGCAGTTGAAGAGGGGAAATATTGAAAGCAGGAGGCCATTTAGGAGGCTAATATAGTAGTCCAGGAGACCTGAAGGAAGGTGGTGGCAATGTGAGTTCAGTGGATGGATGGAAGGCATGTCAGGGGCATAGAACAGATGAAACTTGTTAAATGGGCTCACTTGTTACACATCAACTAGCATGCATTTATTATATAAGCATGTATGGTGCCAGGCACTGGGTGTAAGGAAGACAAGAATGATGCTGCCCTATCCTTCAAGTAGCTTACATGTAGGGGGACACAACAGCCTGGACTCATGTATTTGTCCATCGAGGTCTAATCAAGGAGCAGTCCAAATCTGCTCAGAGTCAGGGAAGAGGGAGAGATTACCCTCAGCAGCTACAAAGCCATACAGTTAGCGCCTTGTGTCAAAACGGAATTTTTCTTGGCTTCTCTGTTTGGCATCAGCCGTGCCCACGCTACCAGCTGGAAATCCATTTGGAAGTCAAAATCAGGATCCTTCTCAACCTCCTTCCTTCCTTCCTCACCCCGGGATGAACAGAGGCTGTTGAAAGAAGTATTCAGGATTAGAGGGGGGTGGGATGAGGTGGGGGGAAGGAGCTGGGCATCTCATAGCATAGACTCGGGACTTGGAATCAAAAAACCTGGCTTTGAGTCTTAGCCTTGACACTTAATCATTGCAGGCAGTGGGCAAATCACTTTCCCTATCTGAGCCTCAGTTTCCTCATGTGTAAACTTTCATTATCAGCCATACAAGGTTGTTGTATGGAATGTTATATATCTCCCTTCTGCCTATGCATTCTTTTCTCTTTGTAGCCCCTATAATGGAGTTGCCTCTCACTCCTTTTCATCTCCATTTGAGCTCTAACTCTGCTGATAATGGGCTGTATGACCTTGAGGAAATCACTTTCCCACTAAAAGGAGAGGGTTGAACTTGAGGATACCTAAAATCCAATATTCTCTAAATCTAAAAAAAAGAAAACCCTTCTCTGTTACATACAAAATGTCAGGTGTTAAGGTCAAAGGGAGTTCAACCTTAGAAGGCAGTCATGGCAAAGAATCTAGGGGATCAGTTTCTCCCTTTGTAAAAGGGGGGTGGGGTTGGCTAGACAAGTGTGGATTTAAGTTTAGACCTAGAAAGAGATTTTAGAACATAAAATGTTAGGACGTGAGTTGACAAGATTGGAAGGTGCCTTAGAAATCATTTAGTCTGATCAAATAACTTAGTTTGATCACCACTTTTACAGATAATGAAACTGAGGCCCAGAGAGGGTAAGGGATTTGCCCAGGGTCACTCAGAGAGTAAGGAGTAAAACCAGAATTTTTGCCAATGTCTTCTCATTCTGAATCTGGTGCTTTGGAGGCAACATGGCGCCGTTAGAAAGATGTGGAATTTGGAGTCACGGGACCTGGGTTCCAATGTTAGACCCGTGTTCTAACATTTTGTGCCTTGAGATGACTGCCAACTCTAACATTCTATGTTCTAAGGCCCCCTTCTAGCTTTAAATCTTAGGATCCCATCCATGCTTGGCTAATCCAACTCCCTTCTTTTACAAAGGGGGAAACTGATCTTTGCCACGACTACCTTCTGGGGCTGGGCCTATTCAACCTTAACACCTGACATTCCGCATAATAGACAAGGGTTTTCTCTACCTCATCCTGGCTGTGTGACCTGGGACAGGTTGATTCACCTTGATGCCATAAACCTCATTTTCCTTCTCTGTATATATGAGGGGGTTGGATTCAGTGACCTCTAAGGTCCCTCCTGCTCTAAATCTCCGCTCCTGTGGTCCTCACCTTTCTCCCGGCTCTGAGGAATCTCGTTCTGTTGTGGTGAGGCTGCCACTTGTACTGAACAGATGGGAAGAAGAAGAAGAAACATTTGAGCAATGAGAGAGAGAGAGACAGAGAGAGAGAGAGAGAGAGAGATTTGGCCTTCTGTGCTGCTGGATTCCCAAGCTGGGAACCCTCCTGGAGAGCCAGGCTGGGAAAACTGATGAGCATTTATTTCACCCCTGCCTTTGGCCCAGGGTCCAAGGAGTAGAGAGGGGTCAGAACAGGAAAACAAAATGAGAAACTTCTTGGAAACTTGGTCCCAAGCGCGTGCCAGACCCTGAGTCTTGAGATAGTCCCGTGGGAAATGGGTGTGCGGGGAGCCTGGAAGAAACTTCCTTTTCTCCAGGGAGACTCTCTGCCAGTCCCACTGAGTGTGCTCACATTACTAAGGCAAGCAGGTAGCAGGGGCACTAGCGATCTCCTCTAAGGATAATCTAGAGCACTGAATGTGCAGCCAGAAGACCTGGGTTTGAATCCTGGCTTCACCCCTCTGTGATATAAGACCCTACTTATGTCAACTAAATTATAGCTAAGATCCTTCCTGCTCTCATATCCTCTGATCATTTAATAATAAGAAAAAATAAGTTCCATTAGAGATATAGTTTCCATGGAAGCTTGAGAGGGGTTGTACATTTTAATAGACTTTTTTTTATCTCACTGAGTACCTAATGCTGTGTTCTATATACAGTAGGTGCTTAATAAATGGACATTGGTTGAATGGATGATTATTCAATTGGCAAATATTTATTGAGGGCCTGACTTGTACCCAGTACTGTATTAGTCTCCAAAGGGATTTGCAAAGAGACCTCATGGTATAACAAACAGCCCAGGACTCAGGAAACCTGGGTCTAGATCATAACATGAGTCCTTTCACTAAGTCTATGACCTTGAGCCTCCGTATTGCAGTCTGTAAAAATAAAAGGCTTAAAGTAAATGATCTTTATAGTCCCTTCTAACTCTGACATTGTGTCCTGAGGTTCCTCCCCGCCTGACATTCCTTGTTCTAAGCTTCCTGCCAGCTCTGATATTCTATGTTCTAAGGTTCCTCCCAGCTCTGACATTCTGTATTGTGTGGTCCCTTCCAGTTCTGGCATTCTAGGTTCTAAGGTTTCTTCTAGCTCTGACATTCTGTGTTCTAAGATCCTTTCCAGCTCTGCCATTCTAGGTTCTAAGTTCCCTTCCAGTTCTGAAATTCCTTGTTCTGAGATCCCTTCTAGCTTTGACATTCTAAGTTCTAAAATCCCTTCCAGCTTTTCCATTCTAGGTTCTAAGGTCGCTTCCAGTTTGAATAGTTTGATGACTCTCATAAGAAGCTTGAAGTCTAGTTAGAGAGATAACAAGGGCACAGGTTTCAGAAAGCAAGGACAAAGGAGATGGGGGAAGTGTTCATGGAACTCCGTTCTCACTTCTCCCCTTCATGACCAGGGTCATTTTTTTGCACATGTAAACTCTGATGCCCCCCCCCCAGATATTGCTCAGTTATGAGCTGCTGAAAACAGGTATTTTAGGACTTCAGAAGAGAAGATCAATTAGGGCTAGTATACCCAGGGAAGTCTTCGTGGAACTGGTTTGTGGTTTACTGGAAAAAGCATTGAACAGTCAGAAGTTCTGGATCCACATCAGTATTGTTGAAGCTCTCCTGGGTCCCATTTATCATCTCTATGCCAATGATCCTCAGATCTCTATTTCCAGCCTTCACCTCTCTCCTGAGTTCCAGGTTCTTCTGACCAACTGCCTCTTGGCTCTCTCAGACGGGATGTTGCATAGACGTCTCAAACTCAGCATGCCCAAAAGAACTCATCATCTTTCCCCCCAAACCCTCCACTCTTCCCAAGTTCCTTCTTCCTGTCCAAGGCACCAGCATCTTTCTGGCCTCTCAGGGTCTCAGCCTCAACATCATCCTCAGCTCTTCATTCTCGCACCCCTCAAGTTGAATCAATTTCAAAGTCCTCTCAGTTCTCTCTTTGCAGCATCTCTCCCCTGACACTGTCCCCACTCTGGTGCAGGGCTTCATCAGCCCTGCACTATGGCAGTAGCCTGCAGGTGAGTCTGCCTGTCCGAAGTCTCTCTCCACTCCAGTCTTCCTCTGTTCAGCTGCCACGTCCCTCCACTATTCATTCGGCTCTAATAACCCCCAATTGTCTCCAGGATTAAAATGTGAAATGCTCTGTTGGACTTTTCAGTCCCTTCACTGCCTAACATCTTCTGACGTTTCCAGCCTGCTTGGACTTTCCTCTTTTCCTCATGCTCCAGGATCCAGCGGCACCCGCCTTCCTGGTCTTCCTGACAACACCTCATCTTCTTACTCTCCCTTTGCACCAGCTGTGTCCCCTTCCTGGAAAACTCTCCCTCTTGCCTCTACCTTCAAATCAAGACATCACTCCATGATGTCATTGGTCCTCTTTGAAAACAAGGGACGAATAACACCCTTCAAGACTTAGCTCAAATCCCACCTTCCTCAGGAGTCCTTTCCCAGCTGCATCCTTCCCCCCACCACATCCTCCCAGCCCATGCCTTTCCTTCTTCCTTTTACACTACATGGATCTTGTTTGTACATAATTACTGGCATGTTGTCTCCCCATAAAAGTATGAGCTCTTTGAGAATGGGAACTGGTTTTTTATTTCTTTCTAACTCAGCGCTTAACATAATGCTGGTCATGTCATAAGCACTTAATACATGCTTGTGAAGTCACTGACTGATAGTTACTAGCTTCAAGACCTTGGACAAGTCACTGGTCCTCTAAGGACCTCAAGCTCCTTCTCTATAGAAGTGAAGGCATTGGAAGTTAGTGACATCTGGGATCTCTTCTAGCTCTAAACCCTGTGATCTTAGGATGTGCAACTGGACTTGGATGAGTAAAGTTGAAGCGGAATCCCAGAACCTTGGGGTTATAGTTCACCTTATCCAATCTCCTGCCTGATGCACAAACCCCCTTTCACTGGAGTCAGTGAGCAGCCTTTCGGCTTGTTTCAGGGTCAGGGAGCTGACTCCCCACCCAGTCTATTTTTGGACAGCCAAGGAGCCAAAATCATCATGATTGTCGTCGTCGTCATCGTCGTCATTATTACATCCTGGGCATGTGTGTTGCTTTCTCAGATGTGATCTCATCTGAGGAGTGAAGGACTCAGAATTCAGTTTCCTCAGGAAAGATGCCTGATCTTCTCTGAGCTAGTCCTTTTTTTTTCTTTTTCATCATTTTCAGAGACACACACACATACATATATATATATAGAGAGAGAGAGAGAGAGAGATATGTGTGTGTATTATATACATTTAAAATGTATATATATTATATATTTAAAATGTGTGTGTGTGTGTGTGTGTGTGTATACATTTAAAATGTAAGGCCCTGGGCATGTGACCATATGCTGATTTATATAGGGGGCTGCTGTTCACATTTGCACAGCAACTACCATTCTCGCACTCATCCGGAAGAGCCCGCAGACCCGAAGGCACGCGCGCGCACACACACACACACACACACGCGCGCGCGCGCGCACACGTCACTCATTCACCCTCACACGAAGGCCCAGAGAGGAAGGCCAGATTCTGCCCAGGCATATGTCAGTGGCCAGAGAGCTTCAGCAGCTCTCAGACCCAAATGTTTACACTCACACGCTCGTTCACACGCATGCACTTCAAGCTGCAGGCTGATTATCCAAGCTCCTTAGGAAAAGCAAAATAGGAATAAAATTGTTAGGTCCTGAGCCAGAGAGTAGAACACCTCATAAATGTTACAGCCAGTTCCAGGCCTGGGCTTGGAGCTGGGAAGCCAGTCGAGGCTCCTGTGACTTCTCTTTGCCTGTTTTAGGGGTACTCTCTGGAGCTGAGTTCTCTTTCTATGGTGATATGAGGGACAGTGTTACTGTGATTCATTCATTCATTCAGCCATGGGATAGAGGAGAATTGTCTAGTCAAACACCTTCTTTTTATGGACACCACCACTGAGGCTCAAAGGATGCCCTGCTAAATGCCTATTGATCAGGGGCTCTTAACTTTTGTCGACCCCTTGGGCAATCTGAGGAGGCCTAGGGACCCCTTCCCAGAATCATGTCTTTAAATGCAATAAGATAAAATAGCAGGATTACACAGGAAGCCGATTATATTGAAATATAGTTATTAAAATAGTTTTATTTAAAGTTCACAGACCCCGGCTTTAAAATGCTTGCCATAGAGAGTAGTAACTTCAGTGTAAGAAGGATAACATTAGACCCATTTAGAAATGCACGGGAGACAAATTCCAAGAAAAGGGTTGATAAGTAAAAACCCTTGGCCCCAGGTAACTGGACACAAATGAACAAAGCAGGAGTAACCAGCGAAGTAGATGAGGCCTTAATACTAGGAAGTCAGTTTGACCTCAGAAGTATCACTTAGTCTTGATGGGATGAGATTCATCGTTAGTATACGTCCCCAGAAGGGTGTGAGGATTTATTGATAAGAAATTGATTGGATAAAGGGGTGTGTGTGTGTGTGTGTGTGTGTGTGTGTGTGTGAAAGAAGAACTGAATAGCATTTTATATTAAGAAAATACATTCTTCTGAGGAAAACCATGAGCCACAATGGGAAAGCATGGCAGAGAACATTTGGGTGAAAAATCACTGAAGGCAAAAATAGTAATGGTTTTAGTCACCGGAATATGCTACAGACCACCTGGACAGAAAGAGGAAATAGATGAGGTGTTTAGTAAACAGATCACAAGCTTGACTCAAAGAAATGATATGGCAATGGGGCTCTTTAATTATCCATACTTCTATTGGAGCTCTCTCTACCAGAAGCAGAAAAGCTAATAACTTCCTGATCAGCTTTAATGACAAGGTCATCCTTCAGAAGGAAGCAAAAGCAACAGAGAAAACCAACAGAGTTCTTCTCTGGAAGAACAGGTTACTGGGGTGAGAATGATGGGAGCCCTGGGGTGAAGTATCCAATGAGTCAACAGGCATTTTTAAGGACCTTTTATGTTCCAGGCACTGTACTAGGTGCTAGGAACACAAATAAAGAAGTAAGACAGTCACTGACCTCCAGGAACTTTCATTCTATGTCTTTGAGTTTATGATAGAGGAGAGGAAATCTGGACAGAATCCGGCATGCGTTCTAGGATAATAGAGTGCCAACAGTGTGACATCTGGCGGCCCAAGAAAGCCAAACCCATCCTCAGCTGCATTTGGAAGGGGTCTAGGGAGGTGATAGCTTTGCTATATTCTGCCCTGATCAGTCCAGAAGATTCTCTTTAGACCTGGGCACCCTACCTTATGTAAGAATATGCCAGCCCAGGGGCAGCTAGGTAGTGCAGTGGAATGAGCACTGGCCCTGGAGTCAGGAGGACCTGAGTTCAAATCTGGCCTCAGACACTTAACGTTTACTAGCTGTGTGACCCTGGGCAAGTCACTTAACCCCAAGAATATGCCAGCGCCACGTAGGTCCATACCTAGCAGGCAGTTTTATAGACAGGTTTCGCTACCAAGTTATCACATGCAAGACCAAAGGATGATGGAGTCATAACTGGAAGGTACCTTAGAGAGCATCTTGTTCATTTTACAGATGAGGAAACTGAGGCCCAAGGAGGGCAAGGTCACAGGTAGTATTAGGTGGTAGAGACAGGATTTGTAAATGCAGAAGGGCCAGTCAGTACTTGCCTGAGATAAGATAAAGGAGATATGACTTTCATGGAGGAGGGGACATTGGAGCCCTGCTTACAGAACAGGGAGGGAAGGGCCTCCCAAACCAAGCAGAGGTATGTAGCCCCAGTGCCTCATGGGTTTGCCTCAACTGGCATGGGGCCAATTAGAGCAGAGCAATCACACCGGAGTTTCATCAAGGGAAAAGCTCCCTGCTCATTTCCAAGCGAGCCTGTGTGTTTATTTGTGAGGGATCAGACAGGCCCTCCAGGGGCTTGGCCACCATCTCTTTGTTCACATCTCCCCTTCACAGACTCCAAAGAGGCCAATTAACCCTGTGTCCCCTTCTCAGGATACCTACTTTATCTCAATTCTGGGAAACCACAAACATCTTTTTTTTTTTTTTTAAATGAGATTGCATCCAAGGATAGTTCCAGGCTCACTCCATTTTTCCATTTCACTTTTTTCTCTCACTTTTCTCCTACGAAAACTGTCAGCTCGAGCTGGACCAGTGTCCTCATCATCTGCTCCCCATGTCGTAGGTGTTCCTGGAAGGGCTGTATGCTGTAGTGGATGGAAGACTGCCTTTGAAGTCTGGAAGACTAGGTCCGAACTCTAGCTCTAGCGTTGGGCCTAGGGCCGGTCACTGGACTTTACTAAGTCTGTTTTCTCATCCATACAGTTTACTCATCCATGCAAACAACTGTATGAGAAAGGAAGAAACCACATTCAAACCTGGTCAGTCATTCCCTGGGTCAATCAAAGAGTTGACTTTCCTCTGTGGAAGTTCCTGGGAATAGAATTTAGAGCCGGAGGGGACTTTTGAGCTCATCTATGCATCCATACATCCGTACCATCCACACAGCGGATAATGCCCAGGCCTGGACTTCAGGAAGACCAGAGTTCGCATCTGCCCTCAGACACTTACTAACTGTGTGACCCTAGGCAAGTCGCTTCACCCTGTTTACCTCAGTTTCCTCATCTGTCAAATGAGCTGGAGAAGGAGATAGCAAACCCCTCCAATATCTCTGCCGAGAAAGCCCCAAATGGAGTCACCAAGAGTCAGACACAACCAAAATGACTGAACAACAACAATAAAGATAATACCTGTGGCATCTACCTTATCAGGTTGTTGTGAGGATGAGATGGTACATTTGAGGTACATTGTAAATATCAGGACAGTATATAAGTATCAGTAATGAGGTCTTTGCTCACATTGGCCCTCCCACCTTTCTCTCTGCTTAGCTAAATCCCAGTGATCTTTCAAGACCTCCTTTGAGAAGCTGAGCACATTTCTTCTCCAATTGGAGCCTTGGTGCTGCTTGCCATATGCAGAGTGAGAAAGGCAGGAATAGACGAATCTCCATGGTCCCTCCTAGCATTAATAATATTGTCCATCCTAAGGTCCCTTCCAGCGGTCGCTTTTTATGTTCTAAAATCCCCTTTCTGATGTTCAGTAGTCCAGAGCCCCTTCTGGCTCCAACGTTCTGTGATTCTTAGGAGTTCTGTCTGTTGACCTAGAAAAGCTGTGTTCATATTTCCCAGGAGAATTAAGCTGTAGGAGAAAGGAAGAAACTATATTCAAACCTGGTCGGTCATTCCCTGGGTCGATCAGAGAGTTAACTTTCCCCCTGTGGAAGGTCATAGGAATAGAATTTAGAGCTGGAGGGCACCTTTGAGCTCATCCAGACCCTGGCTTCTTAATCTGGCTTGTGTCTTGGACTCCTTGGACAAACTGGTGAGGCATATAGATGCCTTCTGAAGATAAGATTTTTAAAGGCATAAAATAAAAAATATATAATTATGAAGGAAACTAAGTATTTTGAAATTCAGTTATCAAAATATTGAAATAAAAACAGTATACAGACCCCAGATTCAGAATATCTGTTGTAGTATAACATCCTTATTTTAAAGATGGGGAAACTGAGAACCTGAGACAGAGAGGTGACTGACCCAAGATCACACATAGAGGTAATGTCAGGATTCAAACATAATTTTCTTACTCCAAATATCTAAGGCATTATACTAGATACAGGGAATATAAACACACACAAAAAAATTAAACAGTTCCTGCCCTCAAGGGGCTTACATTCTAATAGTGGGAAAACATATAAACAGATACATAACTATAATACAAAACATATACAAAGTAAATACTAAGTCATTTATGGGGCAGGGGGAGCCTGTGAGAATATTCTATTATGTACATTGGTGTTGAGCCCTTGAGAGTAACTTAGTTTGGGCACAGAAATGGACAGGGAGATAGAACAAAGGCTGGAGACTGACTTAGCCCAATGGTTTGGGTTTTTAGAAAAATCCCCATGGCACCCATGACATATTCATCTCAGTAACCACACTCCAACTTTTCCTGAAAATCCTTCCAGATCATAGATTTTATAGCTAGAAAATACCTCAGAGATCTTCAGGTCCACCCCCTTGTTTTACAGATGAGAAAACGTAGAGAGGCTAAGTGACTTGACCAGGGTCATATCTGTTAAGTATCCAAGGCAGGATATGACCCCAGAGCTTCCTCACTACTCCAAGCCTCATGTTTTATCCACTATACCACCTAGCTGTCTTGGATACTGGGCCAAGGGGGCTGCTACTTAACCTGAGATCCAAAGGCATAAAGATGGAGAAAATAGAACTGTGAATTAGAATAATGGTGAATATTTATTTATATTTTATATATTTATATAGACTTTAGGGCTTGCAAAGCAATTCACAAATATTTTTCATTTGATCCTCACGACATCCCTGTGAGTTAAGCGCTTGTTAGTATCCCCATTTTACAGATGAGGAAATTGAGGCAGACAATTGTTAAGTGACTTGCCCAGAGTTACATAGCTAGTTAAATGTCTGAGGCTAGATTTGAACTCAGGTCTCCCTGACTCCAGATCCAATGTTCTAATCACTGCCATAATTAGAATCATAGTCTCCTTGAATAAGAAATCTATTTTATCTTCCAACCTCTTCAGTTTACAGAGTAAGAAACTAAGGTCCAAAAACAGGAAGTGAGATGTCTACATTGGCCATCCCTCCATACTTTGAAAGTATTCTCTTCTCACCTCTACCTTTTAGAACCCCCAGTGCCCTGAAGGCTTTGCTAAGATGCTACCTCTTACCTGAGGCCTATTCTAATCCCCCCCCCTTGCTTAGTACTCCCCCATCCCAGATATGACTTTTGATTTACTTGGTCTATATTTTGTATTTACATTTCTGTAAATATGTTTTCCTATTAGAGTATAACCCTGTTGAGGACAGGCACAGTTACATTTTTGTCTATGTCCTCCGCCCCAAGCCCAATGCCTTCCTTGCACATTGTAGCCAGTTGGAAAATGGTATTGATTGATTGCCCAGTGTCAAATTGGCCAGGCAGCTACAGTAGTTCTTGACCCAGCTTGGCCAGTAGATTTGTTATTGCTTGTCTCTTTTTTTTGCATTTATTTTTCTCCATCTGGTGGCTTTGAGCAATTCTCAAATGTGTTCCCCATTCAGGAAATCAGGAGAAAATTGGGGACAGGGACCCTTTTGTACCAAGGGTTCAAAAATCTAGCGAGTAGCATTGTGGACCGATGGAGGTACCCCGAGGAGCGGGGATACTGCCCTCCCAGTCCGGGGGCAGTTGTGTCCTCAGGGAGGGGAAAGCTCTGGAGACCATTGACCCGGTTGGCACCAAAGCATCACTCTGGGCTCATGCTGTTCGACAAGCAGCTGGCATCTCTCTGGGCAGGCCCACTGACCACGGGCCCAGCCCCTCTGGAACACCAGTGTCATTTAAAAACCAAACCAAACCAAAGCAAAACAAAAACCCCATCCCTCTCATAGTCCTTCCATTTGCTCACTAGTCAAGGGCCTCAGAGGGAAGATGGGGGGTGGGGTAGGGGTATGGGGGCGGGTATGGGGAGGGAGGCTCCCACCCCCATCCCCCAGTCGCTGACCCTTGCCCCTCCTGGCCAGTTGGGAGGGCAAGCCTGTTGTTTACCCAGATTACATTTCTGCCAGCTGCCCCTGACACACGGCTGTTACCATGGCAACCTTTCAGCATGTCAACACGGGCTTGTGTGAAGGGGCCGCTGCCTCTCAGTTCCCTTTATCTCTCCACTGAGAATTGAAATGGCTTCCTGGGAGGCTTGGGGCACAAGCCTGTGAGAATATTCCTAAGACAAGCTTCTCCCCTGCCCCTCCCCAAGACCCCTACCCTGCCAGGGGTGGCCCCCTGACTCCTACACTTGTAACGATGGCTGTGGGGTTTTCCCCTAGGGAAGAGGAAAGGCTAAAGTTTCTTGAGGGGATGGTTAGTTAGAGGAGAGGATGCTGCAGAGGGAGGTTGAGGGTATGACTCCAAAACACAGGGAGGCCCAGCAGAAATGCAGTAAAAATCACGAGGAGTGTTGGCGCTGTCTCCTTTTCCAAAGCCATTCATAGAACTCTACGTCCCTCAAGGCACCCATCCCCCAAAGGCTCCAGGGAGAAAGGGGGCAAGGCTTAGCCACTGGGTGGACTGGACAGCTCCCGTTTGCAAGTTACTCAAAGACCCTCTCCCGGGCTGCAACTCCCCTGATTGAATCCTTCCCCTGATGCTCAGTTGTGTGCAGAATGAAGTCCCCAGGAATCATCAATCCCAGCTCCTTAAGTTTACAGAAAAGGAAACTGATGGACGCACCCAGGGCAAGACAGATAGTAATCGGCAGATCTGGGATTCAAACTCACGTCCTCTTGCTCCTCTTTCTGTGACATTGTGGCGTCCAAGTTCTGCAGTCAGATATTGGAAAGACCCTCTCCCCACGATCTGATCCCAACCTACCCTTCTGACCTTATCTCCCACTATTTCCCTTACTCAGAGCTTATGTGATGTCATGGACCCTAGCTGGACTTGGAGTCAGGAAGACCTGGCTTTGAATTCCACCTCAGATACTTACCAAGTGTGTAACCCCTGGCAAGTAACCAACTTCTCCCAACCTCAGTTTCCTTGTCTATACAATGGGAATAATGAGCCCTGTAGTACAAACCTCACAAGGCTGCTACCAGGATCAGCTGGCATCATGTGTGGTAAGTGCTTTGAAAACTTGAAAGTACTACATGAATGCCAGTTATTATTATTATTCATTATTAATTATGTTAACATAGTATAAAATTAATATATTATGTCTTCTTATTGCAATTAAGATAAATTGTTGCTATGATTGTTAATTATTATTAATGCAATTATTCCCCTTAATATATTCTGTGCTCCAGTCAAGACTAGTCCAGGTCTTTGTTTACTTAGTTTCCTCCACCCACAATGTCCTTCCTCTCCTGTCTCCTCACATCAAAGTCTTATAGGAAGATGGCCAACAGGTGCAATTATTGCAAGTAAGTTAGTGGGAGAATTGGAGTCAGAACCCCAGACTGTTAGAGCAGGGAGGAGCTCTAGAAATCATTTGATCTAGCCCCCGTATTTAAAAAGAAGAATTTAAAATTGGTAAGCATTATTTTAAAAGCAGTTGATTAGCATAAACACTGGGGAAAAAACCCATAAACACAGAACATTTATGAGAAAAAACAGGAAAGGATTTTTGCATTTTTATGAAGCACATTGGTGGGGCAGGGGGACAAGGAATTTTCTGTAAGCCAGCCAACATTAACTTTTTCTAATCTCCTCCCTTCCTAGCCAGTTTGATGGGTATAACGTGTATGGTGATAGATGTGGAACTGGAGAAGACCTTGGAAGTTCCCTAGGCCAACCCTTTCATTTTATACATGAGGGAATCTGGAGCCTCGGAAGATTGAGGCGACTTGCTGAAGGTCGTCCAGGTAGTAAGTGTCAGAGGCGGGACTCTGATAGATGTCCATTGACTCCGGAGCTAATCCACCTTCCGCGGTACTCTACTAACCGTCATGGTAGGAGATGCCCATTCTGGCTTCTTTCTACCCTGACTTGGGTCACTGAACCCAGTCCCAGGGAGAGGTTGGAGGTTAGAGGAAAAGGAGTGGTCTCTGAGGGAAAGAACGCCAAGTCTAGAACCCCACCAGTCTTTCATTTGGAAGAGGCACTGAATTTGGAATGAGAAAGAACCGGGTTCCGATCCTGGCTCTGATCCTCGCTACCTGGGTGACCTTGGACAAGTGTCTTCCTCTTTCTCAGCCTCTGTTTCCTGTCCTTTAAAAAGAGGAATGAACTGGAAGATTTCTGAGGCCCATGATCCAATTACCACCTCCCCCAGCCTCATCCCAGAGTGTTTCTCCAGGCCCTCCAATGAAGACCTGACACAAGCTTGAGTTGGCACCACTAAAGCCCACATGCTGAACAGATGTCTGGAAATACCCTGGATGCAAACCCCACTCTTCAAGAGTATGTTATTTTTGAGACCCGATGATGACAAATTATTTTTTTGAATGCTTTTAATTTTTTCTTCTCCTGGGAAAGTGTCAGAAGCAATCTGCTTTTCTCTGTCTCCCCGAGTCCTTCCCCCCTCTCCCCGCTTCTAGTTCGCCATTCTGCTTTGAACATATTTCCTTTTTATCATGGAGCGGCACTCCATGGCAAAGGGTGATTCTCAGATAGATTGTCAGGGAGGGGATCAGGGTAGAGTTTGCATCACTCCTGACAGCTAATTAGTGTTGTCTCCCTGCACGGGGGCTCATTTCATATGGTATAGATCATCATTCGACTGAAAGCTCAGGGTAGTCCTTTAAAGAGAGGCGCGCGCAGTCTTGTCAGCCATAGACTTCGAGTTGGTGACTTCGAGCCAGAGGGGTTCCCGCTTTGATTGCCTATCCAGGAGGTGCCTTCCCCACTCCCCCTTCCTCTCTCCCCCCTTCACCTCCAGCTCCTCGGATCCAGATCCTTCTCATCCTCCAAGAATGAGCTCAAAGACCCCTTCCCTAAAGGCTTCTCTGGTCCCCCCAGCTGGAAGCGATCTCCCTCTGCTCTGAAATAAGCCAAGGCAGCTTAGAGAGGCAGTTTGAAGTCAGTCTCAGATTCAACAGACCTGGGTTTGTCTCTCAGCATTGATGACTCATTTACGTGTGATCATGGGCAAGCCACTTAAAGGCTTATCCTCTGTTTCCTCACCTGTGGAATAGGCAGGATGACATTCACACCCCCTACCACAGTGTTGTTGGATGGAAACCTTAAAGGGCTATAGAAATGTGATTTGTTGCCCTGAATTGTAGGTCAGTATAGTGGAAAGAGCACTGGGTTTGGACCCCTTCAACAACCTTGAGAGGCTGTTATTATCCCCATTTTACAGATGGGGAAACTGAGGTAGACGGTGCTTAAGTGGCTTGCCTAGGGTTACACAGCTAGTATGTGTCAGAAGCAGATCTTCCTGACTCTAGACCCCATGTTCTTTCCACTGTATCATCTATCTTGTTATGATTCAGCCTGTCCTTTTGACTTCATCTGTTGAGATGTAGGTCTGAACCTTCAAATGAATGGGTGGAAGGATTAAGAAGTCTTTGGAGGGAGGAGGAACGGAAAAATGAAGAGAGAAATAAAACACCAAATACAAATATAAGTACCAAGTGAGAACTGCCTCCATTTTGAAATCCAAATTTAGAGAGATTAATTAGATGTTTGTGAGCATCCAACTCAGGGGAGATCTTTTGAAGTTTTTTGCTATTTCTTAGATGATTGGCCCCTGCCTATCTTGTTTTAAAAAGTCCACTTTTCATGGCCTTGGAGAAATAGGCATCCAGCCTTTTCATTGAGCCCCCTTGGAATGGGGACCATTTTAGGTTGCATGAAAAACCTTTGACCATAACTGAGGAGAGGGCTTTGGGATGTAGAGGAAGAGATTGAAAGGGATGACCCGTTTCAGACACTGGAACCTGGCCTCAGTCTGCCTCTTGACTTTTACATACCTCCTGGGTGTCTCATTTCCCCTACTAGATTGTGATCTTCATGTGGGCAGGATTTTGTCATATCTAAACTTCATATCTCCCCCAAATGTATCTTTTCCTCACATTTAACACAGGATTCTCTTCACAGGAGGGGATGACCAATGGGTGGGGTTGGGGCAGGTGAAAGAAATATTTATTTTTGTACAAACCTGTGATTTCTTTGGTATTGGGAATTCCCAGGGAAGAAACTCCCTCTGCTAATGTAGATCACCAGCTGCTCTGCAATTTCTGGTCTTAGAGAGTTACCTAGATGGCACTGAATGGTTAAGGGGCTTGCCCCCCAGTGTCATATATCAAGTATATGTCAGGGGCAGGGCTTGACCCCAGGTCTTCCTGTCTCTGAGACCCATTCTCAGTCCACTACCTCCAAGGTATTAGACAAGCTGCTTGAAGGTCCTTGACACTCTCCAGTGCAGCCCAAACCAGATTAAAATGTAATCAGAATGTTTGTGTTGTTGTACCATCGTTTTTTAGTTAGTTTTTTTTTTTTTTTAGGCAATTGGGGTTAAGTGACTTGCCCAGGGTCACACAGCTAGTAAGTGTCAAATGTTTGGAACTCAGGTCCTCCTGACTTCAGGGCCGGTGCTGTATCTACTGCGCCACCTAGCTGCCCCTGTTTTTCAGTTTTGTCTGACTCTTCATGACCTCATTTGAGGTATTCATGGCATGACTGGAGCGGTTTGCCATGCTTATGCTAGCTTATTTTACAGATGAAGAAGCTGAGGCAAACAGTGGTTAAGTGACTTGCCCAAAGTCACATGGCTAGTAAATATCTGAGACCACATTTGAACTTGGGTCCTCCTGACTCCAGGCCCGTCTAGATACCATGTACTTAACAAAATAAATAAAAATACAACAGAGCATAGATAATGTTAATTTGTGGTTTTCTAAGTCAACGTGAGACTAGCAAGGATCCTTTTGTACAGTTTAGTGTTCCCATTTCTTTAATAACTAACATTTACACAGTACTTATGAAGTGCCTGGCACTGTGCTAAGTGATTTATAATTATTATCTGATTTGTTTCTCACAATAACCCTGGGAGGTAAGTGCTATTATTTCTCCCATTTTACAGATGGGAAAACTGAGACAAAAGGAAGTTAAGTGACTTGCCCAGGGTCACATAGCTAGTAAGTGTCTAAGGCCCAACTTGAACTCAGGTTTTCCTGACTCCAGGCCCAGTGCCTGATCCACTATGGCACCACCTAGCTGTTTCTATTTGAGTGTGATACTTCTGCACCACACTCCACCACACTGTGAATTGAACACACCATCCTCTCCTCTATTCAATTCAGTTTTATCACCATTCCACAACCATCTCTGTGTTACTTTTGAGTGACCCAGCCCCTTGTCCTACTTCTCACACCTACAAAGCCAGACAGGTGCCTTCAAAGCTCTCAAGTACAACACATATCTTGAGTTAGCATCTACTCAAAACCATTGTTCATGGCCCCCCACAATTGTATTTCCTTTACCAAACAACCAGAGAACACATTAGTTCAAAGTAAAAGACATTTAATTTAACAGTGTGGTGGGTGAAAGATAAAGGATAAAAACACCCGCCATAAGTGTAGTAAAATTAAGGACTAGAAAGTTTTCTTCTCTGCCCTACACATACACACACACACACACACACACACACACACACAAACACACACACACATACATGCACAAGCACACGCACGGGCACACACGCATAGAAATTTTCTCCCATAGATTGCCACACCCTATTAAATTGTAATCTCTATGGGGACAGGAATCTTGTCATATCTAAACTTCACATCTAATGTGATAATATTTGTAAAATGCCTGGCATGGTTCTTGGCACATAATAAGTACTCAATAAATGTGTATTCCTTTCCCTTTCATGTCTCTCCCAAACTTTACTGGCAAGGCAGCGGTCCCAGTGCTTCTGTGTGTTCTACTTTAGGGCTGGAGGTGTTTTCTGGTTTTGACATCAAGTGATCTGTTTTCTCCAGTGAGCTGGCATGTCAGTGAGCAGCTGCTGTGCTGGGCATCTCCATTGGTATTGCCCACCACCGCCATCTGCTGCTCACTTCAGCTGTTTTTCAGCCTCTTATGTTCTGTCAGCAATTTTAGCTCATAGCCAAAGGGGCTATTTCAGCTCTTTGTAATGGAGACTCCAGTCAGCTGTACCCAGTTGGATAGCAGGAGAAGCCATTAGCCACTTGTCTGTCTCTTGAACTGACTGCCTCTGTCTCACTTGCCACTCCCTAACCCCTGTCTGCTTTCTCTCTTGGAGTTAGAATATTCATTTCAATTCTCTTCTACTACCATCTTGTACATAAAGAACTTTGCAAAGCCTTAAAGCTCTATATAAATGTCAGTTATTATGATTATGCAAATATCACCCTCACAGCAAAACTGAAAGAGTCTAGGTGGAGCTGATGATGTGTTATATTTCCCTGTCAGTAAGATGGTTGCAGCCTTCCATACATTTTCTTTCTTTCTTTCATTCCCCAAACTTGTTTAAGCACTTACTCTGTTCCAAGCATCATACTAAGTAAAGGGAAAAAAAATTTAAAGTTAGATAAAAATGAATTCTTACTCACTGAATTCACCTTTTGGTAAGAGAATAAGGCACATAAACAGGTAGTTTTAATATTCAGTACTATGTAAAAGTAGTGGTGAGGTCCAAAATGCCACATTAGGGCTAAGGGAGAAATGAAAAGAGGGGGATACTGGATCAGCGAAGGCTTCCCATAGGATGGAGGTGTCAAACAGATGGCCTTGCCCCATACCACTGGCAACATTCTCCAGTGTGCTCAGATTAAAATGTGATTGGGAAATATTTAACAAAATAACTAAAAAGATAGTGAAACATAGATAACATTACATTTTAAAACTAAGTAAGTATGCAGCCTGCATATTTCTGTTTGGATTACTGGCCCCTTTCTGATTGAGTTTAGCAGCACTCCTCAGGGAGGTGGCATTTAAACTTAGTTTCAATGAATAAGTAGGGATTGAGTTGAGAAAGAAGGTGGGATAGGGCATCCAGATATAGGGAGCAGTGTGATCAAAGGCAGAAGGTCACAGTGCATGTTCCAAGAGGCAGAGGGTAGACCGGTTTGATTGAAGCATACATCTCATGAAAGGTAGCACTGTAAGGATGCCATCTGTGGTTGTGGGTATCTGTGGAGGGAGCAGTTGACTGGAGCCCTCTCTACCTTACCCACTTTGTCTCTGGAGATTTAATATAATACCCCGTTACAATAATTTGCTCATTTTTAGCCTGAGGGAAAAAGTGTCCCTCTGATATACACGGTCTCTCCTCTGATACTTTATAGGGTTTATATTTAGCAGAAAGTTGGGAGCATGATCACGATAGCTCATAGCCCCCAGTTAGGAAAATTCCCCACATTCAGCAGAAGTTTGTCTCTGTACCTTAATTTAAATGTATGTTTAGCATTACCTAACCTCTGGCCTCCAATGGTTGAAGCAGAGGGAAAAGGAGGGGAGGAGATAAGCATTTATATAGTGCCTTCTGTGTACAAGGCACTGTGCTAAGTGCTTTTTTAGAAACATCATCTCATCTGATCCTCACAACAACCCTTGAAGGTAGGTGATGTTATTATCCCCATTTTCCAGTTAAGGAAACCGAGGCAGGCAACGATTAAGAGGCTTGCCGAGGGCCACACAGCTAGTGAGTATCTGAAGTCAGATTTGACCTCAGTTCTTCCTAACTCCAGGCTTGGCACTCTATCTGCTGTACCACCTTGCTGCCTGGTAAATTCAATTTACTGAAAATGTTTAGGTAAATGAGTAAAAAGAATATGAGAGAATATTACTCGATAAGCATAGGGAGAGGATTTTGAAGGAAGAGCAGACCTTTTTTTAGCACTTCGATCAGATCTGGAAGAGGTGACTATGTCTGGTTGCTTAGGCACACAGCTTCCTGACTCTGAGCAGGGGCTGTGTTGCTAATAGCCTTTGTTTTAGCTGAAGCCCTGGCCAGGACTGGGGAGGCTGAAACCCCTTGCTGCTGCTCAGTTCTTAAAGGTCTTCCTCCTTCCTCTCTCTCTCTTTCACAGACTGTGTTTGCCACTTTTAAAATTCCTAAGTGTGTCACATAAATAGCTCTCAGTGCTGAGAGGGAATTTTTGTCCCTCTGAACTACAAATCCCAGGATGCTAGTCCATTCTCATATTCCTCTTTAGAAAGGAAAAGGCTGGGGACAGCTAGGTGGCACAGTGGATAGAGCACTGGTCCTGGAGTCAGGAGGAGCTGGGGTCAAATTTGGCCTCAGACACTTGACACTTACTAGCTGTGTGACCCTGGGCAAGTCACTTAACCCCATTGCCTAGCCAAAAAAAAGAAAAAGAAAAGAGAAAGGAAAAGGCTTCAAAGAGGGATGGCAGCTGATCACGGAGGGCCTTGAATGCTGGGCAGATGAGATTGCATTTTCCTGGCATGGTTTCCTCAACCTGGACTATCCCTCCCTCTGCCCTACTGCTCATCCAGGTCTGAAAGAGGAAAATAGATTCGTGTGTCAGGACCCTTCTGTTTCATTCTCATTGAGTCTGTTACTTGTTTCTTCCTTGGGTGTGCCTGACAAGGCAGGGTTTGCCCTGAAATGTGTCCATTGACAGATATGTCAGACCCTTGCGTGACTAATTAAAACCCCTTTATGTTCCTGGCTGCCTTCCACACGTTTGGGCTCAACCTAAGCCGAGAGTGTGGGCCACTGCTGGTGTTTGGTGACTTAACACTATTATATATCGCCACCTAAAACATTCCATCATCAGCTCCTTAAATATCTCACTGCTGTAAACTGAACCTCCCTGCCCTGGCCAAACTGGCATTTGGACACACAGAGAAATGACCCATTGGCAAGGGATCTTTTCTGACATGGTTCTTGTTGGCTGTGAGGCTCCCTAGCTGCTTGGGAAAGGGTTTAAAATATACTTACACATGCGTACATATAGAAACAGAAAGACATACATTCCAATTTACGTGTGCATATTCATGCATACCTGGCCCCTACAGACAGAACTGTCTGCATGCACAGGCTCATCTAGCTTAAGATAGCATTCAAGACCCTCCCCAATCTGGTTATCAGCCTATCTTTCCAACTTCATCTCCTACAGTATTCGATGTAGCAACACTGAACTGCAGTCAGTCAAAAAGCCTTTATTAAGCTCCTACTACGTACCCGGCACTGTGCTAAGTGCTGGGGATACTAGGAAAGGCAAAAGGACAGGTCTTGCCCTCAGGGAGCTCACAGTCTAATGGGAGAGACAACATGCAAACACGATACATACTGAGTCAATCAGAGATAATCAACAGAGGAAAACCACCAGCATTAAGGGGGTTGGAGAAAGGCTTCTTGAAGCCTGCCTTTGCTCACACTACCCCTAGGCTGGGAATGTGCTACCCTTCTTTAGCTGGGGATTCCTTCCCCTCCTCCAATTTCTTCTCCTCTAAGAAGCCCACCTCAGTGAGGCCTGTCAGAAGAAGTCTTCCCTTCAAGCTCATGTGGCATTTATCCAGTAACATTGGGATTTGAAATTCATAGGATCAAAGTTTTAATGATCTTGGTGACCATTGCATCCAGCTCCCTCATATTATTTAAATGGGGAAACTGAGGCCCTCAGAGGTTAAAAGGTTTGCTCTTGGCCCCATAGTTAGGCAGCCTTCGAACTCAGGTCTTGCTGATTCCAAGCCCAGTGCCCTATCCACCGCCCATAGATAACCTATGATAGTGTTTTGTTCTCCCCTATCTCCCTCCCTCCCCCCCCATAAGTTCCATGAGAGACAGGATCTATGTCTTATCTAAATTGTATTCCTCTCTCAGTAACCATGGTACCTTAGGTCTTTAATAAATGTTTGTTGACTTGGAATTTGGAAATCATTTGTCAGCATTTATTAATGGATGGAGTACCTAATCTGGAGTCAGAAAGATTCATCTTCCTGAGTTCAAATCTGGCCTCAGACACTTACTAGGTGTGTGACCTTGGGCAAGTCACTTAACTCTGTTTACCTCAGTTTCCTCATCTGTAAAAATGAACTGGAGAAGGAAACGGCAAATCACCCAGTGTCTCTGCCAAGAATACCCCAAGTGAGATCATGAGGAGTCAGACATGACTGAAAAAAAAACAAACAATAAAATGTGCCAGGCATGGTGCTAAGCCAGGGGATTCAAAGGGAAACAAAAACATTCTCTGCCCTCAGGGAGCTCCCGTTCTAATGGGGGAGACAGTATGAAAATAGATAGATACATGCAAGATATATCCAGAGAAGATGGAGAGTAATCTGAGAAGGGCTCAAGAAACAGAGTGTTTAAGGAAGGTGGGAAAGGCAAGAGGCCGAGGTGAGAGGCATTTGTGGCACAAAGATCGCTAGATAGATTCTGAGGGTCTTTTCTGAGTCCAAATGCTATGATCCAGACTAGGTTCCTTCCAAGCTGTAATGTCCTGGCTTTAGCCCATTTCCCCTTGACCTACCTTCCCTCAAAAACGAGAAGCAAATTGGGGATGAATGAGATTTTGATGTTTCCCATCTCCCTCCTAGCGTTGCCTTTTATCCACTGCCTTTATGACCTAGCTAGGCTTGCCTTTCCAGCCTCCACATGCTAACAGACCATCTTCGGACTCAAGATTCCACCCCCTTTGATGCCATGACTCATGCTACATTCTTGTCTCTTGCCTAATGCAGTAGGCATGGAGGCATGTTTGGGATTATCATTGGTGGCTTCATGCCAATGCTATGTTTAACTCGAGTTCTTTTCCAGAAAACAAAGCCCTTGACTATGTGTGTATGTGTGTAACTGTGTAGGTGTATGCATGTGTATATATGTGATTGTGTGTGTGTGTGTGTGTGTGTGTGTGTGTGTGTGTATTGAGGGAATTGTGGGAATTGAGTGAACCATACTGACTCCATCTTGTGACTCAATTCTGGAGCTAGCTCAGTTACCTTTCTATCAGTTGTAGCTCTAATCCAATTTGTGTCTTGTGAGAAAACTTTATTCAATTATGGGGACTGTGAGAAAATTTTCTTGCATTGTTTGAACCTAACCCTGCGTGGATGGAAAGCTGGACCCCTCCACTTGTTGCTTAGAGACCCTTAACCTCAGTTATGGTGACCAGAAACCCTGTCAGATCCGAAGATTGATGAGGAGTTTTCTCACAATTACACATCTCAAGCAACCCATATGACTTATCTGAAGACTGGCCCCATACTGGGCAATCAGTTATTATTTGACCGAATGTAGACACTGGGGTGAGTGGGACACCTCTTTTTTGGATTTCAGGGAATTGCACCTGTTCACTCCCCCTCTCCCAACTTGGAAAGTCCCTAATCTTTCCTCCAATTAGAAATCAGATTACCTAATTTATATCCTGTTAATTGTTTTCTTTTAATTACTTGGTCTTATTTGATTGTTTTTAGTATGTAAAAATCTGTCTCGTGCTATATTCAGGTCCTTGGACTAACTGGAAAGTCCATTGATACCTTTATTATGCCTGTTTTGCTAATAAATAATATGACTCAGGTTGTGTTTCCTTAATTATTATTAATTATCCACCACAGTACATAGTATGTGGTATGTATGTGTGTATAAGTATGTGTGTGCATATATTTATATGTGTTATGTATATATATATATATATATGTGGGGGGGGTGCATTTATATGTATAGGCATGTGTATGTGTGTGCATTGCGTATGTATTGTGTATGTGTTTATAGGTGTCTGGGTGTAGGAATGTAGGTGTGTATTGTGTAGATATGTGTATGGAGATGTGTATATGTGAGTATGTATATAGGTGTGCATATGTGTGAATATGTGTAGATGTATGTATGTGTGTAAATATCTATGTATGTAGATGTGTATTTATGTGTGTGGGCGGGTGATTTCTAGTGTGTGTATGTGTATAGGGGTGGGGGTGATTTCCTGTGGGTTTTTCTTCCCCTTGGTTCCAGCAGCAGAGCGAGGGTGGTGGGCAAGGCTGGCGGCAGGGCTGGACCCCAGGCTGAAGGAACCTCAGAATGTCCATGTTAGCCCTGCCCGTCATATATCGTGGGACCCTGGACAAGTCAGTCAGTAGTGGAGATTCATCATCCTTCACGTAGGATTCTCCCTGATAATGGGAAAATCATAGAAAGACAGAGGATAATGACTTCTGCTAGAGCTCTGGGATTTTGTCAACCCAACCCCATGTCACCCTGCATCAGACACAGAATCCCTGAAATCCATCCTGCTGCTAAGCTGTCCTGATGAGTAATCCCTACAAAACAGGTGACCTGTTTTACATAAATATCTTCATTCTCTCTCCTGTGCCTTTGCTATGCCTGGGATGCCTTCCTGCTTCCCTTTTCCCTTTTTGGTAACATACTTCTTTCAATGTCAAGTTCAAAATCTACTTCCTCTAGGAAGCCTTCTCTGACTACCCCACCATTCTAGAATTCTCCCCTCCTCCACATCCCAGAACCCCTCAAGCTACCAAGAGGATACTTGGTAATGTAGAGTAGCACGTATTATTTTTAATGTCTCTATCGTGTCTCCTCCAGCTGCTTGTGATTAGTGGGTCAGTAAACATTTATTAAGCACCTACTATGTGCCAGGCAGTGTGCTAAGCATGAGGGATACAAAGAAAGGCGAAAGATAGTCCCTACTCTCATGAGCTCACAATCTAACAGGGAGATAACGTTATGTACAAAGAAGCTAGAGACTGGGTAAATGGGACATAATCCACAAGGGGAAGGCATTACCATTAAGGGGGGTATGGAAGGATCTCTTGTAGGAAGTAGGATTTTTAGCTGGGACTTGAAGGAAGCCAGAAAAGCCAGTAGATGAAGGTGAGGAGGGAGAGCTTTCCAGGCATGGGAACAACCAGAGAAAATGCCCTGAGCTGAGAGATGGCGGTCTTGTTTGTGGAACGAGCAAGGAGGCCAATGTTACTGGATCAAAATAAGGTGTACAAAGGCTTGGAAAGTAGGAGGGGGCCAGGTTATGAAAGGCTTTCATTGCCACACTGAGCATCTTGTATTTGACCCTGGAGGGGATAGGGAGCCACTGGGGTTTGTTGAGTATGTGCTTTAGGAAAATCAGCTTGGTGGCTGGAGGATGGACTGGTGTATTTTAAACATGGAGTAGATGTTGAATTTATAATTTCATGTAGTATGATGGGAAGACTGTTGCACTTGAAATTGGGACCAAGACTCAACTCCTAATTCTGCTGCTAACCTTGGACAAGTCATTTAACCTCTGTGCCTCAGTTTCCTGAACTGTAAAATGAGGGAGTTGCACTAAATGACTTTGAAGGCCTCTTCTCTCTTTAAATCTATGGTCCTGGGGATTTCTAAAGTCCCTCCCATTCCAAGCATTGGAAGCAGGGTGAGCAAAGGTATGGAAGTGGGAGATTGTGCTTATTAGACAGAAATTAGTCAGAAGTCTACATGGACTGGTGTGTTGAGTTGTTGTTTTGTCAGTTAGTTATGTCCATCTCTTCATGACCCCATTTGGGATTTTCTTGGGAAAGATACTGGAATAGTTTGCCATTTCCTTCTCCAGCTCATTTTACAGATGAGGAAACTGAGGCATATAGGGTTAAGTGATTGCTCAAGGTCAAACAGCTAGTAAATATCTAAGGCCAGATTTGAACTCAGTTCTTCCTGACTCCAGGCCTAGCACTTTATCCATTGAGCCACCTAGCTGCCCCTACAATAGACATTACTAGATGGAAATACTAATAAGCTTTAGGAAGGGGTGCCAGGGGGAGTGAGATACTGTTACCAAGGAGAAATGTTCTTTGATGTGCTTCCTTGTCCTTATAATTTCCTTTAAAAAAGTTGTTTATTTCTTCTTGAAAATTTTCTGAAGATTATGGTAGACCCCCTAAAAATTTGGTGCTTAAAGAGTATAAGAAGCTGGCTGAGTAAGGTCCCTGTCCTTATTCACCAGAAGGTAGGGGTGAGGAATACTCGATTACATATGGTTTGGCGAAGTCCAAATGGATTTGAAAGGACTTAAGGCATAAAGGTGCTGTAATTACCAACAGGAAGACCTGCAGAGTAAGTTATTGCTTAGAGGATCAGTTCCCAATTAATTACCTTTGACTCATTCAAGACTTTTTTCAATTTGACTCTAACCTTCTCTACCAGTTCTCCAACCTGTAGACCCATAGACTCACAGAATATTAGAACCAGCTAATAGCATGGAGATCATGCCACTCAAAACCCGCAAGCCGTGTCCTTCAGCCAAACTGCTCTGTTCATTGTCCTCCAAATATGCCTGGCATTTCCCCACCATATTCCATCCGGTGCCCTCCCTGTTAGCTCCCTATCCAAAATCTAAACATTTTTCAAGGCTCAGCACAATTGTCAAAGAAAAATTACATTTTCTATATTTTGTTACATGGAACCCAGACCCCATGTCTTACATTAATTCGTTTCTCTGTATCACGGGATTATTGTGAGGATCAAATGAGGTAATATTTGTGAAGTGCTTTGCACAGTGCCTGGCACATAGTAGATGCTATAAAAATGTTTATTCCCTTCCTTCCTACAGTCTTGCATGTTGTAGATATCCAGTAAATAATTTTTGGGTTGTTTATTGAGTAATTCTTCTGTTTGGAGAATATATATTTGTGTGGAGGGCGGGGATCTATAAACATACAAATACAGGAGAGGCAGCGAGAGAGAGGAGTAGTCCTAGAATGAAGAAGACTCCAATTCCAGTCCAGCCCTCAACTCACAGTGGCTGTGCCACCCTGTACAAATCACTTAACCTTTCTGTGCCTTTAAATTACTTTAAGACTTTAAATTACTGAAGAATTGCTGATGGGCATCTGTAGAGGGGGTTTCCATATGCAGAGTTCCCCACACTGTTCATATCACATGCCTGGACATATACACACATATATGTGTGTACACATGCATACACATATATGTGTCTGTGTGTATATATGTGTGTGTGCCTATGTGTGTATATATAGGTATATTTATATCTATGAGTATATTGTATGTGTACATACACATATACGTACATAACATGTTATATATGTGTGTATATGTAAAACACAATAATATAATAGCTAGCTAGCATTTATATAGGATTTTAAGGTTTGCAAAGCACTTCACAAATATTATCTCGTTTGATCCTTATGATAACCTGGGAGGAAGGTGCTATTATTATTATTATGGTCATTTTACAGATGAAAGAAACCAAGGCTGAAAAAACTAAGTGACTTGCCCAGTCACACAGCTAGTAAATGTCTGAGGCAGGGTTTGAATTGATACCACCCGAAACTCTGCTCACTGTGTCTCCAATGTAATATGTAAATATTTCTGATGTACATTTTAGGGAGGGAGAGGGAAAGGAGAGAAAAGTGGAGGAGAAGAGAGGAGAGGGGAGGGTAAGGGAAAAGAGGAGAGGAAAGGAGAGAGGAGGTGGGGGAGAAGAGGGGATAGAAGAGGAGAAGGGAGAGGAGGAGAAGGAAAGGGAGGAGAGAGGAAATGGGAGATGAGAGGGGATGAAAGGAGACAAGAAGGGAGGAGAGAGAAGAGGAGAAAAGAAAAAAGATATACGAGAATCAGAGAGTGTTAGAGCTGGCATGATCCTTAGAACATAGGTCAGAGCTAGAAAGGATATTAAAACCTAGAATGTTAAAAAGCATAGAATATAAATGATTGGAGCTGAAAGGGCCATTCGAAATCATCCAGGGCTGTCCTCTTCCTTCCAGGTGCAGATCACATTTATAAAAGATGTGCCCTCCGTATTGGCCTGAGTAGTTGCTACCATGGTACCCAAGCCCCAACTACTTATCAGGAAAGGCTGAAGGAGGGAGTGCCCACTCCCCCACCTTCCCCCATCCACTTGAGGGTTTGAATTAACAACAGGATTTGTTTGGTATGAATAGCAGCCTGCGATGGGCATGATGTCAAAAAGTGGGCTTTATGGAGGAGTCAAAGCATTTTTACTCCTCTGCCCTAACATAAAAGCTGCCGCATCATAAAATAAAGGCTTTGCCCGGGCACATCAACATAAAACCCTGACCCTGGGTGGCAAGTAAATGTGCTGCTTGCCCTTTCCATCCAGAGATGCTGCTTCTAAGCCATTGTCCCTGAAGCACAAGTTTGTGAGATGCTTTCTTTATTCAGTAGTCAGACCCTGTAGGCCCTCTCATCCAGGGCCCTCTTAACCAACATGCATCTGCAAGATGGTGTGCTGTCTGTGGCCATCAATAAAGTGTTTCTAACAGACTGACAATGAGTGGAAAAGCACTGGAATTGGAATCCTAAGACCTGCTGTGAACCACTTTGTAACCCTAGGCAATTCACTTCCCATCTCTCTGGGCCTCAGTTTCCCACTCTGTAAAATAGGGCTTGGGATGAGATGAGCTCTCAGGTTTCTCCCACACTAGAGATGCCTCCTCCATTGATTGGTGAGTCCCTGCCTGGGCCATCATTTCATGTAGGGTTCAAGCCATGCCCACTTTCCCTCCTGGCTCCTTTCCCTCCTGGCTCCTTTCCCTCCCTCATCTTCTCCTAGATACCTTTGCTTGGATATTACAATTTATATAAATACCTCAAGGATCTGTGACTCCCTCCTCCATTTAGATAACAACCCATATATGACTGAAAGAAGTCTTGGGGGCTGGGGGGTGGTCCAAGGCTCATAAAAGTGAAATAATTTGCCCCTGGTGGCCCAGATAATCTCACGGATTGGATTTAAACCCAGAGACTTAAACCTGACTTGATGTACTGTATTCACTGCTCCAGCCTGTCTCCTGAAACACCTATCATGCTCCAACTTGCATTATATTTATCTGGACCCTTGTGTTATCATCACTATTAGATTGTAAGCTCCTCAAGGGCAGGGACTGTGTTTTCTTTGTTACTGAATCCTCTGAATTACTTGGAATAGTACTTTGAACATAGTTGGTATTTAATAAGTGTTTGTTGAGTGAATGACCAAATGAATGAATGGATCTGTTATATTTGTTATTCATATGTATATATACATACATACATATATACAGTTTGTTGCATACTAGATTATGAAAGGGGTCCATGACACAAAAAAAGCTAAAATCCCTGTTGTTGTCGTTCACTCGTTTTTTAGTCATGTCTCTTTGGGGTTCTCTTGGGGTAGTTTGCCATTTTCTTCTCCAGAGCATTTTTACAGATGAGGAAACTGAAGCACACAGAGTTAAGTGACTTGCCTAGGGTCACACAGCTAGTAAGTGTCTGAGGCCAGATTTGAACTCAGGAAGAGGAGTCTTCCTGACTCCAAACCTAGCGCTCTGTGCACTATGGCACCCCCCAGCTACCCAAGAACCCCTGAACTTATAGTCAAAAGTCCATAGTTCAGATCCCATCTCTTCCACTTACTACCTGCCCTGAACAAATTACCTTCTGAGCTTCACACATCCTGGTTTGTCAAATAGGGAATGAGTAGACTCACATCATCTGCCTCACAGGATTTTTGTGATTAGAGTACTTTAAAACTTAAAGTGATGAAGAAATGTGACTTTTTGCTGTTTTGTTCAATATTCTTCTTGTTGTTGTTGTTATCCCTTCCAGCTTTTACATTCTGTGATCTCACACTTTATAATGAAGAGAGGTTAGTGTCTTTTGTAGCCAAGGAGTTTGGACACATCTTCTCTCTATATTTAATATTTATGGTCACCATTCTGTTACCTGGTAATTCCACAAAGATATGACCAACATGCCTGGAGTAGTCAAGGAAGGCTTTCAGGGAGAAGTGGGCCTTGAGTTGGGCCTTGCAGAGTATGGAAGCTTTGGTTAGGTCAGCTGAAAAAGAAGTCATTTCAGACCCCGCAGTGTCCGAAAACAACATGCTGCATTGCCAGAGATGGAACCTGGTGCACTGAAATCTTGACCTTCTTATCTTTTGGAGTCTCTGTCCAAAGGTCACAGTTCTGGCCCTGTTGGAACCAGGGCCCTAGCCCCTGATGACCCTGATGTTGAACACAGGTTTTCCCCCAACTCTTCCCAGAACAACTGGCAGTATCCTCTGCCGGGCTTCTTTAGAAAAGACTAGTAACACCATCTTTATCTCAGCCAATCCACCCTGGGCAACCAGCCAGAGATGCCGAGAGGTAAGAAAGGGGTGATTTGAGAAGGCAGCCAGTGCTGAGCAGAAGGCACAAGATGGACCTGCCTTTACGTGAGTTGCTCCTTGCCTAGTGAAGAGAGAGGCCCAGTATCAGGGGCTTAAGTCACTTAGCATTTACAACCATGGCACAAGAAAGCTGGGAAATCACCTAGTACAACCCCTCATTTTACAGATCATAGATTTTAGAGCTGGCAGGAACTTTACATTTATTGAGTGTGTGTGTGTGTGTGTGTGTGTGTGTGTGTGTGTGTGTGTAGATTACCTCCCCCATTTTACAGATGAGGTAACAGAGTCCTAAAGAGGCTAAGTAGATGGTAAGACTCTAACCAAAATCCTCACTCCATCCATGTACTCTTTCCACTGGATTCTGCTCTCTCCCTGGGGCCCAGATTGAGGAAGTAATTTGGCCAACCTCATACAGCCAGGGAGTGGCAAGCATGGGATTTGAACCAGGTCTTTCAACTTCTACACTGTCTCTTTTCTGCTATTCTAAAAATTAACATTTCTATAGTATTTTGTAGTGTAAAATGTGCTTTTCTCCTAACAACCCGATGAGGTGGTACAAGTGGGAAGAGGTGTTAGACGTGGAGTCAGAGAATCTGAGCCTGCCTCTGTTGCTTCCTGTGATGCCTTAGTCAGGTTGCTGAAACTCCACCACCATGCTTTAGCTGCCTTCTCCGTCAGCCTCACAGCCCCCTTCTCCCACTGCAGAGTTCCTCCTGGATCTGCCATTTTGAGGAAGGGCCCATACCAGCCATTCTTCATTCTCTGAGTACCACCTTCCTTGTCTCTCCTCCTATTTTTCAGCTCCCTTTTGTGTCCTGTCTTCTGTATTAGAATGTAAAGTCCTTGGAGACAAGAACTGGCTTTTCTGCCTGTATTTTTATCTCCAAAAGTATCTGGTATGTAGTAAGTGCTTTGACTTCTCAACCTCTCTGAGCCTCAGTTTCCTCACCTGTAAAATGAGAGGATTGGATCAGATGGCTTCTGAGGGCCCTTCGAGCTCTAAATCTATGATTTAAGACCTGACTTTGTGGCTAAATGAGTTGTGTGACCTTGGATGGGTCACTTAAGCTCTGTAGACGTATCTTAATTTGTAAAATCAAGCAGTCGAACTAATGATCTCTGAGGGTCCTTCTAGTCCTCAATCCTGTGATTTCAGGGATGTGGTATAAACTTTATTACCCTCATTTTATGCATGAAGGAATTAAAGTACAGAGAGTTTCAGTGACCTATCGGTGGTCACACAGCTAGAAGGTGTTGTGGACTAAGACGCCTCTCCTCTGCACTTTGCCCCCTGCCTTGCCAGGCAACCTTGAGAAAGTTAGTTAAAACTCTTGAGTTTTCCTCATTAGCAAAGCGAAGGAGGTCTGGCCCAATACTTGACAAGCAGAAGACCTTGGAAACCAAATGATGAATTCAAGACTGCAGCTGCTGTTTAAGATGAGGAAAGAGAATCACTCATGCTGTCAATCGAAGGCCATTCCAAGGTTCTTGTCCCTGCCCTCTATGGAGAGACAAAGCCTTCCTTCCACCAGCTCAGGGCACAGGTCTGCAGAAGAAAAAAAAAGTTTTCCACGGTAACATTCAGACTTCAGGCCTCCCAGAGGACAAGCTAATGAGTTGAATCTTAGTAATAGAGACAGTGTGAAAGGCACTTGGCTACCTTTAGGAGCTTTGCAGTAATTTCACCATAGCCTTGGATCTTAGCTGGCCTATTACTGAGAAAAAGGATGCCAAGAGTTTTCACCTTTTTTCCTTTTTTTTTTTCTTTTTGAAAGAGAGTTCTTGAAACTAGGTAGCAGGGAAATGTCACTGTTATCTCTGCTGAAACATGGAGGAGCACACAGGTGTGAATAGAAAGGAAGAAAGCCGGTTTTTAAATAAGCAGGCTGGGATTGATTCACCTAACCCGATTCGTGCTTCCCCCAAAAAGTAGTCACCGTGGAGGGTTATTATAGTGATTGATCATAACGTTTTAAGTGACATGGTGTTGTAGGACCCTGAAATGGGAATATTCTGCAGCTAGTCCAAGGGTCTAAAACTTGGGGTCCACACACTTGATTTTTAAAAACATTTCAGCAACTATATTTCAACCAAATTGGTTTCCTTTGTAATCCTATGTATTTTATTATGGGGATTTAAAATCATGATTCTGAATAAGGGTCCAGGGGCATCACATGGTTGCTACCTAATTAATTCAGGGCACAAAGGAAAGTTAAGAATCTCTTCTTTAGTCTAACCCCCTCATTTATAAGACGAGAAGATTTATTTATTTATCCTTCATTTACGAATGAAAGGACCGAAGCCTAGAGATGTGGCAAAACCTGGCCAAGGTCACTCAACTGGTAAGTTAGCTGAGCCAGGATTCAAATCCGGGTCCTTCATCTCCAAACCCAATGTTCTTTCCAGGACACCTTGATGTTTGGAAATATCCAGAAGTCATCTGGAGCCACATCTGCTGTGTGTGGTGGATGATCAAGTTGGGTGGTAGCATTTTTAATGAGCTGTGACAGTAAATAACGAGACTGGTTTCCCTGCACAGCTCATAAACTGTTTCTGAAGGCCCTTCTCAAAGAGAAAGGAGTCCAGGGCTGTGCTGAGCCATGGAAGCCTGGCTGGGAATGATGGCAGCCTCCCAGGGTCTCTACTTTGAAAGGGGAGAGGTTTCCTTCAGATATAGAAGCTCTGATGGGTTTAACAAATCAATCCCATTACTCTTTCCTCATACACCACCCTTTAATCCTATGAGGGATTCTAAATTCCCTGGGGAAGCTAGGTGGTACAATAGTTAGAGTGCTAGGCCTGGAGTCAGGAAGACACCTTCCTAAGTTCAAAACCAGCCTCAGACACTTACTAGCTGTGTGACCCTGGGCAAGTCACTTATCCTTGTTTGCCTCAGTTTCCTTATCCTTATCAAATGAGCTGGAGAAGGCAATGGCAAATCACCGTACTATCTTTGCCAAGAAAACTCCAAATGGGGTCATGAAGAGTCAAACATAACTGAACAACAAGCTTTCTGAAGGTGGAGACTGATCTTGACTGTCTTGGTGGTGACTGGGATATCTGCCCTTGTGCTCAGTACCAATGCACAACCACAGCCATACTTCAGACAGAGGCTAAATAGACGACCGCCGGAGATGTTGAAAAGGAGATTCTAGTTCCGGTCGTTGGAGTAGGTGACCTCTGAGGTCTCTTCCAACTCAAAGAGGCTGATTCTCTGAATGCTTTTGACATCCTTACTACATTCCTTGAGATAAGTGGAGATGCTCTGGGATGTCATAAAACTTGGGCTAGAAATCACATCTTTATGGAATAGATGTATTCATGAAAAGTTGGCTGTGATGGAAATTTCAATAAATCTAATATTTTTCCACTGACTTCCATTAGAAAACTGTAGATGAGTTCCCAAAGACATTTTGCCTGCAGATGTAATCATGCAGCAAAACTTTCAGAAGCATACATTTAACAGGGAAAAAAATACATTTTTTAAAAAATCACACAATTGCTGAGAAAGTTTCCTTAGGGGGAGTACTTGGAGAATGGCATGTTTTGGTTAATTGAATTTCTAGTTATAAAGGTTATAAATAAAACTTTTTTGAAAAAAAAAATTAGTAGGTTATAGAGAATGAAATTTTTTTTAAATGGTCATTGTGCAAGAGTGACCCGAAGATCAGAGACTTTTTCGCTATTTCTGCTGCCTGGGATACCTCTCCCCATCCTTTCATATCCAATTCCTATATATCCTTCAGGTTCAAACTTAAATGCCACCCCTTTCATGAAGCTCTCACTGATCTCCACCCACCCTCCCATTGATAATTGAGAAGGTATCTGTCCCTCCATTCAGCTCCTATAGGCCTTTGTTTTTCCCTTTTATGAAATCTAGGATAATCTGCCTTTCAGTTATTTGTATATCTGCCTAATTTCCCTTACTAGACTGTAAACTTCTTGAACACAGGAACTACTACATCTTATTCTCTATATCTCCCCCCTCCCTCAAGTCCCAGGGCTCTGTTCCTAGTAGAAGCTCAGTAAGAGGTGGTTGAATTGAATTGCTATGGTATTATCTAGTACCCAGGGCTCATTGGCCTGGATATCTTTCTATTTTATGAGATGGTAGGAGTTCATTCATTGAGCAAATATTAATTGTACCCAACTGTGCTCCAAGAACAGAAACATATGTAGCTTGGGTAAACACAGTTCTGTCTTCATAGAGCCTTCAATCTAGCAGAGATATAAGACACAAACTTAGGCCATTCTAATGTCCATCATTGTATTGTATTATACTATGTTATGTTGTATATGATAGGAGTGATGTGATGAGATAAAGGAAAAATACTTTTTTAAAAAAATAAGTCCCATGCAAATTGATGTGTTTTGGGGGGTGGAGGGGGAAAGCTAGAAAGGTAGAAATGGTTTGGGGCTTTGTGCAATGCGGACACTTCAAAAAAAAAATGATTTGTTGATTGATGAGGTGTTTGATTTTGGAAAACCTTCCTTACACCTTTGAAATATGCTTGTTTTTAAGGCTGGAGTTGAAGATTTCAATGTTTAAATAGAAGGGGAATGCAATGGGATGTTTTATTTGTGCCCCCAGCACATTCTTTATACAAATAAACACTATTGGGTTCTTTTTATAAAAAATAATAAAAGAAACACTTTGTAAACCTTTAAAAAAAATAAGTCCCTTTCTCTCTTCACATGGGCATCATCCTGGTTCAGGTCCTTATCACCTTTTGCTTGGACCATTTGGGTCTTTTTGCATCAAATTTCCCTTCTCTCTACAACTGTCTAAGTGAATTTTCTAAATCACAGGTCTGAGCATGTCACATCTCAATAAACTTGTTATTGTTGTTCGGTCACTTCTGACTCTTCAGGACCCCTTTTTGGGGGTTTTCTTGGCAAAGAAACTAGAGTGGTTTGCCATTTCCTTCTGCAGCTCATTTTACTGGATAAAGAAATTGAGGCAAACAAGGTGAAGGGACTTGCCCAGGGTCACACAGCTAGTAAGTGTCTGAGGCCAGATTTGAACTCAGGAAGATGAGTCTTCCTGCCTCTAGGCCCAGAGCTCTATCTACTATGCCAGGAGATGAACATCTCCTGCCTTCCTCCCCAGAGGCTGAGAATATTTTCACCCAGGGCAAAAACAACTTTTGTTTTGTTGTGTTTTGTTTTGAGGAGGTGATGGCGCAGAGGACGTTCTGACCACAGGTGTGTTTGAGCTGTGAGAGAGGGCAGCCTGAAACTGTGCTTCATGGGGATCATGGGGATTAGGGGGAAGGCTTTGAAGCCTTGGGGCTCTTGGCTTTCAAGGATGTCAGGGGGTCAGTAGAAGACCACAAACTGAATAACGGGGACTGTTTGGTTGCCGTGAGGGAAAAGCCCCTCTCCTTCTTCCACAGTTAGTGCACACCTTTAATGTGCCTGAGGACATGACTTTTGTGACCAATCCCCTGCTTTCAGCTTGTTTTATTGTCATTGCCTTGCCCTTAAAGTTGAATACAGCACAACACTAACAAGAGAAAGCATCCCAATTACCTAAGGGTTCCAGCTACTTGGCTAATTAATCATTTTTCCTGTTACAGTGATACCAGTACTACTCAGTATTTGTCATAAGATGCAAGTTATATACTAAGAATTTCATTCTCTGAGAGCTATATCTACCAAAGAGGTCTGCTCAAGAAAACTGAATGACCCTTTAAATATAGGGTGGTCCTTCCCATTAAATGCCTTTAAAAGCATGATCCTGTAATTATTTGGGTTTTTTTTTTTTAAGCCAGAAGCTTATAAACTAAAATCTACTAGCCAAGTACTAAGCCCCTCCAATAACTCTGACCTACTGGTTCCCCAGAGGTTAGTTTGGGTTAATCCCCTTTTTCCTTTTTTTCCTTGAGAAAAAAAAAAGGCCATAAATGTGTCCAAAATTTCCTGACTATGAGCTCCTTCCTTTAGCTACTAGTCAAGCCGTTGGGGGAGAGGAAAGAGGAACAAAAGGGTGGAGGAGGGAGAGAGAGATACAGTTCTGAGAAACTAACTAGTACAACAACTGAGTATGAAATGTCCCACACTTATAGCTCCCATGCACCTTTCTGTGTATTTTCTTTCCAGTGGATTTTCTCGTCTCTTGAGAGTTGGTCATTGGTATTAAATAGCGTTCAGTGCTATTCACTATTTCCGTTTCCATTGTTGTAGTATATGTAGTTTTCCTGGTTCGGCTAGTTTGATTCTGCATCAGTTCCTAGAAGCCTTCTCCTGCTCCTCTGCTTTCTTCATATTCAACATCTTATAGCATAGTAATATTATACCATATTATATCATATCGTATAATCCAATCCATATCACATAATCCAATATAACCACAATCCATTTAGACATCCTCCCATTGATGGGCGGCTACGCCCTTTCTAGTTTTTTACTATTATGAAAAATACTGCTCTAAATATTTTGGTGTATATAAAACTTTTATGAACTATTTCTCAAGACCCTACTTTGTACAAAGCTCTGTTTAGACACTGCCTCTGCATTGTTCAAGATAATAAGATAAGAAATTTTATATGTGTGTGTATACTCACATACATATGTGTATATGTATGTATATTTATTTATATGTATATAATATCTATATTACATACTATATATACTATATATGTATATATTTATACATTTGTATGTTATATAAATTATAGTATTTCTATATTTCTATATAATGTTATAGATTTATTTCTGTATGCTTATAAATATATTTAGATATATTTATTTATAAATATATTTAGATAATAATATTGTATATATTTTTCTATAAACATATATGTATATATGTAATATATAATAGTGTAAGATAGCACATGATAATAGACACAATGAATGTATACTATGGGCGTTCAGAATGTAGAAAGGCTGGCAGTAGCTATGGTATAAGGGAAGGGACACTGCCTCTGGAGTCAGAGAATCTGGGTTCAAATCCTGTCTCTTAATACCTACTAGCTGTGTGACATTAGGTGAGTCATACAACCTCTCTAGGCCTTAGCTTCTTCATATGTAAAATAGGATGGGCCTGTGAGGTCCTTTCTAACCTAGGTCTGTGATCCTTTGATAACTTCATCTCTGGAACCCAAGAAAGCTCCTTGGAGGAGGACGGGATTTGAGCTCGTCAGCCTTGGTGAATAATGGGTAGAGTTTTAAATAGTAACTTGGGTTTTAGAGTTATATAGAAGCTTAGAAATCATCCAATTCAGTGTAACCTGTATTGTGTCATGGACGTCTTTGGCAATCTGGTGAAGCCTACAGACCTTTTCTCAGAATATACTTTTTAAAATTCATAATTGAAGCAAATGCTAAATTTTAGTTAGAAGTTAGTGAAAATAAAGGTGCCATTTGCCCCCCTCCATCCAAGCTATTGGACCCCATGAAGTCCCCAGATTAAGAACCCCTGATGGAATCCACCTCTGTCCTTTTGCAGATTTGGAGAAGTGGTATGCAGCAAAGAGCATTTCAGGAGGGAGGGGGCATGGGAGGACGAGCAGGGATCTGGTAACGGTATAAACAAAGACGTGGGGTGTTTCTGAGTGACCCTGACCCTGACTAGTTTTCGGGCTTTGGGCCACCCTAAGTCCAGGAACAGAGCCCGCCAGAGGTCTGCGTGCCCCCAAAAAATGGCCCTAAGCAGGAGCGGCTCTCTGGGCAGCCTCTTGTCTTAGGGGCTCCCCTTCAGCCACAGGCCCCGCTCTGCTCCAAATGGCACAAGGCCTTCCTACCATGGTTACCGGAGTAAACAGAAGAAATGTCTTCAGCCCAGCTAATTGTGTGGAAAATTGGAAAAGAATTGCATGTAACGTTGTTGGGGAATGAAGTCTGCCAACCGAGGGTTATCATGGGGAACAAGACGGCCTGAGCCTGCCACGAAGAAGCCACCCCTGGGCTCAGGGTGCTCAGTGGCATGTCAGCTCCCCCTCCCCTTCCTCCAGCCCCCACTCCCCACCCCCCCTCCCCACTGTCAGAAGTGGAGGCCCGGCTGCCAGGAAGCAGGAAGCAGTGGGGGGAGGTTAATAACCCAGGCTAGTGGCCAGTCCATCTTGAACAACCAGATACTTCCTTCCCAAAATCCATAAAAATTAGGAAATGAAATCAATTAGTTCTTTTCTCCTCCTCCCCCTCCCCTCTTTTTTAATCCTCCTCTTTCTGCTCTCCTCACTCAGCACTCCAGGGTGGTAGAGGGAAAAGAACATTGAGCTTGCAGTTGGAAAAGCCTCATTTCAAATTCCATCTGGGCTACTGAAGTACCCACATCACCTCAAGCAAGTCACTGACTCTCTCTGGGCCTCAGTTTCCTCATCTGTAAAATAAGGGGATTGGATTAGATGGTCTCTAAGAGCCTTTCCAACTCTGTCTTATGATCCAGCAGTGACTTCAAGAGGCATTTCAGCCCATGGGGTCATATAAAATAAAGATGCCATTTTCCTCCATCTAAGTTCTTGGAACCCCTGAAACCCCCAGATAAAGAACCCCTGATCGAATCCAACTCTACTCTTTTGTAGATTTGGAGGAGTAGCTTTGAGGAAAGGACATTTCAGGAAAAGGAAGGTGAGCTTTTTTTTTTCCAGCAAAGGAAAAAGATTTTTTTTTCCTTTTCTTTCTTTATATCCCCAGGGCTTAGCACAGTGCCAAGCACATAGTAGGCACTTAACAAATGCTAGTTGACTGACTGAATGACCTTGAAGGAAACTTAGAGGTCATCTAGTCCAACTCTGTCATTTTACAGATGAGGAAACTGAGGCACAGAAACTTATAAAGTGACATGCTCAGGGTCACACAGCTAGCATCAGAGGGAAGATTTGAACTCAGATGGTCCAGATTTCAAGACTAGCACTCTATCCTGTGTGGCACCTATGAACCATCACTTGCTGGGAGGCATCATACATGAGACTGAAATAGTAACGGAGAAGTGTAGGAGTAGGAGACAAATGTTGGCAGGCATGCTGTGGCAGGGTATGTGCTCAGAGTAGCAGGGGAAAGGAAAAAAACAACTGAGATGGTGCAGTGACTCATTTCGTGTGTGTGTGTGTGTGTGTGTGTGTGTGTGTGTGTGTGTGTGTGAGAGAGACCATGAAATACCTGGAATCTGATATAGATGAAAGGTGCATCCTCGCCCTAGAACTGAAAGAGATATTAGAAAGTCCAACTCCTTCATGTTACAGAAAAGAAAATTGAAAAAGGAAGTGATTTACCCAAGGTCACACAGATAATAAGAAGCAGAGACAGAATTGGAATCCAGTTCCTTCTAGAATGAATCCCATGCCCCTCTTCTGCTTTCCTGTAGAGAGCTGCCCCAACTAGGAAGAATCTGGGAGGGTCACAGAGAGAGTCCCTGGGTCACAGCAACAGCCCAAGGGTTGAAACACCATCAGGAGCATGGATAGGGCTGGTCAACATCACTTCTCGGTTTTTCCATGGGGAAGGACACATGCTAAAAATAGACTGGTAACAGAATTTCACAGTGTTCTAGAAAACGAGGGTTTAATTGGGAGGTTGGAAATGGGAGTTGCATCTCCTGGGATCTTAGCATTCTTGTACACAAAGTCCTCAGTTTACAAATGGGGGTGGTCCAGAAGTCATTCGCCATGGGGAGAAAAAAATGTCATAAATAGTGGTTAGGTTCCCAGGCCAGTCCATAAATACCTATTTAGCCAGTAATACAAGTTAAATATATAAGAGGGGAGTCCTACTGAGCTCTGAGTTAGTCCCCTTTGCCCTCCTGAGGCCTGAAGTCACCCCCTCCCTCACCAACCTCCTCCCTCCTCCTAGTCCCAAATATGATACTAGGGGCAGCTAGGTGGCACAGTGGCTGGAGCTGAGTTTAAATACAGCCTCAGACACTTGACACTTACTAGCTGGGTGACCCTGATTGACTCACCCAAAAAGCAAAAACAAAACAAAAACAAATATGATACTAAACCTGGACCACCTTATTGTGAATCCTGAGGAGGAAAGGGGAGAGGAGAGGAGAGGTATGGGCTAGAGCGTTGGCCCATGTGAAATGTCTTCAGCTGTGCCAAAGAAAGTGAGAGAGAAGGAGAGAGGGAGAGAAACAGAGATAGCGAGACAGAAACAGAGGGACAGAGAAAGTGAGAGAGAAAGAGACAGCGACGGAGAGAAGGAAGAAAGGACAGAGACAGACAGACAGATAGATAAAGAGTTTCATGGGGTTGTTTTTCATTAAGTTTCTGTCCAAATGGAATTTTAAAAATAAAACCTCCACCCACAGGCTGAAAACAATCTTGAGTCCACAGACACCTAAGCCTATGATGGAGGTGGAATGACACCTTACATGTCCATAATACTTTAAGGAAACTCTAGGACCTTGCAGACGGATCTCATACCCCAGGGAGGTCAGTCTTATACCCCAGCCTCATAGGGTCATTGCCAAGAAAAGGTTTTATAAATGTAAATTAATTATGTCAATGTGACCTATTTTCATCTCCATTTTCACAGATGAGTGTAAACTGAGGCTGTGAGGTTAAAATGGCTTCTCCGTGGTCCCCAAGCTTCCGAATGTCAGTGATTAGGATTCAGACTCTTCCCAGTTTCAAGCCCAGCATTCTTTCCACTGAAGCTCAGGTCTAGAGTTCTGAGTTTCTTTTAAGCTCTTGCATAAGAACACTAATAACAGCACCTACCTCCCAAGGTTTTTGTGAGGATAAAATGAGATAATATTTGTAAAGCCCCTTGCAAACCTTAAAATATGACATTAAGGCTAGCTATCCTCTTCCTACTCATTATTATTATCCATTATTATTATATTATCTATTATCATCTATCCCCCTGTCTTCTTTCCTTATGTCAAAGGTACATTTGGTTTTTTTTTTAAAGCATTTGGCATAGTGCATGGCACACAGTAGGTGCTCTACAAATGCTTATTCCCCTCCATTCAAGAGGAGAGTTAGGATTTGATCTCGGCAGCTCGGTTTCTGCACCTGCCCCCTGTGGTCCCCTCCTTGCCCCGCCATCATCTGGATAGTCAGTTTCACTAGAACACATCTCTTTTCCCACACAGCTAAAGCCAAAGGTGAAAGTTTTCCCTGAGATAAGCCCAGGCTCAGCCCTGGTTTCTCTTTCCATACTGGTTCTGTGCCTGTTGCCAGCTGAGCTATCAAAGTGCCTATTTCATCTGGCGGGAGTCAGAAGGGATAATAATAAAATTAGCCTTTGAACTATCATATGGCTTTCTGAACATACAACTCCCTAGTGCATGACTGTGTGAGTCCACTTTTGTCTGAGAACTTCCCACAAGCTTTTCTGGTTGTCCAGAGGTGTCGACATTATCCTGCAATAATGATAACACTGGCTGCCAAAAAGCCAATGAGATGGAGGAAGGAGCACTAGCTTTGAAGTCACAGGACCTGGGTTCTAATCCTACTTTTGCCCTGTGTTACCTGAGTGACCTTGGGGAAGTCACTAGCCCCTCTGGGCTGCATGTTCCTTACCTCTTGAAGGAGGGGATTCCAACATAAGGTGAGCTCTTGTGGGTCGAAACAGTGGTTTGTTGTTGCTGCTTCATTTTATTTTTGTTTTACCTTTGAATCCCCAGCACCTAGGACAGTGCTTTGCACATAGTAGGGGCTTAACAGATCCTTGTTAGATTAGAGGGGATTGGACAGTACTGTCTCTAAAGTTACTTCCAGCTCTAAATCCTCTGATCCTAATTTTGGCCTAAGGTGAGGTTGTGAAATTGACTTTTAACATATGAGCCATAGGGGCAGCTAGGTGGCGCAGTGGATAGAGCACCAGCCTTGAAGTCAGGAGGACCTGAGTTCAAATCTCACCTCAGACCAAACACTTGACACTTACTAGCTGTGTGACTCTGGGCAAGTCACTTAACCCCAATTGCCTAAAAGTTTAAAAAAAAACAAAAAACAAACATATGAGCCATGACAGCTTGTCATCTCTGCCAGATCGAGGGGGGTGTGTGTGCATGCACATTTGTGTGCATAGGTCTATGTGTATAAATTTTCTTGCCTTAGTATTTTATGGGAAGAAAATGAAATCTTTTCTAATTATGGAGAAATTATAAAATGAAATGCACATTTCTAGCTGTAGGGCAGGGACAAAAATAGACATTTTTGTGTTCATGGGAGTGCCAACAGCTTTGTTCCCTGCCCCAAATCCTTGCTGTCTCTCCTCTCTTCGCCTTCTTCCTTGCCCTCTCCAAATTTACCAAACCAAAGTACAGGAGGAAAAGTCACTCCACTGGAAGAATAGCACAGTACAGTACCCGTCAAGTGCATTTATTAGACACTTACTGTGTACAGAACACAAGGCACCATGGAAGGATGCCAGACAGGTACATGCCACTTTCCCAAGTGATGAGGAACATAAGGAGGGAGGGATGACATTATGGATGGAGACAAGGAGACACCGTTATATTGAGGGGAGCAGCTGAGCAGAGAACATCTCTGTACACCTTCTGCTGTTGCACCTGGTATCATTTCACCCCTGACACTCAGGCAGAATAAGGAAGACAAGAGAAAAATGACAGCTGTAGAGTGACTTCCCCATGCTTGTCTTGGCTTTCTGAACAGACCAATGGCCTGTGAGTCCTGCTGTCTTGTCATTAATAATGGCCCCTTTCAGAGGTAAGGGAAGGATTACATAGTAGATTTTACATTTTCTATGTATCTGTGACCTTATTCATGTGGGTGGGTACTGCCTTCCCCAGGGCAAATAGAAGCCTATCCTGAAAGACTGTTAGATTGCTTGGCCTAAATGACAGTGGTCTCTGAGATCCCTAAACCTGAGAGCCCGTTATTGGTTGATCCTTGGATACATAGCATCCTATAATTCCTCCATGGAGGGATCTACCTAATGTGTCTTCCTCTGGACCTTAGACTATTTTGTAGGTACCAGTGGAGAACATGGGCTAGTCATCTGTTATCCTTCCCTGTCACTTCATGACCTGCTCATCTCCTACATGTCCTTGATAATGTATTTTCATTAATAGGAACTTGTAGAAACGTGCATTCACTGTCTGTGCATTTTTCTGTTGCCCTTTGGTCATTCACAATGGTGCTTAATAGAGGTTTGTTGGATGGATGGATGGATGGATGGGTGGATGGATGGATGGATGGATGGATGGATGGATAGATGGATGGATGGATGGATGGATGGATGACTTACCAGCAACACACCTGGCCAGATGAGCAAAGTGACACCTACTTCCTGACCTCTAGCCAGCTATCAGGACAAGGACTGATAACCCTGGTGATCAGGTGCTCTCTTTCCCCACCAGCATCATTCGGGATGGTCTGTCTGATTGATATAGCTATCCAAACCTCTTCGCTTTTTCTTCTTACTAAGCTATTTGTCTCTGTGACATCCAAGGTTTTGTTTCCCCTCAGCACTGAGAACTCTCTAAGGACAAAAACCTCCTTCAATAAATTAGACACAATAAATAGCACAGACAATCCTAGAGGTGGATTTGAATATTTGCATATTCCTTTCAAATATTCCCTGAATATGAAAATAATTAAAGCAGCACAGTGGGGGCCCCACATTTTTTAAATCAAAGAAATGTGAGCTATTGTATTCAGTGGTTTGTTGTAGCTGGGGCTTTGTTTGGCTTTTTAATTTGCTGTTTATGAGTTGCCTGGAAGGAAACACAAGGAAAGAAGGGGGAAAATATTGCATAACCATTAGAAGCCCAAGCAGAGTCCCATCCTCCCAGAGGAATCCCTAGGAATTCTTGCTACACATTCTGTAGGGTGTCTTTCCAAATTCACATAAATCACAAAATGAAGGGTCATAGAATTTGGTGTTAGAAGGAACCCTCATTCAACCCCCTTATTTCACAGAAGAGGAAACTGAGGTCCAGAGATGGGAAGAGATTTGCCAGAGGTCATGCAGGCGTTGAAGTCTAACTCATATGGCAGGAGGACCTCCCTCTATAACATCCAGGACAAGTGCTCATCTAGCTACTGCCTGAAGATCTCCCGTAACAGGGAGTACACTACCTCCCAAGGCCGCCCAATGCACATTCCTAGATGTTAGTGACTCTCTCCTTACCTAGAGGTGAAATCCTTCTCTCTTCAACTTGCATCCACTGCTCCTAGGTACAACATAGCATAAGTCAATCGAATCCATTAGCCAACAAGCCTTTATTCAGTCTCTCTCTGCAGAGAACCTCAGAGGCACAAAGTTAAAAATTAAGACACAATCCTGGTCCTTGAGGAACGTGCAACCCAGAAATGTGGCCAAGCAGAACAAATTACCTCGTCGGCTTTCATGTTCTTCCAGTCAATCAGTCAATCAATCAAGTATTGATTATGCATCTACACTGTTCCAGGTACTACATTGGTCACTGGGGAGACTCCCAAGGAACTTATATTCTAATGCAGAAGATAGCAAGTGTACAGAGAAATATATTTAGCATTAATGTAAAGTTAACACATATAAATATGTGCAAAATTGTTCAATACAAAGCAGTCTGCAGGGGAGGACATCAAAGTTGGAGGAATCAAAGAAGATTTCATGCAGAAAATGGTACCTGAGCTGCATCTGAAACAGTCGTAAGGAAGGAATTCATTGGAGGTATGGAGGGCAGCTGATGCCAAGGCATGGAGATGGGAGATGGGAGATGGAGTGTCATGGATGGGGAACAGAGAGAAAACGAGGCTGGCAAGATAGGTTGGGGCCAAGATCCATTGAAAGCTTCTGGAATTGGCTAGGGAATCACATGGTAAAAGATACTCCTATGGAACATTACTGTAGCTGCAGTGTGTAGGATGGACTGGTGTGGGGAGAGATTTGAAGCAGGGAGACCAATTAGGAGGCTTTTGCAGCAATAGAGGAGAGAGGTGGTAAGGGCCTGATATACCCTTAAAGCTGAAAGGAAATGGGATTTGGAGAGGTGCAGACAAGATATGAGGTCGGCTGGAATTTCCAGAAGTATGTGTTTTTGTCTTGAGGAAAAGCTCATTGGATTGGAGCAACATGAAGTAACTGATCACCTGGAAAATGAACTATAATAATAATAGCTAGGATTTGTATAGCACTTTAAAGCCAGCAAAGCACTTTTTGAATATTTTCTCATATTATCCTTACAACAACCAAGAGAGGTAAATATTATATATTATTTATTATTATTATCATTATTATTCTCAAAGAGGCAGCAAGGTGGTGCAGTGGATAGAATGCTAGGCCTGGAGTCAGGAAGACCTGAGTTCAAATATGGCTTTACTAGCTGTGTGATCCCGGGCAAGTTGCTTTAACATTGTGTCTGCCTCAGTTTCCTTGAGTGCAAAATAATAATAATATTGTTACTAATATTATAATTTATAATCATAATAGTAACACCTACCTCTTAGGCTTATTATGATCAAATGAAATAATATTTGTAAAGTGCTTGGCACATAGTAGGCACTTAATAAATGCTTATTCCATCCATTTTACAGATGAGGAAACTGAGGCAGGCAGTGGTTAAGTGATTTACTTAGGGACCTAGTAAGAAGCTGAGGCTGGATTTGGACTAAGGTCTTCCTGACTCCAGGCCTGGTACTTTATCCACAACTATGCCCCAAGTGTCCTAAATCCCAATCCAAGGTTCTTCTTGCTACACCCCCCAACACACACACACACACACACACACACACACACACACACACTCTGCCTCTAGGAGTCCTCAGTGTTTGGGCATCCCCCAGTATTATCCAGGAATCTCTTTGCTTTGGTAGAGGCAGAAAGAGACCCATCCCCCAATCCTCATAATCCCTGACTTCCTTAGCTCTTCTCTGATCCCCTGATTCCCTTGGAGGAACACTCCTATTCTCCCAACATCCCCCCACCCCATACTCATGGATTAGAAGGGAGGCCCAGAATATTTAAGGAATCTATCCTCCGTACAGCTGCCAAAGTTTTCCTGAATCTTCAGCCTTGACCATCTCACTCCCCTACTCCAATGGTTTCCTCTTGCCTCTAAGATCCATCTATCAACAAGCATTTATTAAGTACCTACTACATACCAAGCGGTGTATTAAGTTCAGGGGATGCAAAGCCAATAACAAAACAATCTGGAGGGGGGGTAAAATCAAATACACATTCCTCCATTTGGCATTTAAAACCCTCTATCGCCTGGCTCCTATCTCCCTTCCCAGACTTATTAGACATTCCTCCTCCGCACACAAAACTGTGGTCCAACCAAACAGGCCTTCTTGGGCTTCTCATATATAATAGTTGGAGCAGCTATTTCCCAAACCTGGATTGCCCTTCCTCCTTAGAATAAAGTCCAATTTAAATGCCATCTCCTCTATGAGACCTTTCCTGATCCCTTCCAAATAATTCCTACCTTCAGCACGAAATTAGGTAGATAATGCATAGGTTAAGCTCTTCGGCACCAAACTAAGCCCTGGAGATACCAGCACAAACAAGCACTGTGTCCTTGCCCTCTAGGGGCTTCCATTCTAAGGAGGTACGGCAATACACCCAAGGGACCTAGAAGGAGGCTTGGTGTCTGCCATTTCCAATAGGGAAAGACCACACATAGATGGAGGAAGGGTATGTCCACAGCAGGGTTTGGAGCCAGTGGCCCAGAACTGGCACAGAAGACTTCATTGTTGTTCTTCAGTTGTGTCCTCCTCTTCATGACTCCAGCTGTCCATGGGGTTTTCTTGGCAAAGGTACTGGAGTGATTTGCCACTTCCTTCTCCAGTTTTATGCAAGCAGAGATTAAGTGACTTACCCAGGGTCACACAAGCTAGTAAGTGTCTGAGGTTATATTGGAACTCTGGACTTTCTGACTCCAAGCCTGTGCTCTATACTCTGCGCCACCATGGCGGACTAGGTCAAGGGCAAAATAAGGCAAAAGTAGACCTATGAAAACTGAGTGAGGTCCTAGGGCGGAATCCAAGTTCCTGGTGGGAAGGAGGTGGACATGAAGGCTGGAGTGGAAGAGGTATGGTGTGGAACTGGTGGCTAGGATATGGTTTTACTTTACATATGTTATACATATACTTTATGTGTACATGTTGTATCCCTGATAAAGTGTGAGCTCACTTAAGGTAGGGAGTTCCATTTCTTGTCTTTGTGACTCAAACACCAGCACATAGTACAAAACCGCTTATTGATAAATTTATTTGAAGACTGGAACACAGACTGGCTTCCCCCCATCCCAACAAAGGCCTTATCTGATCACAGTGTTGAGAGCCAAGAGAGGTATCAGTAGGTAACTGGACCAAATTCTTTACGTTGTGAAGAAGGCAATCAGACCAGAGAAATGAAGCACTTTGCCTGAAATTGTGCGGTGGAGGAATTCAAATCTGAGTCCTCCAGTTCCCGATCTACTGTGCCTTTCTCCCCTCCCTGATAATACAGGCTGCCTGGCATCTGGGGTTATGGTATTAAAACCAAGATGTGATTATTTCTAACTGGGAATTGCAGGTTGCTGTGTCTGTAGCACCCTCTGGGACACTGGCCTGGGGCCATGTTTGCCTGAGGACTGTCCTGGGCAGAGCTGGAGGTGGAGGAAGCCACCCACTCTCATGTAGTTCTTCTTTCCCATCATGGCCCACTTCTGCCCTCCTTTGGGTGGATTTCTTCTGTGCCCAACCCATCGAGTAGCGGGGCCTCTTGTCCCATTCTTACTGTTAGCTTATAGGAAAAGGATTGCTTTTTGCGTTGGAGCTTCAAAGGGCGGCTTGCTTCCTTTCTCCCAGTGAAGAGACTTGACAGAGTATAAAAAACCCCTGGAATGGGAGTCACAGAACCTGTGTTCAAATGCTACCTCTGCTCCTTCCTACCTGAGTGACCTGGGACAAGTTCTTCCCCCTCTCTGGCTCTCGGTTCCCTCATCTAGAAAAGGAGAGGGTAGGACTCGACCAGGGATTCTTAACCTTTTTTTGGCTCATGGACCCCTTGGGCAGTTTGGTGAAACCCATGGACCCCTTCTCAGAATAATGCTTTTAAATGTATAAAATATGATATATAAGATTACAAAGGAAACTGTATGATCAAAAAAAATTTTTAAGTAGAGTCTATGTTAGGAATGCCTGAACTAAATGGTCTTTTGGCATTATTTCAATTGTTAATTGAAAATACAGTGCTTGTTAAGAAAAGATGGGAAAGGAGGGGGAGGAAAAGGGAAGGAAGGAAGGAAGGAGGAAAAGAACACGTATTAAGCTATTACTATGTGTTGCTAAGTGAGGATACAAATACCAAAGCAAAAACAGTTCCTGCCCTCAAGGAGCTTATTCTAATCATGAAGGCAACACATATAGATGAGTGATAGCCAAGGAGGGGCACTTTGGACCAGAAAGTTGCTGAGAAGGTAAGTGGAGCCATAGGGGAGTACATTGACACGTCGCGTCCGGGAACAATTGCACAGTTGATTTGATGGTGAAATGATCATGAAATGAAATATAAGCCTCTTGATTCCAAATTTATTTGATCCTGCAATCATCCAGACAGTGCTGGAGCACAGGCATCCACAGATACCAATCCCAGCAGTAGAGAAGCAAACCAATGTCAGAAGTCAACCACCTCAGGGTATTTGTGTGGACCTAGGAGAATTCCTCGGATAAAAATTGATCCAGGAGTTGAGGAAGGAGGAAGGGGGAACCTTTGAAGTAATGTGTGGTATTATAAAGGTGAAATAAGAGAAGTTTAGAGCTTGGCCTCTTACCTAGTTGACTGATGCTGGAAGAAGTGAAAGGTGGTAAAGAAAGGGGGAGGGGCAAGTAGTTTAGAGTAGATATGAGGCAAGTTAGTGGAAAAGGTTGGATTGAAAAGTATTGAGGAGGATAAAAGGAGGGGAGGAGATTAGGATCACAGAGTATCTGAGTCAGAAGGGCCCTTACAGACCACCTAGTCCTACATCCTTCTTACTGGGCAGATGATTAGACCAAGGTCTGGTACTTGCACTCATGGCTCCAGGGTCATTGTGGCCTCTACAACAGGGGTCCTCAAACGACTGCCAGGGGCCCAACCAGCCTTCCAATCTGCACTACATAGCTCTCTCCCTCTCTCTCTCTCTCTCTCTCTCTCTCTCTCTCTCTCTCTCTTTCTCTCTGTCTCTCTTCTTCTGTCTGCTTGTCTCTCTTTTCTTTCTTTCTCCCCTCCCCCCCCCCTCTCTCTCTCTCCCTCCTCTCTCTCTCTCTCTCTCTCTCTCTCTCTCTCTCTCCCCCCTCTCCCTCCCTTTCCCTCTCCCTCTCTCCTTCCCTCTTTCTCTCTCTCTCCCTTCTTCTCTGTCTGCTTGTCTCTCATTTCTTTCTCTCTCTCTCCCCTCTCT
>NW_020945064.1:12452498-12486418 GCF_900497805.2 Vombatus ursinus | reverse complement strand
TTCTTTCTCTCTCTCTCCCCTCTCTCTGAGTCTGTATCTCTGTATCTGTCTCTTATCAAAATCTCTCTCTCTGTCTATCAAAGTCTCTCCTCTCTCTCTCTCTCTCTCTCTCTCTCCCTCTGTCTGTCTGTCTCTCTCCCGTCTCTCTGTCTTTCTTGGTTTTCTGTCTCTTTGTCTCCTGTCTCTCTCTTTCTGTCTCTGTCTCCCCCCACCTCCCTTCTCCCTCTTTCTATCTCTGTCTCTGCATCTCCCTCCCTTTCTGTCTTTCTCTCTCTCCATGGACCTTTCCCAATTTAAGGCAAGGCCCCACAAAGTCCAGAGGCCTTGCCAAATTGCACCAATGTGGCTTTTGCTCTAACTTCTGAATAGACAAGGGAGCCTTGGGCCCGGATGGCGCACTTGCGGTGGGCCTGGATGCCTGCTTGGAGTTGTGAGCAGAGAGAGAGGGAGGCATCGCCTAGACATCTGCGAAGGCAGATGGAACACTGAAGGATTGCCACTAGATTTCAAAGATGTCACAGGCGTCACCATCTTCAGGCAGGAAGGCAGGGATGTAGGCTGTGGCAGTGATCATGACATCTTTCAGCTGTCCTTTGCTGGCAAGAGCTCGGTTAGATTTGGCCAGGATCTGCTGAGAAGGATGGAGCCACAGCAGGGCTTCACACTGAAACAGGTTATAGGAGGTCTCATCCTGGCTGCAGGCCAGATGGAGGGGAAATGTTGGAAACATCATCAAACTTCGGCATTGTATCCCTGACCTCCAGAAAGCATTTGATCCCATTAGCAGATAGGGGCTAAGCCAGCTAGCCAGGATCCATCATATGGTCAGTTTGGGCAGAGCTTTGGGTATCCAGAACCTCACCTGTTTGGGGGATCAGAGGGCCTTAGAACTATAATAATAAGGGCAGCTAGGTGGTACAGTGGATATAGCCCCAGCTTTGGAGTCAGGAGGACCTGGCCTCAGACACATAACACTTACTAGCTGTGTGACCACGGGCAAGTCACTTAGCCCCGATTGCCTCACCAAAAAGGAAAAAAAAAAGAATTGTAATAATAATGATAATAATAGCAATAATCCATAGAGAGATAGCATGGTTCTCAAACTTTTTGGTCCCAGGACCCCTTCCCACTCTTAAAACTGATTGAGGTCCCCACAAAGAGCTTCTGGATTATTTCTATCAATATTTACTCTATTAGAAATTAAGAATTATTACTAAGTTACTTAGAATTATTACTAAAGTACTTTTGACTTTGAGAATCCTCTGAAAGGGTCCTGGCGACCCCCAGGGATCCCTGGACCATACTTTGAGAACTGCTGGCTGGGTCGATAGAGCTGGCCTTGGAGCCTGGAGGATTCTGGTTCTGATCCCGCCTCTGTTACATATTGGCTGTGTGATTGCCTCAGTTTCCCTCTTTCTAAAAAATGAGGATGATAAGAGCACCTACCTCCCAGGGTCGTTGTGAGGATCAAATGAGATGATAATGGTAAAGTGCTTAGCACACAGTAGCCATTCTATAAATGTTAGCTATTATTATTGTTATTGTTGTTGCTGCTGTTATTGCTAGCTGTGTGACCCTGTGCCAATCATTTCAATTCTCTCAGCCTCTACTTCCTCATCTTTAAAATGGGGATAACAGTAGTACCCACCTCACAATGTTGTTGGGAGCCTCAGATGAGATAAATCTGTTGTTTGTTATAGATCCTTATGTACAGTCACACCGTGAGGTAGGGAATAAAAGTCTCATCACCCCTTTTTACAGATGATGCTCTCCAAGAGCTGTAGTGACTTGCTAGGACAAGTCATTACTATGAAGTGTCAGAAGCAGTAATCCAATTCCAAAGTGAGGTGCCTGGAATTAGGAAGACCTGAATTCAAATCCAGCCTCAAACACTCACTAACGGTGTAACCTTAACCTCTTAAATTAATCTTCTGATTGCCTCAGTTTCCTCAACTATAAAATGGGGATCATAATAGCACTTACCTCCCAAAGTTGCTGTGAGGATCAAACGATATATTTGTAAAAGCTCTTAGCACAATGCCTGGCACGCAGTAGGCACTATATAAATGCTGATTCCTTTCCTTTCCAGTTGAGTTCTTTTGATGCTGAATCCTATCCCTTTCTCTCTCTATCATACTACCTCTTGTGGAAAGGAAGTTGGAAATAGTCCAAGCTTCAGTTCAACAGATCTATATTTTCTTACCTCTTCATTTCAAAAATGGTGGACTGGGAGAGAAAGTGACTTACCCAAGGTCACACAGTTAAGAATTAGTAGAGGTCAGACTCAAAGCAGTCTTCTTCCAAAGGCAGTGGTCCTCCTACTATATCATACTTGCCTGAGGAATTCTTCTCCAGAATCAATGAAATTAAACAGTCGTGTGTTATCCCGTTTATTCAACAGCTGTGTTTGGCAGTATTAGAACATCCTTCTGGTTCTCTGGAAATTTTTCTTGCCTATAGAAAAATACCTGAGTCGTCAATCCTAGAGAAAGTAACGGGAGAGCTGGTCTTTGCTAATGACCGACCTCTAGGAACCTATGGGCAAGGCGAAACCACTTCACTTCACCACATAGGCCTGTACTTCACCAATGGACATCTCTTTGTTCTGCACTCAGCAAAGGAAAAGGGGCCCATTCATGAACTTTTTGCTGAAAAAAACTGTCAAGATTATTATCAGCAATACAGAGTTAAAAGCTGTCAGCCAAGTCTTCTACTTAGGCAGCAGCATATTGTCCAGTGATGGGCTGATTGACAAGGGAATGCCAGACGGAAAGAAGGAGGGCCCACATGTTCTTTCTGAGGCTGGCAGACAAAGCATAGCATTAGTCAACCAGTCAACAAATATTTATGGAGCCTCTTGGAGGAGGTGGGAGAAGCAGTGGGGTACAGACAGGAGGTGTTGGGTTTGGGAGTCAGAAGACCTAGCTTTGGATCTGATTTCTTCCGTTTAGTATCTCTATGACCTTGGGTGAGACCCTCATTTCCTTATTTGCGAAACCAGGGGGGTTAGATTAGAATCGATAGACCTGTAGGGTCCCTTCCAGTTAAAAATCTGTGACCCTATGCTAGGCTCTGTGAGAAGTACAAGATTAGGTAGGAATAAGCCTTACTCTACTATTATGTAGGTTATTGGCATTCAAGGCTGGAAGATGTGTGACCCTGGTCTGCAAAGAGTGATAGTTTTGTTTCCTCATTCCCTAGTTTAATTCCTTCAATCTCTTTTTCTTCTCTTATTGCTATAGTAACATTTCTAGTATAACATTAAATAATAAAGGTGATGATGGACATCCTTGTTTCACCCCTGATCTTATTGGGAAGGCTTCTAGCTTATCCCCATTACAGATAATGCTTGCTGATGGTTTTAGATAGATACTACTTACCATTTTAAGGAAAGCTCCCTTTAGTCCTGTGCTCTGTAGTGTTTCTAATAGGAATGAATGCTCTGCCAAAATATACTTTAAAACAACAGCAAAGTGGTATGTGTTCCATGTCATATGAGAGGTACAGCAAGTGAGTGAATGCCCTAGCTTTTAGTGGTGGGAGAGGAAGATGTCAGTGGACTAAGGAAGTCAAGGAAGGCTCCCTGGAGGACGATGACTTGAACTGGGCTCTGAAAGATGAGTAGAACTCAGAGAAGGGAAGGAAGCCTCTGGATCAAACTGAAGGTTTCTAAAACAGTAGTAATATCCAATCTTCTATCCAGTTATAAAATGTCACATCTGGCTTCCTGAGCCGTTTCATCATTGTGACCTCCAAGGTCTACTAAACACCGGGTGGCAAGACAGGGGTAATGTCTAATCTCCCATCTGGTTATGAGATGTCACATCTGGCTTCCTGAGCAGTTTCATCATTGTCACCCAGGAGCCCTACTAAATATCCGATAGCAGGATAGGGTCACTCAGGGAGACCCCGGACAATGGAGAGCAGGATGTGTGTGAAGCTTGGTTAAAAATAAGATGCCTAAAAAAAAAAGAAAAAAAGAAAAGAAGATGCCTGACTCACTATTTAGAGAGTGGAGACCCTTTTTTTTAGGACATTCCAAGACTTATCTAGTCAAAGCCTCTGATTTTACAGACAAAGATACTGAGGCTCACAGTGACAAAGTGTCTTAGCAACAGAGTCACATAGGTATTAAGCACCAGAGCCAATATTTAAAGCCAAGTGCTCTGACTCTCAATTCAGGGGCTCTTCATGACATCCAGCTGCCTCCTTACCTTCTTTATATCTCCAAATGATGGGGTTTTCAGGACACATACCCCACCCCCGCTGCCGTGCAAAGACATTGTTCTTAGAAGGCACAAGGACAAATACAATGTCCCTGCATCCAAAAGAGGGGTGCTTCATTTTAAGAAAGGCTTCAAGCTGACCTGGAGGAACACAGGCAGAGCTTCCAGTGAAGACGGTCCTTGTCAATAGCAGCCGCGACAGAAGATCAAAGGACTCTCTTCTCACAGTTCAATGGGGAGCTATGTTTCCAGCTGTCCCTACCCACCCATGTGGAAGGCAATCTCTGTTCTTGAACATGAAGGGCATCTTCAGAAATAATACAGTTCCCTGTCACATTACAGGATGGGGGGAGGATGAAGAAGTCAAAACAAATTAGATGGCCAGAGGTCCTAGCTGAGGCAGGAAAAATGCCAGGATGGGCCCTCACTACCTCCCCATGATCCCCTGGCTTCAAATGCACATGTTCCCTGAGGTTTGGTCCCAGACCTGTTCTCTCTGCACTCATGGTAATCTCATCTACCCAACTAGCTTCAACTTTCAGCTCTGTGATGCTGACTACCAAATCCCTATCTCCAGTCCTATATAGCCTTTCTATTCCTTGGGGGTTCTAAACATGATTTAACAAATGTAAAGTACTTTTCAGATGATAATAACAATAATAATAATAATAATAATAATAGCTAGCAAAGGGACTGTGCCCTTTACAAATATTGTATCACGTGATCCTCACAACAGCCCTGGGAGGTAGGTGCTATTAACATCATCCCCATTTTACAGGTGAGAAAATTGAGGCAAACAGGTTAAGTGACTTTCCCAGAGTCACAGTGCTATTAAGTGTCTGAGACAGATTTTGAACTCAGGTCTTCCTGACTTCAGGCCCAGTACTCTATCCATTGCACCACCCAGCTGCCTATTTAAAAAAAAAAGCACTGTATAAGTACTATTGTTGTTGTTGTTATTATTATTATTAATGTCATGGGTACCCTTTGGCAGTCTGGGAGAGTCAATGCATCCCTTCTTAGAATCATGTTTTTAAATTCATAAAATACTTAAAATGTTTCTACATGTAACTTGGAAACTAATGAAACAAATAAAAATAATCTTAAAAATTAAAAAAGTGAATAAAATAAAACAGCAGCTTGTAAAAGAAACCAAAGGTTAATAAAACTAAAAATGTAATTTTTTTCCCATCCAAGTTCGTTGACTCCCAATATCTATCCATGAGCTGTGGATACCAGGTGCTCCTTAGCTTCTGTTTCCTGTTACCAGCAACCTGTTGGAAATGCTTTCCTGCATGTCTCACCAGGCACCTTCACTTTGACATGTCTAAAGGCAAACTCAAACTCCTCATCTATCTAATAAGCCCATTCTCCTGAGCTGGATTCAGAGCTCAGCTCTGCCATGTGCTACTAGCTAGGACACATATAATAATAATGGGAAGGTATGGGAGTCATGACTGATCACCAGTTTAGCTCTTCAGTTTTCCTAGAGGTAAAAAAGAGAGGGTTATATTAAATTCAATTGAAGGCCTTACCCAGCTCTGACATCCTCTGTTCTAAGGGCCCTCCTAGCTCTGATATCCTCTGTTCTAAGGCCTGTTACAGAAAACTTTCTGTGATAATCTTTCATGAGGTAAAGAGGATTCCCAGAAGCCCCTTTGCCCTGGGGAGGAGAGTGGAAGGCCTTGTAGCCCTGTGACAGCAGCATCTTTATTGGTTTCCTGGAAGAGATCTAGAGAGGGGAAGAAAACTATATATAATATCTTTGCATTTTAAAATTCTCACTGAGTCAACTGGGGATTCAGAGAGGCCCCATACTCATAGCACCATAGGATTTAGAGCTAGAAAGTACCTTGGGCATCAGCCCAGTGCACCCCCCTCATCAAAGCTGAGGAAACCAGAGGCTGCCAAGGTTCTGGTGTGCCATAGGCAATTTCTGCCAGCAGATGGCGACCTTGGGCTGGAAAGTATATCACCACTACCACCCCTACCACCCCTATTCTCCATCCTCCAGGGAAAAGGGGGAAAAGCTTTGTCTGAAAAGAATAAACAAATCCCCAAAATGTTGTTATCATTATTGACCAGTGAGAAGAACTTTCCACGTATCTGCAAGGCAGGTTCTCAGGGCTCTAATGAGACTGCCCACCACAGGATTCAGAGCTGGGGTCACCACCTGAGAAATAATGTAATTCAATTCTCTCATTTCAAGTAACCAACATTTATTAAGCACCTACTATGTGCCAGGCATTGTGCTCAGCACTTTGATAGATGGACCTGAGGCACAGAGAGGGCAAGTAATTTACCCAAAGACACACAGCTAGCAAGTGACAGAACCTGGATTCCAACTCAGATCCTATGATTTCAAATCCATCGCTTCTTCCATTTCATTAGTTCTCTCCTTTATGGCATTTCTCTCAGGTGGGGCTCACAGGATCCTTCTGCAGGAAAAAAGGGACTTGCTGTTCCCAGATCACTTCCCAGATAACTGAGCTTTAGGTAGGTCTTCCCCTGTCCCCTCCTATCATCATCATCATCAGCAGCAGCAGCAGGACATTAGAATGTAAGCTCCTGGAGGGCAGGAACTGTCTCTTGCTTCTTTTTGTATCCCCAGCACAGTCTCTTTCCCCTCTCTTTCCTCATCTGTGAAATGGGGTTCATAATCCTTTCTTCTAAGGGTTGCTCTGAGGAAAGCCCTTTATGATCTGTAAAGTACTATAGAAACGTGGTTAAGTATCATAAGATCTAAGAGCGGTGACACGCATTAGCAAAATGCTAATTTTGCTATTATTATTACTCTCCCCCCACCTATACATTTTACAGATGGGTAAGTAAAGGGACTTGCCAGAAATCACACAGGTAATAAGCATCCAAGGCAGGATTTGAACCTGGGTCCTCTAATTTATGTAGCGACTTTTTTTGATTGGGTTATCTTCTGTTCGGATGAGCCAAGGCCAGGCTGGGGTGGGCATTTGACTTCCCTTTTCTCTATTCCTTTCTTTAGAGCTGGCTCCCCAACCAGCAGAGTGTCGCAAATGGTAGCCCAGTAAGGGGGGCGGGGTTGTGTGTGCGTGTGTGCTGCTGCTATAATCCCATTAAGTTTCCACGTTCTGCTGGGGCTGGGCCGCCACAGCAGCTGGTCAGGCAGCTCTCCCAGAGCTTCTAATTCTGTCCTGCTAACAGGTGGTTTTTATCTTGCACAACCTCCTGGCTTCATCTGCTGACCCGCCCCCCAACCCGGGAAGAGCTTCTGGCGGTGAAGAGGCTGATCCAGGGTTTGGGGAGAGCAGACCTGTCCCACCTAACCCCGCCCCACCTGGCCCTGCCCCGCCCAACTCAGCCCAAACCTGCCCTACCTAGGCCAGCCCCACCTGACCCCACTCTGACCAGCCCAGGCCCTCCCTGCTCAATCCAGCCCCGCCCAGCCCCGCCCTTCAACCCCACCCTGCCCAGCCCAATCCCGCCCTGCTCAAACTCCATCCCCTAGCCCTGCTCTACTCCAGCCCTGGCCAGCCCCGCCCCTCCCTGCCTCGGCCCTCCCCCGCCCCGCCCTGCAGCCCCGCCCCGCCCTGCCTCGCCCCGCCCCCGCCCAGCCCAGCCCTGGCCAGCCCCGCCCCCTCCCCGCGGTGCTGTTTCCTGGCTCCAAATGCAGAGAGCAGACCACCCCTCCGCAGTGGTAGGGCCCAGCTCAGGGTGGAACTGCTGCCTGCCTGGGAATACTCATTAATTATCTAATCTCCCCTTTATGTTTAATTTACAGGCTTTGGCGGCTCCAGCCATATGTTTCTTTTGTTACCATTGCCTCTTTGTTGTGGTAGGCCCAGCCTGAAGCCCCTGATTTGTCCCTGACTTAGAAACATCCCTGCCATGAGCAGACCTTAGGAAATCCACTTTCAGATCCCTTTCAAGAACGTGTGTGGCTGCTGCTGCTGCTGCAGCAGTCACAGTAACTGGTTTCCCGTCCTGATATTACAGATTTCAGGGAGATCGGGGTGTTTTTGTTAGTTACACACCCCATCACACACACATGCCACCGATAAATAGACCTTCTCTGCACCTCAGTTTTCTCTTTGGTAAAATGAGGGGACCGGACCTGGGCTGGGGTTCTTAACCTTTTGTTATAGGTCACGTGAGCCTTTGGCTGTCTGGGGAAGCCTATGGACTCCTCACAGTGATGTTTTAAAAACATTTAGAATACATAGAATTCCAAAGGAAACCGATTATATTGAAATACAGTTATGAGAATATAAAACAACAAATAACACCGAGTTCGCAGAAGCCGGATTTAGAACCCCTGCGCTGGGTAATCTCGAAGGTTCCTTCCAGCTCTGACATGATGTGCTAGGTTGGTTTGTTTCAGGTCTGATATCCCATATTCTTAAACGGTTCTGCTTTCATTTAGGCCACCCCCACCAGAACCGTTTGGGGAGCATGCATCTTATCTTCCCTGGATCCAGCCAGGTCTCCAGGTGCCTTCCTGGTCGTTTGTAGACCCAGCCGCATCCCCCCAGTCCCCCCTACCCCACCCCCATATCACTTCTGTGGTTTTGTCTTTTAGAGATAATAGGAGCCCCCGGCGTCTTTTGAACGGGTTATTGACCCGGGGAGACCTGGGTCTATTTAATATCCCAGAATGACCTCTCTAATCACTCCTTCATCCTTTCTTCTCTCCTTAATTTGCAAACAACAGGGGCTGCGTTCCTCCTGGACCTGGTGGCCTTACTCTCTCTTCCTCCATCCCAGCGGTTTGTTTTGGTTTGGGGGGGTGGGGGAGGGAGGGAGTGGAGGGAGGAAACCTTCTCAGGGCTGAGCTAGGGAGAAGGGTCCAGACCCTGCTCCCCATTCCCAGTGGCCTCTCTGGATTGGTCTTGCCTGTCCAGACCAGGGCTGTGGAGGAAGCGGCAGACACAGAGGCGGGAGACATGAAAGAGTCAGATGTCTGGCACTTGGTGTCTGATGTAGCCCTGTGGGAGCTGAACTCTTTGTTCTGGGGTGAAGGGAAAAGGGAGCTCTCACTGACTCAGCTGCTGCTGCCTTTGATAATCCTCAGCGCTTTCTTTTTTCTGCCTCAGAACTCGTTGCTGAACAAGGGTCCACTATTTCAAGGTTTTCCTTCTTTTCTCTGACTTCTCACTGGTTTGAAAAAAAAAAAAAAGCTCCCTAACCCCCATCGCAGACAACTCTGGGGAGAAACACCATCATATTTAGATTCTGTCCTGAGTCGATGCAGTCAAGGATCAGAGATTCCGATTGGGAAGGGACTGGGGGTTCCTGTAGGCTACACTTTTTATTTTACAGATGAGGAAATTGAGGCCCAGAAAGACTAAATTACTTGTCCAGAGTCCAGCATAGGGACTAGACCTAAGATGTCAGTGGTCTAGAGAACTCTTTAGATGAGGAAATTACTTCTTCCAATGTAGATCAGCATCCTCTCAGCAACTTAAGGTCATAGTGAATTACCTAGAGCACAGGGGATAAGTGATTTACCCACGGTCACACATCCCTTATAGGTCAGAAGCAGAACTCAGACATAGGTCTGCCCGGCTCTGAGGCCTGCTCTCTATTATGCCATGCTGATTTAAGTTGCATTGTTCTTTCCACTATACAATGTTAAGAGCCCTTCAGAAGTTTACTGTTGGTGTGCTTGAAAAAAAAAAGAGAGAGGGGAATCTGTTCCCCCTCACGTTGGGTTTTTTGTTTTGTTTTGTTTGGGGGAGGGGTTCCTTTCTGAGCAACATTTCTAGCCATGAGGAAGATGACCTAGGAGCAACAAAATTATTTATCATTGGATTCTATCTTTCAATAGTAATAGCTAACATTTATATTATGCTATAAGGTTTGCAAAAAGCTTTACATATATTATCTCATTTTATCTTATCTATACAATTACATGTTTCAAGGGCCATTCTCTTGTTAACTGGGGTCACCAAAAGTTAGTGGTATCTTGCTTTCTGTCTCAAACCCACCCCCATCCCCCTTTGATAATAATTTATGACTTCTTGGTGGGACTTTGATGGGGAGAGAAAGCCAAAATGAGCCATGGGTTCTTAACTGTACAGGGAATTTTCTGGCCCCCTTTCAGAGAAGAGCAGAATTTGATTTAGCCTCTGGGGTGTGTCAGATAGCCTGCCTCACTCATTTGGAAAGATGCCTTTGCCTCCTGCCAACTACTTATCTCTCAGAGTGGAAGTCCAAGGCCCTGACCAGTCAGGTTGGACCTTCATAGTAAAAGACAGCCGTGTCTAATAGTGATTAGTGGGGTCAGTGGAAGCCAGTATCTCTTAGGCCAGGACCCCACCCTTCATTCAGGGAATGAGACTCCCAATGATGTGGAAAGGAAAAGGCATGAGGCAGGCGGCAGACCAAGTTTAGCAAAAGTAGTTAAGCTTTCATCCCACTCATACAAAAAGAGAGATTGACCTCTGTTTGTGATCTTCCAGACTTCTAGTGATTTAAAAATTTGTGGCACCTTTTTGAAACTCCTCCTACCAGGATAAAACCTGCTTTAAATCAGATTTCACTGATTTGGAGGGTTTTGATCATTAGAAGAGGCCTCCTACTGAAAGTTACCTTTCTACTTCCTATGCATGAAAAGGGATTTGCTGGGCAAAATTAATAGCAGAAGCACAATCATAGGGGATAGTTAACCTTTTCAAGGAATGACATTTTTGAAGACTTTGGAGGCAGGTGTTTGTTTACATATGATTGCTGTGCTAATTACCATTCTTATCTGTTCATTAAAGCAGCTCCCAAAGGACCTTGGAGACTATCTATATAGTTCAATAAATGCAGTAGGTAAATTAAATATATTTAAAATTGAATTAAATACAGGTTTAACTTTCTGCAAGTTAGTAGATAGTTTGGAAAGGAGAAAGACTGCATTTAATAGTGATGATGATAATAATAATAATAATAATGATAATAATAGTTAGCACTTACATAGCACTGACTATGTGCCAGGCACTTTACAGATATCTCATTTAATCCTCAGAACAACTCTGGGAGGTAGGTGCTATTATTACTCCCATTTTACAGATGAGAAAACTGAGGTTAAGTGACTTGCCCAGGGTCACACAGCTACCAGTTATCTGAATCTGAATTTGAACTCAGGTCTTCCCGACTTTAGGCCCTGTGCTTTAGTCACTGTATCCCCTAGCTAACTCATTTGAAAATTCAGGTGTCTGATTACTCCACATTAATAAACTCTCCCCCATCCTCACTAAGAATTGATCAGGTTTTTTCATATTCTTACCTGAAAACAAGATTGCAAATCGGAACCAGACCTATGATTTCATTGGTATAGATGGCACTCGAAAGTGAGGTGGAGGGGGGAGGGGTCTCTGTCTACCAAGGCAGATCAGAAACTTCTTTCCCTTATAGTCTCAGAGAAGTACTATGTTACTAGATCACTATGTTATGTAACTCAGAAAGTTACCATGTTGCTAGATGACTTTTATGTAATTCAGAGAGTTACTTGCTTGCTAGATCACTATGTTAAGTGACTTGCCCAGGGTCATACAACCAGTATATATTGCAAAGGCAGAATTTGAACCCAGGGCTTCCTGACTTCAGGGCAAACTCTTTATCCGACCACACTGCCTCTCCATGTAACATTTTAGAGAGAAAAAAAATAACCCCCAAACTATGATCATGCTCCATGTGACATCTAAGTGTTTTCATCTTGGTTTTATTCAACTAACATTTCCTTTAGAACTCTGTGGCTAAGGTTTTGTTTAGAGTAATAAATTGGTAGGAAAAGACTGGGAAGCCTGAGGTGTGGCTGCCTCAAGGATTTTTATGTTTCTACTAAAAGGATCAAGATCATAGAACATGAATAAAAGAGTTTTTGTCTAGAAAGCATGGCCATTAAAAACATTAGTTACCAAAAGATGTCCTGAGAAGCCATGCCAACAGGAATGGGGACAGAACTGCTGGTATTGGAACCCCAGTTTTGCTTTCCTTGGCTTACAACCATGCCCTTCTCCAGGGTTCCCCAGGCCTCTGTCCAGGCAGGAGTCATCCATAGTTTTCAGGAAAGCTCTTTTCCTGATGGAAGGAGGTCCAACTCAAAGAGGGCTGATGTATTTAATTGGGTACTATCACTCACCAATTGGCAGCTAGGTGGCGGCATAGCGCACAGAGCTCTGGGCCTCCAATCAGAAAGACTCATCTTCATGAGTTCACATGGGCCCTCAGAGCCCTACTAGCTGTGTGACCCTGGACAAGTCACTTAATCCTGTTTGCCTCAGTTTCCTTATCTGTAAAATGAGCTGGAGCAAGAAATGGAAAACCACTCTGGTATCTTTGCCAAGAAAACCCCAAAAGGGGTCTCGGAGAGTTGGACAGGACTGAAAAACGACTGAACATCATTAACCATGGAAAAAGCAACTCATTATGTTGAAGTGTTTCCCTCTAGGGTTCCTCGGTGGAGCTCTTTTATTCTTTGCAGCTGTAGAGTTTGGGTAAAATAAGGAGGCTTCAGTAAGTCACCAGAGATTTTTCCTTATAAACTAAGGGCTGATAAAGGCACTTGTTTCCTTGGCAGCCTTTGCAGAACTCAAGGGCCTGGATTGTACTTATCAGTGGGGAGAAAAAATGGAGTTACTTTGAACCTCTTGTGCACAAAGGGTGTGTATCATGGAATCTCAAGTCTCTCATCCAGCACAGGTGGGTGGTATCTTGGGAAGAATACCAGAGGCTTCAGGGATGCAGGCATACTAATACACTGTTGGGGTGTGCTTTGAAGTGGTCCAGTTATCCTGGAAAACAATTTGGAACCATATTAAAATTGTCATTAAACTGTGCACACCATTTGGTCAGCACTAGTCATATGCCACAAGAAAGTCAAAGATGAAGGGAATGGTCCACCATGAACAAAAATGATCGTAGCAATGTTTTTATATTTCTTTATTGGTTGTGCGAAGAATTAGAAAGGAAGTGGGTGACCATTGATTGGGGAATGGCTGAATAAATTGTTGCCTACAAATATAATGAAATATTATTGTGCCATAAAAGATGACAAGTATGAAGAATTCAGAGAAATTTGGGAAGATTTGTGTAGCCATCTTTACCTGTCTGGGTATTGGCTGGAGATTGAAAATCTTTCCTTACCCCTCTGGTTTCCACCCTTGGCGGGCTAGAGTTTAGCACAGCATCTGGTACATTGTAGGCACTTAGTAAATGCTTATTGACTGACTGACTGACTGACTGATTTTCCCACCTACTCCCTTTTTTCCTTCCACTAAGTAGATCCTATTCCCTGGTCATTATCTTCCATTCTACCCATTCAAAGAGCTTTCTCTGAGCATGGGCAGGCAGAAAGAGTAAATGAAGAAATGTGACCCTCACCACCCAGCTTTGTGCCAGATACCAAAATGGTATTCTGGCGCATTTTAGCCCAAGAGAAGAAAAAAAAAAGTAAACCAACCCAGCATCAGTTTAGTTCTGCATTTGGAAAATTTATTTTAAAAAGTATCAATAATCATACCCATGCGATTCTCATTTTTAGCTCAGAGCCCCCAGCTAGGATTCTTTAAAAAAACGAACAAACAAAAAAACTTGGTATATTAGACAGAGGGGTCAGACCTCAATATCAATGCCAACACTTTTTCATTCCTTTATAATCCCCCTCTATGTAATTAAGGGTGAGTCCCAGAGCAGTTAAAGCTCATCTTATTTTGATCTAGAGAAAGCCAGCTTTGGCTTTAATTAAAACAGAAGGTGCAAACATGCCCTTAAAGAACAGAGAAGCTTTGGAGTGTCTGTCTTAGGTAGCAAGAAAATGGGGAAACAGCCTCTTCTGGCAGGTACTAATTCTCTCAAAGGGAAAGTCAGCCACCACTGATGGCTCAGATACCCATTCTAGCCACTGAAAATGGAGACAGATGCAGTGCTCAAGGGCTTAGGGGCCAAACAGTGACCTACACAAGCATCTGTGGTGCCTCATTGCTTAGCTTCCCCAGTGGCTAGTCTCCTACTTCAGCTACCATTATATTTCCTCTCTCCCTTGAAATTCAGACCACTGCTGTTCTTGCTGATGTTGACTGCCTTTTTTTTTTTTTGACTACAACTCCTGCTCCTGAGAGAGTTTCCCAGTCTTTTCCTAGGTAGGAATAAGGCAACTCTTTGAAAGTTGTTCCCTTGAAAATTACATCTTCCAGAAACCCACAGTCAGACTCTGCTCAGTTCTTCTCAGAAACCGCATATGTATATAAACTGATACCAAACAAAATAAAGATAACTATTTACACAATGCTCACAATAACCTAAAGGAATAACCTGGCAAATAAACAAAATAATTTAAAGGAAAACAACATTGAAAGACTGTGGAAGTCTAATCCGGGCAGAAACCAATCTTGACTTACAAGGCAGTGTGATGTAGTAAATGGGAATTGAAGTCAGGAAGACCTGAGTTCTAATCATTTTTAGCTCAGAGACCCTAGCTAGGCTTAAAAACAACAAGGGGGAAAGGGAAGAACCTAGTGTATTAGAGGGGCCAGACCTTCAGTCTTAGACACTACTAGCTGTGTAATTGCAGGCAAGACATTTGATCTCTCTCTGAGCCTGTTTCTTAATCTTTAGAAGGAGGTATTTGGACTGGAAGACTTCTAGCTTTAAACTTATGAATCTGTGACTTTGGAATTGATGATAAAGCATATCTTCTGCCTAAAATGAGATGATATTTGTGAAACAGCATAGTACCTGGCACATAGTAGGCATTTAATAAATGCTTACTGCCTTCCCTTTTCTCTCTTCCCCCTTTCCCCTTCCCCCTTCTTGGCAGAAAAATGAGAGACTATAGATGTGCAATGAGACATATATTTTAAAACATGACCATCATGGGGGCTGGGGAGAAAAGCGGCAGGAGAGTCATTAGGAATTGAAAGTAAAGCAGAAATAATTTTAAAAGAAAGAGCTCTTGACTGGGAATCAGGAGACCTGAGTTCTTATCTTGGTTTTTGGCATCGAATTCCTTATCTGAAAAATGAGAAGGTTATGCTAAATTATCTTTGAGGACCCTCTGAGGACTAAAATTCAGAATCAACTTTGAGTTATTCATTGAATTCTAAAGTCTAGAGTAGTCTTCTGTGTTAAAAATTCAATTCAACTTTTTTTTTTTTTGTTAGCATTTACCATGTGGAGGGTGGCTCAGTGAATATAGTCAGGAAGACTCATCTTCTTGAGTTCAACTCCGGACTCCAACACTTACTATATGACCCTGGCCAAGTCACTTAACCCTGTTTGCCTCCGTTTCTTCATCTGTAAAATGAGCCAGGGAAGGAAATGGCAAACTATTCCAGTATCTTTGCCAATAAAACCCCAAATAGTGTCATCAAGAGTTGCACACAACTGAAAAAATGACTGAACAACAAAAACCGTGTGGAAGGCACCATAGGAAGAGTCAGCCATAAGCAGTATTTTAGGCTTCTGTTTTGAAGCCTTCTTCCACTCTTTTTTTTCTTTCGTGCTGCATTTGATATCAAAGTATCAGAGTTCAAATCCCAACTCTGCCACTTACTACCTTTGTTACGTAGCCCAGTTGCTTCCGTCTGTTTGGACCTCAGTTTTCTCGTCTGCAAAATTTGGGAGTTGGAATAGATGTCCTATGAAGTTCCGTCAAGGTCTAAATCTATGATTCTACTTCCTTTAAAATATTGTGATTATCAGCAACGATAATACCGTTTTGCTAACCTATGTCTGGACAGCTCTTTAAAAAAAGGTTTTTCAGAGCCCTTTTAATGGATTAGCTCATTTTTAAGTTAACTCACAGCCTTTGCCTGAGTCTGCCTTCTTAGAAAATGGACTTGGGAAGAAGTGTGGAAAAAAAGGATGTGGGAAGAACTAAGGGTGTTAGCTCCTGGGGCTCAAAGGTGGCCTGAATCACTAGAGTGAGTTTGCGCACCCTGTGAGACAGCCGATTCATGAAGACAGCGTGTAAGGTCACTGCGACCAGCCATTGGTATGAGGCTTGGCTGCTGGGATCCCAGTTAGAAAACCAACTTCCCCACTGACTGCAAGCCAGGACGAGCCTTTGTTGGCTTAGCCTCCTTTTAATAAAGGTCCCTCTTCAGATAGGCCCAGAAGCCTGAATAGGCTCCCTTTTATACCAAGTGAGCATAGCCAACTAAGCAAGACTTGCCATGGTATGGCCAGATCTTGGTCTGGGAAGACGTTTTGTTTTTAGAAAGTGAGGTAGAGCTACAAAGGGGCAGCTGGGTGGCACCATAGTGCCAGCCCTGGAGTCAAGAAGATTTGTCTTCCTGAGTTCAAATCTGACCTCAGACACTTACTAGCTGTGTGATCCTGGGCAAATCACTTAACTTTGCCTTAGTTTCCTTATCTGTCAAATGAGCTGGAAAAGGAAATGGCAAACAACTCTAGTATCTTTGTCAAGAAAATCCCAAATGGGGTCACTGAGAGTCAGACACAACTGAAAAAATGACTCAGTAACAAAAGAGCTACACAATCCTTCCCCAGTTCAATTCAATTCGACAAGCATTTATTAAATGTCACCATATCTGAAATATAGTAGGTGCTTAATAAACATTTATTGATTGAATTGAATAGCCAAAGACAAAAATAACAGCCCCTGACCTCAAGGGGTTTACAGCCCACTGGAGCTGCCAGCACGGAATCCTAGAATCCAAGAATCCCAGCACAGAATCCTAGAATCCAAGAATCCCAGAATCAGACGGCCCTTCCACAGCACCTAGCCCACCCCTCTGGCTTTGTAGGTGAGAAAACAAGTCCAAAGGAGAAAAGTTACTTGCAAATTGGTAGCAGTGCAGGGACTAGAATCCATGGCTTTTGGTTCCCAAATCAGTAACTTTCCACTAAATCAACAGCTCCCACCTTTGATGACTGATAATCATAATACTTTGTACTTCCCAAACACCTACATCAGAGAAGCTTTAAACCCCTTAGAGCCAATTAACCCTCACAGGACCTCTCTGAAGTGGATAATTATTGTTCCTATCCACTCTATGGGTGGTTAAACTGAGGCCCATCAGGTTCAGTGAGTGTATTTCATAAAGAAAGAAAGAAGGGACTCCCCATTACACCACTACCCAACCCCACCTTTCAATTAGCTGGGGTGCTCTGAGTCATCAAACTTTTCAATTGTGTCTCAATTAAATCAAGAACTCACTAGGTTAGAATTTGGCTTAGTTTTGTTTTGTTTGGAGTTAGAGGAAGAAAAAGAGCAGGAGGTAGAGGAAATTTAGGCAACTTTATAGAAAAATAAAACTATTAAAAAACTGAATCATTTGAAATGACATCATTCCAAATTTCATTCCTGATCCTTGTTACTTAGCTATACATACATTTTCACATGGTAGTAGTGATCATTTGATTAATTATTTTTTTCAGTAAACATTTAATAAGTACCTACTATGTACCAGGTTCTGTGCTAAGCTTTTTAAAGATCTGTCACTCTACACTTTGGAGATTGTATAGTCTCAGCATCAAAAACAGGATTAAGTGATTACAGAGAAATCACAGTTCTTGTTTCAGAGGTCTGGAAATGACATTGAACAAACCTCTGTTCCTTAAAGACAAAGTTGCCACTTACGGAAGGAGTGGTTACCCAGAAATACAAGTGTATTGTGTTTCCAGGATGATTAGGAGGATCATTTACTTAGGAATGATTCTCAGCGGTCATCCAATATTTTCATATAGCTAGTGGGTCTCATGCTATAGTGAAAAGCCCATTAGGTTCGAGCTGTGTGAATTAGGCTTAAATAATAAGGATACATTATTGGGAATGGGCAGCTAGGGGGCGCCATAATAGATGGAGCTCTGGGGCTGAAGTCAGAAAGACTCTTTTCCCTGAGTTCAAATCCAGCCTCAGACACTTACTAGCCGTGTGACCTTGGGCAAGTTACTTCACCTTATTTGCCTCAGTTCCTCATCTGTGAAATGAGCCGGAGAAAGAAATGGCAAAACACTCCAGTATCTTTGCCAAGAAGACCCCAAATGGGGTCAGGAAGAGTCAGACATGACTGAACAACAAAAATAGTAATAGATAGCGTTTATGTAGTCCTTTAGGGTTTATTAAAGCATGGTCTCATTTGAGCCTCATAACAATCCTGAAATTGTTAATTGTTAAAAAGGTGCTATTTATTATCTCCATTTTACAGATGAAAAAACCGTGACTTGCTTAGGGTCTTCCAGCTAGTAAGTTTCTGAGGTGGGATTTGAATTCCAGTCTTTCCTAACTCCAAATCCAGCATTTTTACTCATCATTCCACCTAACTGCCTAAATTTCCTTCTTCTACTTGTCAGATTTGTAAGCTGGGATACTTCTAAGGTCTTAGCTTCCTTACTCGGAAAAGGATGGGGCCAGGCAAAGATGATCTTCCAGGTCTCTTTAAATTCTTCACCCTGTGACCCTAAGGGTCAATGCAGCCAACCCCCAGTGCGGGTGAAAGGAGAGATCCAGGCACTGACCTGATGATAATTCTGTACAGTTTCACACAGGACACTTGGATCGGCTCAATAACTTCATGAGTTTTTTCTCATTGAATCGGTTTTCCAGGACTTTGTGTAAGCTTCCAACTAACCCACTTCCCACTGGGACCTGTTGGTTTTACAGCTTTTCTATGTTTAAACATCATGAATAAATGTAGGAAATGGTTAGCGTTTTTTTTTCTCTCTCTCTCCTAGAACAGTATTGGTCTAGGCTAGGGCACTGGTACCTTCTGGGACATGAGTATTTATAGATCTGGGTGGGGGCTGAGAATGTCAGAGAATCCTTTTAGAATCTGAATTCCAGACCCCCAGCCTGTTTATAATTTTTTAAAGTTCTGTATAGTATTTTCTCATAGTAGGATACACCCTCTTAGACCGGCCACTCTGTTTATTGCTAATTCCTATGGCAGCATTTCTTGGTTAGGCAATAGAGTTCTACTACCTTTCCAGTCTTCCTAAACATTCCTCCCTTCCCCACCACATATTCTACCCAAGGACACTGAACTCCTTCTGTTCCTCAAACAATACACTCTTATCTCCTGTTCCAGGTGTTTTCGCTGACTGTCCTCCTGTTCGTGGGAAGTTCTCCTTCCTCATCTCCACCTCTTGACTTCCCTGACTTCCTTTAAGTCTCAGCTAAAATTCTACCTTTGTAGGAAGCATTTCCTGATTTTCTTTAATTCTAATGCCATCCCTCTATTGATTATCTCCGTTTTATCCCTTTTTCTAGCTTGTTTGTATATAGTTGTTTGCATATTATCTCCCTGAGCCCCTGTATATGAGAATGTTGTTTGTTGCTCATTCATTCGGTTGTGTCCAACTCTTCGTGACTCCAGGAATCAAAGCACCCCAGGCCCTTCTCTCCTCTACTATCTCCTGAAGTCTGTCCAAATTCATGTTTGTCATTTCCGTGACACTATCTGTCCATCTCATCCCCTTCTCCTTTTGCCTTCAATCTTTCCAAACATCAAGGTCTTTGCCAATGAGTCCTGTCTTCTCATTATGTGGCCAGAGTATTTAAGCCTCACCTTCAGTACTTGTTCTTCCAATGAGAAGGCTGAATTAAATTTCTTTAAGTATTGACTGATTTGATCTCCTTGCTGTCCAAGGGACTCTCAAAAGTGCTCCTCAGCATCACCATTCAAAAGCATCGATTCTGGAGCACTCTGCTTTAACTTGAGAATAGGGACTTTCTTTCTGGAGCACTCTGCTTTAACTTGAGAATAGGGACTCTCTTTTGCCTTTCTTTATATCTCCAGTGCTTAGCACAGTGGCTGACACACAGTAGGCATTTAATAAATGTTTATTGATTGATTGATTGTGCTGTAAACCCACCAATGCAACCCTGGAGCCATCCATCTCTCATCCCTCCCTCTTTGATGTATGATCAGTCTTTGGCCATATCTGGCCCCCCAAATATCTTTATGCCACTTAGTGTATAGGAGGCATCAGTGATATGCTGCAGCCTCCTTTCTCTCACCATACATCTTTCCACTGACCTTGAAGTTGCCTGTAATTTTGCCTCTTCAGAGGTCTTGGTGCCCCATGTTTTGTGGACATGTACCTTCATCAACAGATTCCTGGTGCTTAATAGATGGATTTTTGCCTTAGCAAGTTCATTGGGATACTCAACATCATGGTGCCATTTCCCAAATGACATCCGGCTGGCCTCTCTTCTTCCTATTCCCATCTGGGTCCAGTTCATTGCCTGTCTATAGCACCTGCCCAAAACTGATGTCCTTGTAGACTAACCCAGTGAGTGAGCTGCCTCTTTTCCCTGTAGGTGGGTTAAGGGCCATTTTCATCTACTTGGTTTTCAAGTATAATCCCAGTGCTGTTCAAGGCCCCTGCCTGGCTAATTCCCATGAAGCTCATCATCACCAGAAGTTTGACCACTAAGAGATAAATTCCTTCGTTGTTAAAACCCAGGAAACACATTTTTAAAAAAATCATATCAACCCAACCATTCACTAAATGAGGTGTACCATTTCAAAGTTAACCTGGCCCCTCTGGGCCTGAGTTTTCCCAGCTATAAAATGACTGAATCAGGCTAGCTGATTTCTAAGTTTCTTTCTACCTCTGGCATTTTATGTTCAAAGGTCCATTCCAGCTCTAACATTCTATGTTCTAAGGTCTTTGCCAGTTCTAACATTTTTTTGTTCTATGGGACTCCTGCATCTCTCACATTTTCAACTCTATTGAGTAGGACACAAATCTTGTGTGGTGTGGTTTTTTTTAAGATTATCAATAAAACATTTTATGAAAAGGAATGAAAATATTAGATTGGGAGACAGGAGTCTTGGGCCTACTAAATCTAACTGACTTTGGGCAAGGTGCTTTCGCTCTCTGGGCCTCAGTTGTCTCCCATACAAAACTGAAGGGGATTAGAGGCCTTTTTTCCAGCTCAGACATGATGTGAAATGCCTACTTTCTTGACAACTGGCAACACTAATGCTCTTTCCTGTTCGACATCCTCAATCGCTGATGACAGTTGTTTACAGCGCTGTAAGGGTACACAGTGTTACGAGTAGCAGGCAATGGAAAAGAGCTTCCTGTCTCAGAAGGCTCTGTACCTACTTTCAAAGTGATGAGCAGGAGTCCAGCTCTGCCATGATCCACCCAGGTGATTTCACCTCTCTCACCTTTAATGTCCTTCTCTGCTGTAAAATCATCCAAAGCTTGGACTAGATGACATTCAGAAATGACACTGATGAAGCATTTGGGTTCACAGAGTGAACATTAGCTAGTTGAGTCTTTACAATCAAAAGGGTGGGTGAGGGGAGGTGGCGTGGCTCTTTTTATTATCTCTGTTGGATAAACAAGGAAACTTGGCTCTGAGGGCTTAAGTGACTGTGCTCCTAACACCCAGCTAGTAAGGGTCAGAGACAGGATTCAAATCTAGGTCTACTCCTGACTCCCAGTGACTCACTAATTACTATATCTCACTGCCTCCCTCTCCAGCTAGTTCTGTGACTTAGAGCACATCTCTCTCTCTCTCTCTCTCTCTCTCTCTCTCTCTCTTTCTCTCTCTCTCACTTATATAGGGCAGTTCACCATTTTTTGTGTCCTACAGAGGCAGAAATGTGGTATAGTGGATAGAGCAATAGGCCTGCAGTCAGGAAGCCCTGAGTTCAAATCCCACCTCAGATACTTACTAGCTATGTGACCCTAAGCAAGTCACTTAACATCTGCCTCAGTTCCCTCATCTCTAAAATGGGGATAATAATAGCACCTACTTCACAAGGTTGTTGTGAAGATCAAATGAGATATTTGTAAAGCACTTAGCATAATGCCTGTACATAGTAAGTGCTATAGAAATGTTAGCTATTGTTATTAAAACACTTAGCACAGTGCCTGGCATATAGTAGGTACTATATAAATGCTTATTCTCTTCCCCTTCTCCATTTCTGAGCCCTCTTTAATGTTAGTGCCTTCCCTATGAGATTACCTCCAATTTATTCAGTATGTATCTTGTATGTAGTTGTTTAGGGCAGGTAGGTGGTACAGTGGATAGAGTGCTAAGCCCTGAAGTCAGAAAGACTCATCTTCTTGAGTACAAATCTGGCCTCTGACACTTATTAGATGTGTGACCCTGGATAAGTCACTTAATTCTGTTTGCCTCAGTTTTGTCATCTATAAATGATCTGGAGAAGTAAGTGGCAAACCACTCCAGTATCTTTGCCAAGAAAACCCCATATGGGATCACGAAGAGTTGGACGTGACTGAAACAAATGAACAACAACACATAGTTGTTTACATATTGTCTCTCCCAATAGACTGTGAGCTCCTTGAGAGCAGAGACTGTTTTTGCCTTTCTTTGTATCCCTAGTACTTAGCACAGAGTTTGTTAACTTGTTAACTTGACTGTCTAGCTCAGATAGTCAGTAAATCTCCCATTGTTTCAGCTTTCCTATATGGAAGGAAAGGTTAGGAATTAACCATCTTGCTAACCCTCAAACCCCAACTGCAACCCAGCTACCTCCTATACTTTGCCACAAGGCAAAAATGTTTTTCTTTCAAAAAGTCTTCTAGAAAGCTGGAGAAAAACACAGCCTTCCTCAATAGTGGGAGTGTATGTCAAAAGTAGTCATGCTTAAGAGAGCTGAACTCAAGTGTTCATAATTCCTTCTTCTTACTCTCTAGAGCTGTTGTGAGGAAAACATTTTACAAACCTTAAACTACTATAAAAATGAGTTGTTATTATCTTTTTGGGGGGAGAAGTGAGGAGATATAAGAAACTCCTAGTGTGGAAATTCCTTTCACTGATGCAGATTGCCATTTTTTCCACATCCTATAGACACAAAGTGTTTTCTGGGCTAGTAAATGACTTTATCATGATGACATAATTAGTATGTATCAGGTAGGATTTAAATCCAGGTCTTCAGCTCCAAAGACATCCCAGTATCCACCATACCACAGTGCCTCTTATTATTATTAAAAGAACTTGTTAATTTCCCAGAGGCCCATACTCTTCCTTGTTCCCTGGGCAGCTAGGAGGCACAGTGGATAGAGTGCTGGACCTGGAGTCAGGAAGACCTGAGTTCAAGATCAGCCTTAGACACTTTCTAGCTGTGTGGCCCTGGGCAAGTCATTTAGCCTCTATCTGCCTCAGTTTCCTTAACTGTAAAATGTGAATAATAATAGCACCTATCTCCCAAGATTGTTATGAGTATAAAATGAGATAATGTTTGTAACGTGCCTGGCATATAGTAGGTGCTATATAAATGCTAGCTATTATTGTTATTATCATTTAGAGTGTCAGCCTGATGTATCAGGATCTATAGGTTGTCTAACTGCATCTGGGCAATAGAGCAATATCTACTTAGTTTTTCTTTTGTAGATAGTTGGGCCAGACTCTTCCGAGTGGTTACATGTTTCCTTTAGAAGACTCTGCAAAGTTCTGGACCTTGATGAAATCAGTATAATGTTATCCTCAGATAGAAACGTCTGGAGGACCTACCATCAATGGAGACTCTCTTTTTGACTTGTACTGTCCACTGGCTCCCCTCCATGACAGGAGTGAATACCTCTGGTGAGCCACTACCTCCTTGTTTTGATGCCAGTTGGTAATCAGTGGACTATCAAACTAAGTTATCTCTATTTTTCAAGGAATCATATCAAGTTTTGTCCTATGTGTGGATAATGCCTTCTTGGAGAAGAGGCTTCAAGGTGATATTTTATTCTGCCAAATGAAATGTTTTTTAAATAGTCAAACAAAGTGGCATCTTATATTCATTATACCTTTTGATCAACCGACAAGCATTTCTTTCATGCCAGTATTCTTTTGGTGATGTTGTAAGATCAATTTGAGTCACGGAATGCTGAAATTTCAGAAGACTGAGGACCACCCAAAGGGCAATAGAGAGAAACATGGTGGGTACGAGCAGACTGTAACATGTTACAAATAAGAATACATAGGAGTGGTGTGAACACTGCCATCAAGTAAATGACTAAAAATAATTACTAATTACAAAAAATTACTAAAAATAATAAATTACTAAAAAATTAGATTGGCTGGTAAAATCAAGAACAAGGGATAATAACCAATTGACAGCCCATGTGTAGAAGGCTTCAAGTACACTGAACCATATTCCCACCCCACAGGCCATGGCAAACTTATGGAGGAAGATGATCAAGATGTGCATACATGGATGCATTGGGGTCTATACCATAAGATTCAAGTCAAGTCAAGTCAACCAAAGCATCCAGTAAGCTCTTACTATGTTCAGGCACTATGTTAAGTGCTGAGGATACAAATATGAGCAAAAAGACAGTGCTGCCCTCAAGGAGCTTACATGCTAATGGAAGATGGGGAGAACAACACATAAAAGAGAACTAAAAAGCGAGGGTAGGAGGGGGATACCCTCATGGGGACAAAGCGGCAAAGTCTGGAGAATCAGACTCAAAACCAGGAAAGTAAAGTCTGAGACCCTTCCTTAAAATGGGGTTCCAGGAGGAACTGACCAATAGGAAAAAAAGGGACACAGTAAGGAGGCTACAGGCCCTAAGGGAACCCACATCAAAGAGATCATGGAACTATTGGAATAGTAGCATTATTATTCATTACTTTAGCAAAGGTAGTAGAATGACCAATGCCTTGAAATCACAGCTTATAGTGCTGGGATGATTGGCACACAGTACCAGTGACTGAGAGCTTATATATAGGAGGAGAAAAAGAACAATGGTCTCTCAGAGACCTGGGATTTCTCTAACAGGCAGAAATCCATGTAGGCATGCTGCTGAGACAAAGGCTTCATCTACACCACAGTCAAGTTCACCTGGGGGAACCGTGTGATGATTGACAGGAGCAACCTTGACAGCCCACCCTGCCCCCCACCTCAACCCCCGAAGATAACATTAGAGCACAAAGCGCTATTTTAAAATGTATGCCTAATTAAAGGATCTAGTCGGGTGACATCCCAGCGCACTTTGTACGACTGGAGCTCAGGAGCCAGCAAGGGGTTGGAAACAACCTGCTAACTGGATGTCACGCCGGAGTTTGAAGGGAGTCACAGAATAGTTTGTTGTGACGATTCAGGAGAGAATGATTGTCAGGAAATAACTGTGAGTATAATAATAAAGGAAAACTCAGCTGATGATAGGTACGGATGATGTTTGAGAACTACTGAGACAATAGAAACCTGTAATCAAAGAGTGTGCTGTTCTGGCTGCCGTGGGTTATCTACCTTCAGTGGTACGCCGCTGAGATGGTGGACTAGTGGTTAGCCATAAAGGGTATTTACCTACTCCATGTCTGTGATTACTGCAGAGGGTACTGGGCTGGAGCCATAATGAGCAACTAGCAGATCTCGACTAACGCAGCAGACAATCTCACATTTTATATGCTTTTTGATATGTTGTTATTGAGTCATTTCAGTCATGTCTGACTCTTCCTGACCTCATTTGGGGTTTTCTTGGCAGAGATACTGGAGTGGTTTGCCATTTCCTTCTCTAGCTCATTTGACAGATGAGGAAACTGAGGCATGCAGGGTGAAGTGACTTGCCCAGGGTCACATAGCTAATAAGTGTCTGAGGTCGAATTTGAACTCGGGTATACCTGATTCCAGGCCTCCTGCTCTATCCAGTTGATTTTTTAGGGGTGGGGAGGATGTTTTCTTGCAGAGTTTTCTTGCTAGGGTTGGTGGTTTGACTAGATAGTCTCTTGACGTTCTTTTCAACCCTGAGATTCCATGATTCTACTCCAATTCATAGAAACATCCTGAAAAACTGTAATAAGGGTGGTGGTGGTATGACGGTGATGGAAGCCATGTGAATCCAGAGGCAGTGCCCAAAAACAATAAAGTAAAAAAGTTTCCTGCCCTGAAACTGATTTTCCTTAAGCACAAATCTGATCCTCTCACTTAGCCGCTCCATAAACTCCAGTGGCTTCCTATTGCCTCCAAGATCATATATAAACTCCTTGGCTTTGCATTTAAAACCCTTCACACCTGATCCCAGCCAATCTTGCCAGGCCCATTAGATTCTGCCTCTCACATTCTGCAAATCCAGCCAAACTGACCTTTCTCCTGTGCTTCATAAGCTCCTTGAGGGCCAGGACTGTCTTTTACCTCTTCTGTATCCCCAGTGCTCAGCACGGTGCCTGGCACATAAGAGGCACTTAATAAATATTTACCAATTGGTATTGATTCATTACACATGGTCCTCCATCCCCCATCTCCATGTCTTTGCACCGGCTGAATTGTTCTCCCCTAGCTCTGCCTCATAAATTCCTTCTCTTTCTTTGAGACACAGTTCTATTACCACCTTCTACATGAAGTCTTTCCTGATCCCGGCAACTGATAGCACTCCACCTTTATTTGTATTAATTCATATGCTTATATGTACTTATTGTCTTCCCCATTAGCAGGTTAGTTCCTTGAAAGAAAGAATTGTTTTATTTATTGTTTCTATGTTGCCAATTCCTGGCCCAGGACCCCTGGCACAACGACTCTATCATTAGATTTGGAATCAGGAAGACCTGAATTCAAAACCAGCTACAGCCACTTGCTAATTGTGTGACCCTGGTCAAGTCACTTAACTTCTGTCTGCCTCTACTTCCTTGACTATAAAATGGGATAATAATAGCAGTTACCTTCCAGAGTTGTGAGGATCAAATGAGATGATATTTGTAAAAGGGCTTTGCACACCTGAAAATGCTATATAAATGCTAGCTATTATTATTATTAAAAACGTTTGTTGATGGATTGATTTCCTGTACAGTGACTGATACTCTTTATAGAATGGAGGACTTGGCTAGCTTTGGCCATTCTCTGATGTACCAGTTGTAGCACCAGGAGATTTCTGTCCCAACAATTGATCGTTGTAATGGAGTTGGCCAGAAGACCTATACAGTTATCATAAATTAAGACCAGACTCATTTGAGCTCTCATAATGATGATGATGATGTATTTTGTCTGCCAAAATTATTTGGCTCCATGGCCAACACATCTATTAGTCCAATTGTTGAATGGCTTTGAATTATTATTTTTTTCTTCCTTGGAAAGATTAAAGATATGGAGAATATTTTAACATCTGCCCTGATGTCACCCGGGAAGTTGAAAATGGGTCTCATTGGCTCTTACATTTACTCACAAGTTCCCATTATTAGCCAGAGATGAATGTTCTATTCACACACATAACATGGACTGGAATGGAGAGTGGAGATTCTTGGTCAATCTATCTCTGCCAGAGACTTCACCAAACTTTGTTTTGTTTGAAGTACAGGCAGGAAGTGGTTCGACCTTGACTGGCCAAGAGGTGATTTTGCAAAGTGGACGTATGACCCTTGAGAAGGTGAAAAGCTGAGATGTTATAGAGATGACTTATTGGGATGAAGGTCCCCCCACCCCAGGGCATGATCCACCCCAACTTTGGTCATATGCTGAGGTCTCTAGCTGCCCTTCCTGATGGACTGTGGTGTTCAAGGGGGATGATACCAAAGTTAGCAATATCAGATGAGTGTTATATCTCATCTATAGGATGTCACTAAGAGCATTAGCTGCTGGGAGCGAGCAGCTAGAGTGAGGCTCTTTTTTGTCTGTTGAAGACAAGATGACTTTTTTCCGTAAGATTTGAATTCTTGGAAATTGTGCAAGACAGGTGACATGGAACCAGGACATTTTGGTGGCCTGAACCCTGATGACTGATGTGGCCTGCAGAAAATGGTTGGGTATGTCAGTGAGTGACAGTGAAGAAAATAGTAACAGCTGGACTTTGTAAGGGCCTTTGCAGAGGAGTTTAAGGCTACAAATTATCCCAAGAATCAGAGGAAGGCCAAGGATGACTGACTCCCATTTTAACCAGCTCACTGGCTTTAGAGCTATAGGGGAACTTGGATACCCTCCAGCCCCACCAGTTAATTTTTCAAGAGAGGAAACAGAGGCCAGAAGAGAGGAAATGGATTGTCCAAGGTCACAGAGGTGGAAAGTAAGTAGCAGACGTGGAACTTGAGCCAGGGTTCCCTTGTTCTAAATCCAGTCCTCCTGCCATGACTCTGCCTTGCCCCATCTATGGGAAAGCTAGAAAACTACTCGCTGAACATCCCCCAAATCACCAAATCTCAGGCTTGGCCAAAACTCAGAATCCCATTTACAACCCAGACAAGTGGACGGCCAATGTGGAGAACTCTAGTTTTTCGGCGTTCAGGGAACAGGAGTCCCTTCTAAGGCAACCCACTCGATTTTGGGATCTTTTTAATTGTTAGATTTTTCTTAAGGTTCAGGTGAAATCTGTCTTTCTGACCCTCCTCCCTCCTCTGGCCTCCAAATCTGCCTCTCTGGGGTCAAACAGAACAAGTCTCCTCTCTCTTAAAAAATACTCTCTTTAAATACTTGTAGACAAGCAAAAGAACAACCAAATAGGAGGCAAATGGGGAAACAAGGGGGTGCAGCAGATAGAGAGTCAGGCCTGGAGTTGGTCAGCAAGACCTAAGCCAGCCTTAGAAATTTATTAGCTATGTGACTCTGGGCAAGTCACAGAACTTGTTTGCCTCAGTTTTCTCATCTGTAAAATGGGGATAATAATAATACCTCCCTCCCAGGGCTGTTGTGAGGATTCAATGAGATAATAAGTGTAAAGCACTTAGCACAGTGCCTGGAACATAGTAAATGCTATATAAATTATATACATATATATATATACATACACATATATATACATACATATGTGTACATATAAATGTTATATTTAAATGTTAACTGTTATGTAACAATAATAATTATTATTATTATTAATTGCAACAACCTCTTAGAAATCTTTGTCTCCTCCTAGGCCCAGTTCAAACATCACCATCTTCTACATGAAACCCTTCCTGATTCTCTAGCTGTTGAAGTCGTCCCCCATAAATTATCTCGTATCGCTGCCATATCCATTTTGTACACACCTATCTAGGCATACGTCTCTGTAGCTCCCCTCTAAGCTCCCTGAGGTCAGGGACTTTTCACTTTTGCCTTTGCATTCCCAGAGCCCTACTTAGGAGCTTCTGACATATAGTAGAGTCTTAATAAATTCTCAAACAAATCAAGTAGGTTCTTCCATAAGTAGACATTGATTGATTGGGGGCCTGAATGAGGGGGATGGACATGTGAATAGAGGGAAGGGAATGAGTGTAGGAGGTGGTGTGGAGGTAGAGATGGAAAGATTCGGCAAATGACTAGAAAAGGGGGTGAGGGAGAGGGAAGAGGAAAGGATGCCTCAGAGGTTGTGAGCCTGGATGTCTGGAAGCATGGTGACGTCTTTGACAGAAATAGAGAAATTTGGAGAAAGGACAGGTTTACAGTGAAAGATAAGGAGTCATATTTTTTAACATGCTAAGTTTGAGATACAGGGCAGCTGGGTTGTGAAGTGGATAGAACGCTGGGCTTGGAGTCAGAAAAACTCATCTTCCTGTGTTCAAATCCGGCCTCAGACGCTCACTAGCTAGGTGACCCTGGGCAAATCACTTAACCCTGTTTGCCTCAGTTTCCTCATCTATAGAATGAACTGCAGAAGGAAATGACTAACCACTCCAATATCTTTGCCAAGAAAACCCCAAATCAGATCAGGAAGAGTCAGATAAAATTGAAATGACTGAACAACAGCAACAGAAAGTCTGAGATACTGATATAGGTTACCATGCAGCTGATGATTCAGGACTAAAATTTAACATAGGTATAATGGATAGGGTCAGGAAGACCTGAGTTCAAATCTAGCCTCAGACACTTAACAGTTTTGCAATCCTGGACAAGTTACTTAAACCCTCAGTTGCCTTATCTGTAGAATGAGGATAATAGTGACATCAACCTCCCAAGGTTGTTGTGAGAATGAAATAAGATAATATTTGTAAAATACTTTGTAAACCTTAAAACACTATATAAATGCTGCTGGTGATGATGATGATGATGATGATGATGATGATGATGATGAAATTAGGGCCAGGTTGTATATTTGGAAACTGTCCACTTTCCATTGTAATTGAACCCAAAAGAGCAGATAAGGTTATCAAGACAGGGTAAATAAAGAGAAGAGTATAGCATCCAGGACAGAGGCTTAGGGGGGGCACATTTATAGCATATTTAAGGACCAGAACATGAATGATCTAACAAAGAACATTGAGAAGTGAACCAACATATGGGAGGAGAGAACAATGTCATTGGAACCAAGAAAAAAAGAAAGAATATGTAGCCAACAGTGTCATAAAGCGCAGGGACATCAAGAAGATAATGAGAACTAAAAAAGACCGTCAGATTTAGTTGTTAAAGGATTGTTGGTAGCCTTGGATAAAACCATTTCTGTCAGGTAGTTGGGTTGGAAGCCAGATTTCAAGGGGTTGAGAAGTGTGAGGAAGGTGAGAAAGTGGAAGCAATGAGTGTAGACAGCTTTTTTTAAAATGAGTTTAGCTAGGAAAAGAAAATGAGAAATAGTCAAATCCTAGCTTGAAGGTGTGGCAGGGTCAAGTAAAGATTATTCAAGGATGGGGGACTGAGACATATTTCTAGGCATCTGGTGAGGAGCCAGTAGCTAAGGAGAGATTAGAGATGAGTGAGGTACTAAATTCCTGGAAGAGATGGGACCAAGGACATGAGTGTGGAGTTAGCTTGGTCAAGGAGAAGTCCCATGTGCTCATTAGAGACTGGGTTAGTGAAGGAGAGAATCAGTCACCATGCAGAGAAGTACTGAGTAGGGGAAAAGTGGGAGCTCAGGAAGGGCAATCCTCCCCTCCCCCTAGTTTGCTCAGTAAAATAGGATACAGAGACATATATTGAGATAGAAGAGGAAATGGGTGGTATAAGACTCTGGAAGAGAAAAGACAAAGAGACTATGGGAGTTGTAACCGCCAAGATTTCTCTTTTAATGGTGAAATGTTCCCAGTTCTTTCAACCAGTCCCCTTATGGCTTGCTCTCAAGGCACTTCACCATTTTGTCAACTTATTTATTCAACAGACATTTATTAAGCACTTATTCAACAAGCATTTGTTAAGCACTCATATGCCAGGCACTGTGCTAAGTGATAGGGCTACAAATTCTGTCAATACGTAAGTCACCTGTGTTCAGGAAGGAATCATCAGTAGTAATAATTAATAAACATTTAAGCAAAAAGTCAAAAGAAAGAGCCAACAGAATTTCAAGGCTCCATGGTGGCCAGGTGGGGAGATAAGGCAGCTGAACTGCTCCTTCCCCCAACCTGGAAGCTCACATTTCTTCCTCCTCACTTGGAAGCTGCCAAGGAAGCAAAAAATATTGCATGTGCCAACCTCCCAGGAAAGTCAAATTTGAGCGTGCTCTAAGGACATGTTCTAACTGACTCATCGGTCAATTCTCCATTCCAATCACATTCTACTTTGTCTTATGTTTATTTGTATATATGTTTTATTCTTCTATGAGTTTAGTGGTTCCTTGAAAATGCAGAATGTCAGTTCTTCTGATATGAAAAGTAACAAGTACTCTCACCTTTGAACCCCCAAAGTATTCATTAGAAACCTGAAAAGGTGGATATGTGTATGTGTGTGTGGAGGCAGAGATGTGCTGGTAAATGTTTAACAACCAGTTCTCTGGAGGGTAGGGTGGTATACATGATATACATTTAAATTTAATCTGCATTTGAACATTTCTTCCATCATTTTAATTCTAGGAAGTCAACAAAACAATAAATTAAGTACTGATTTGTAGCCTTTGCTGATTTCCAAAGTGTAAATGAACACACTGAAAATTTAATAATTGGTGAGCCAGTTAGACCTGGCTCTAGTGCCCTGCTGGGTGGAGGGGTCATAGTGTGACGGGTAGATGGCCCATATGGTATGGAGCACTTGTCAACATGGTGGACAAGATCTCTAGAACACATGCTAAATTTGAAGCTAGAAGATCCAGGTTCAGGTCTTGGCTGTGTCACTGGAACCTTGGACAATCTATTTATCTCCCCTTAGCTTCAGTTTCTTCATTGGTAAAATGAGGGGGTCCCCAGTGGAAATGGTCAAAGAGGCCTTGAAATCCTACCTCTGATACAGCCTACATGACCTTAGGCACATGACTCCCTTAACCTTCCTGGGCCTCATTGAGCTCATCCATAAAGATGCTGGTGACCAATAGCTGAAGGGTTTCACCAGGCGGTTGTGGATCTGAGTTTTCTTTCAAATTTATCTTGGGGACAACTTGTTTGTACTTAGCTATTTGTTATCTCCCTCAATAAGATCTAAGCTCCTTGACAGCTGAGACTATCCTTGCCTTTCCTTGTTTCTCTAATGCTTAGCGTGGTGCCTGGCACATAGGAGATGTTTGTTTCATAAATGTTCATTGACTGACTGATTGACCCAGTTAGCTGGCTCTTTCAAACACTGTGGCTTACCCATTTATTGGAAAAGTTCTATCTAGAATTTTAAAAAAATATCTTTATTAGAGAAATACTGATTAGTCAGGACTTGGGCCGGCCAGAGGGTAGGCAACAGAAGCAAAGGTAATGCCTGAGTGGAATCCCTCCCCAGGGATCAAATATGTTATAAGCAGTTGAATATATGTCCCACCCCCTTCCCCCTTTCTTCTAGCCCAGTGCCTTGAACTTTGTATACACTCAACATATGTTTGTAAAATGGAATTATGGCCTTACCTGCTGCCCCCTGATGACTCTATTTAATGGCCTGGTGTAAAGGGCATGCATTGTGGATAGCGTCCAATTTAACAGGACTGTTAAAAAGGGAAAACAAGGTTCCACAGGCCCCATTCTCCTCCCTGGCAAAGACTCCAGAGGGAGCCCAAGGCTGTTGGTCTAGAAAGCAGAGATATGACAACAAGAGACTTCACAAGACTTCCTAGAGGAGAGGGAGTTAAAAGACCAGCGCTCTTTTCATATTCAGCTAGAGTTGGGTTGGTGAGGATGTGGGGTAGCTGTTTGATGAATTAGGCACTGCAGGCTGTCTGGTGCCTCTGTGAAGTGACCAGCCTTAGCTGTAGCCTAGTTAGGAGAGAATTTCTCATTGGGGAGGAGTGACTACTCACCAGACCCCTCCGGCTTCACATCCAGCTCTGAGGGGGGAGGGGGGAATCTGATTAGCTGGAAGGCTGAAAGAATCTACCCTTGGCCTGAACTGAACAGAATTCTGGAGCAAATGGAAGAGAATTCCAAAGCAGACAGCTGAGTTCTAGACCTGGCCTTCCATTTGGACCCTTGGCTTTAGAATTGCCTGAAGCCTTCCGCTTACTTTTCTCTGCAGTATTAGGCAGGACTGACATAGCTGTGGCTGCCTGTACCTTCTACTCCTTAATTCTAAAGGAATTAATAACAACAATGATAACTATCACTTATAGAGCACTGCAAGGTTTTCAAAATGCTTCATAAATATTATCTCAGTTTATCCTCACAACCCTGGAAGGTAGATGTTATTATTATCTCCATTTTACAGATGAGGAAACTGAGGCAGGCAGAGGTTAAGTGACTTATCCATAGTCACACAGTCAGTGTCTGAGGATGGATTTGAACTTGAGTCTTCCTGACTCCAGGCTTAGCATTCTATCTACTATGCCTCCTAGCAGCCTAGGTGAGTGAAAGAATCACCATTGCTATCTTACCTGTTAGACCATTAGCTCTTTGAAGGTGGGAGCACACCTTATTTCTCTTTGTGGATTTCTTCCAGAGCCTAACAAAGTTCCTTGTACTTTAATGTTTGTTTAATGTAAGAGGAAAGAGGGAGGGAAGGATGGAAGGAAGGAAGGAAGGGAGGGAGGGGGGAGAGAGGAAAGAAGGAAGGAAGGAAGGAAGGA
>NW_020945064.1:12326602-12452488 GCF_900497805.2 Vombatus ursinus | reverse complement strand
GGAAGGAAGGAAGGAAGGAAGGAAGGAAGGAAGGAAGGAAGGAAGGATGGAAGGAAGAAAGAGGAAGGAAAGAAGGGAGGGAGGGAGGAAGGAAGGAAGGGAGGGAGGAAGAAAGGAGAAAGGGAGGAGAGGAGGAAGGGAGCAAACAAGGAAGGGAGAGAGGGAAAAAAGGAGAGGAGGAAGAAAGGAATTTCTGCAACTGAGTATGACAGTTGCTCCTAAAACAGCCCATATCCTATCACCACCAGTAAAGCTGATCTCTTGGCCTCGGAGCCATTCCAGTTCTGGTCTCCTTGTTCTTTGTGACCTTTCCTCAGGATTACTGCCCCCATCCTTACCCTTGGATCTCATCATGCTTAGTTCCTCTAGGACGACCTGAGCAGTGATTCAGAATCTCATCTCCCAACTAAGACTGAACCTTGTCCTAATTACATCTTTTGGAAATTTGGGTCTGGCCACTTTAGGTAGACAGAATTAGCAAGCATCATAGCATTCCCCTGGGCATTGAACAGACAGGTAGGGATTGATTCTGACCAAGGCACTTCCCCTCATCTTGACAAAGAGAAGAATCAATGAAGTCTAAGGGCTCTTCTAAGGCTGGCAGTCTATGAGCTGTGGTCATAGGAATGTAAGATCATAGATTTAGAGCTAAGGACCTTTGATATCAGCCCATCTGCTTTATTTTATAGATAAGAAAACTGAGGCCCACTGAGGCTAAAGGAATCACCCGAGTTTATCCAGGTAGTCAGTAGCATTGGCAATGGCTCAACAATCATATATGCCTATTCTTTGAACATCAATCAATCAACAAGTATTTATTAAATGCCTGTCACCGTGCTAGGCACAGGGGAAACAAACAGAAAGCATGAAATCATCTTTGTCCATAAGGATCTCATGTTGTAGTACAATAAGTATGCACATACACACACACAGACATAATATACATGCATATGTACGGAACAAATATAAAATGAATAAATACAAGATAGTTAATACAGGGCAGCTAGGAAGAGTAGGACATTTACAACTGGGGAGGGAGGAGTTAGGAAAGGCTTCACTTCGAAGGTGGTGCTTGAGCAGAATCTTGAAGGCAGCAAATGCCTGGAGGTGAGGATGCGTGTGTGGTGCTGCATCCCGACATGGGAGACAGCCATTGCAAAAGTAAGGGCAGAAAACAAGCATTGTATACGAGGAACAGAATCAAGGCCAATCTAGTTGCATCCAAGACTCCAGGAGCAGAGAGAGCAACCTCCAGTGAGGTGAAGGGATTTACTCGGGGTCACAGGGCAGGACGACGGTAGAGGAAGACAGGATTCCGGAGATTTTAGTCTCCTGACTCCCGGTTCAGTGTTTTCTCTAGAACATCACACTAAAAGAGACGGCAGATTTTGTGACAAAATGGTAGAGTTAATAATTACTACACTCCCAGTACTTTCCAGCTCTGTGATTCTACAACATCCTAATAGACCCACATTATCACTTGACTAGCCAGTCGACAAGTATTTATTAAACACTTACCGTGTGCCAGGCACTGTGCTAAGCACTGGGGATAAAAAGAGGATGATTCACTTGAACTGAAGTCATTCTAGCAAAGGTGATTTTGTGGGGTGGACCTCAGGGGCAGACTTTTACCCCTTCAGAGTGGACCAGGGTAGGTAAAACCCAGTTAGTCCTTAACCAGACAGATGAGGGCTAGCTAGGTGGTACAGTGGATAAAGTGCCAGGCCTGGATTCAGGAAGATTCATCTTTCTGAGTTCAAATGTGGCCTCAGATGCTAGCTGTGTGACCCTGGAAAAGTCACCTAACCCTACTTGCCTCAATTTCCTTATCTGTAAAATGAGCTGGAGAAGGAAATGGCAAACCACTCCAGTATCTTTGCCAAGAAAACCCCAAATGGGGTCAGGAAGAGTTGGAAATGACTGAACAGAGACTCAGGGTCACAGAGTTAATAAGAGGCAGGATCTGAACCCGTTTCTTCCCTACTCCAAGTCCAATACTCAAGATCACACAGGTTATAAGGAGCAGTTACAGAATTTCTTCGGTCTCTAAATTGGGTGTTCTTTCTGCTACACAGGATTTAGAACTAGAAAGGGCCTGAAGAATTATCTAGTCCAATCTCTTCACCCTCTCTTTTCATAAAGAAGAGACCAGAGGTCCAAAGAAAGGAATCAATTAACCCAAAGTCATTCAGCTAGCAAGAAGAGGAGATGGGTTTGGAAGGAGAGACCAGCTAAGCAAGCCTACTAGCTACTAATGTGGTCAGATTGTTTCATAGATCCAGAGCTGGAAGGGAACTCAGAGGCCTTGTAATCCAACCCCCTCATTTTACACATGAGGAAACAAAGGCCCGTGGAGATGAAATGATTTGGCCAAGATGTCCTGGATAGTAGCAAGAGTCATAGACTGATTTGATCCCAGTTCCTCTGAGTTCAGGGTCATGGTTTTTCCCATGGTTCAGCCCTGCCTCCACTCATACTTCCCTGAGCACAGTTAGCTTTTCAACCTACCAAAATTCCTTTCTAGGCCGTCCCCTTTGGAAAGTGCCTTGGAACATGGTTTTCCAATGAAGGGAGCCCTGACTGATGGTGGGTGACTTTAAGAGGTTGCTATATTTGGGGGGCATTCCCCCACCCCTTGCAGGATCATGGGCTTTGCAGTTTTTTCAGTCAGCATTAACGTCGTCTAAATCCATTTAACAACATTCTGTCACCTTGAATTCCTTTTTTGCCCCTTAAGGGGTTGCCCACATCAGAGTTGTGGTTGCTCCCAGCTGGCATTTGCAGCACACCAGCTGGGGAGTGGGATACAGTGACAGAGAGGGCTGACAGAGCAAACCTCATTGAGAGGCAGAGCCTACTGGAGAGGGCTTGGAGGGATGGGCCTCCGATTGGTGGAGGCAGGGTGGTCTGTATCGGGGAGAAGGCCTGGATATTCCCCAAGTCTGGAGCTTTGGCATGGATTCAACTCACAGCCTCAGCTGCTGGAATCATTATGTAGCTAAATTCTGAAACATCCAGACATGGAGTAGTTCTCATTATTATTTAAGGTAAAATTCCATTTTGATAGGTACCATTTTGCAGAGGGTTGGGTTTGGCAAAGCACTGGCACAGTCCTTGGGTGGAGGAGGTTAGCAGTTTTTACCTGATCACTGAATCAAATCAGCTTTTATGGCTGACGGGACCTTTAAGACCCTTTGGTCCAAGGATTTGGATTTCTAAAAATTCTATTAACCAGCATAGCCTCTGGGACTATGGAGTTCATAGAGGCCTGTCCCATCAATTTAAGAAAAAGATTGTTTTGTCCTTATTTAAACTTTCTCCTGTTTTGTACTGGTGTTTGTACCTTCTGTGTCTCGGCAGAAGGGATCGTGATCAGCAGATGGGAGGGGTTGGTTAGAATTAGGTGAGGAGAGAGGAGGTTAAAAGGATGCAGGTGAGAGGGCTGAGTCACAGGTGGCCAAAATTCCTATTTTTATCCCATTGTAGGTCACCTCTTTCCACTCCCAGCCCTAAGATCAGATAGAAGCATCCTCTGGACTCCCCAGTCCCCAGGGAGCTTGCATTGTTTACTAAATCAAAGCACACTGGAACATTTTACTTTCTTTAAACAAAGTGAATAGTTCCCTGCTCTACACCATAACAATAGGTTTTCATTTAAACAGAATTCGAGTTTAGTGAAGTTAATAGTGACACCCGGTCACTTTGGTTCAGAGGGATTCTATCTGTATCTGGCAGGGAACAGAGCTTTGGTGGGGATGGGGGGAGGGAGAAGGAATGAAAGGTGAAGCAATTACAGCCAAGACTGAAAAGTCAAGGACTCTTTGGAGGAACCAGGGAAATGGAGTCTGACAGACACAACTGTAAAAAAAAAACCAACAAACCTTGTTTTCGGCAGGTAGGATTTATGTGATAATAATGATGGCCAGCATTTACCTAGTGTTTTAAGATGTGCAAAGTACTTTCATTCTCATTTAATCCTCATAACAACTCTGGGAGGTAGGCGCTATTATTAACCCTATTTTAAGTATCAGTCAAATGAGGCAGGTAAAGTTAAGGGATTCGCCCAGGGTCTCTCAGCTAGTAAGTATCTGAGGCTAGATTTGAATTCAGATCTCCCAAAGAGGGAAGCTAGGTGGCACAGTGGATAGACTTATCTTTCTGAGTTCCAATCTGGCCTCAGACACTTCCTAGTTGTGTGACCCTGGGCAGGTCACTTTACCCTGTTTGCCTGAGTTTCCTCATTTGTAAAATGAGCTGAAGAAGGAAATGGCAAAGCACTCCAGTATCTCTGCCAAGGAAACCCCAAATGGGGTCACAAAGGGTTAGACAGGACTGAAAAATGGTTGAACAACAACTTTCTGACTCAAAGTCTAGTGCTCTATCCAATTCACCACGTTGCAAGGAGGCAACAGAAGAAGATTGGGGGTGCCCCCCCCCCCCGCACAAGGAATAGTGAGAAGAGCTTAGCAAATGAGAACCATAGTGTAACAGATGTGCCAGGGACCAGGAGATGTGGGTTATAGTTTGTGTGAATTTAAGTGTCATATTTGATGCCAAGAGAGTAAGAGAAGCAGAGACACAGAGAGACAAAGATGGAGAAAGAGACAGAGAGAGATAAGTAGGATAATTCCTGGGGGTCCTTCTAGCTGTATTCAGTCAATGATTCTGTGATTTTGCTGTGTAAAACACAACTGAGGTGGGGCAGCCAGGTGGTGCAGTGGATAGAGCACTGGCCCTGAAGTCAGGAGGACCTGAATTCAAATCAGGCCTCAGACCAAACACTTGACACATATTAGCTGTGTGACCCTGGGCAAGTCACTTAACCCCTAAAAACAAACAAAAAAAAAAAAACAGGGGGCAGCTAGGTGGTGCAGTAGATAGAGCTCTGGCCTTGGAGTCAGGAGAACCTGAGTTCAAATCTGGCTTCAGACATTTGAAACTTACTAGCTGTGTGACCCTGGGCAAGTCACTTAACCCTAATTGCCTCACCAAAAAGCAAAACAAAAAAAAAAAAAACAAAAAAAACCCACACAACTGTGAAAACACGCCTTTTTCCATGTTCTATCAGGTTCTGAGCTCTAGTCTCTTTTTCTTGAAATTCTCTTCTTCTTGTTTCTCTCAATTTTAATGGGTTTAAAATTTTATTTTTACCTTGATCTTTAATTTTTACATTACCTTCATTTCCAAATATGTCCCTCTGCCATTCAGGAAGCCATTTCTTATAACAAAGAATATTTTAAAGTTAAAAAAAAAAAGATAACAATAACCCAGTTCAGCAAAACTAAAACCTCAGTCAAGTCTAGCCATAGTCCCAGCCCCTCCTGAAAAGAAGGATGGGAGGTCCTGGTCTCTTTTATTTGGTGCAGATGAACATATGATTTCCCCAGGTTTGGTTAGGTAGGTTTTTAATTGTCTCCTACTTGAACCATTTCCTAGATCTTGGGTAGAATGCAAGGGAGTTGAGGAATCAAGAGCTCTGCACAGTTTTCCAGCTGTCATTTCCCCTCTCTAGGCCACATTTGCCTCATATATAAAATGAAGGATTAAGCTGGACTAGACAGTTTTAAAATTTTTTTCTAGTTCTATCATTCCCTTGTTCTGTGATTTAAAAAAACAGTGATGAATTAATAAAAAAAAATAAAATAAAAAATTAAATTAAATTTTAAAAAAAGAAAAAAGAAAAAGAAAAGGAGCTGATGAAGATTTTACTGACAAGCTAGGTCTTGATCAGGTAGGACCTGCTTATCCATATAAGTTGCCCAAGTCTTAGATTGTGACTGTCTCCTATGAAACCTAGTGCCATTTTTTTCTCCTTCAGTAACCAAATTGTTTCCTGAATTTGGTAATGTGAATAATAATAATAGCTAGCAAAAAAAAAACAACCCAGTGATGATACAGAAATCCCTCCATAAGGACTCTGGTTACAATGTGGTGTTCTATTTCTAGCTTAGGTCAGCCTGCACCCCTATAACAAATTAGCCTATTTGTAGAGCCTTCTTTGGACTCATTATCCTTTCTCTCACCTAGCCCTGCACTTGAAAGTTTTAGGTTGGAGTCCAGGGAGAGAGGTGATGACTGTTATCTAGGGTTAAAGGTGTACTCTATGAAGCTCCACTTAAAAAACTGTAGCTCATGAGCCCCCATTGGTGTAATTACCTTTAATAGTTACCTATCAGACACTATTAATTGAAAGCAAAGGCATTTTTTTAATTAAGATGGCATAGTAAGGATAATAACTACACAACATTCTTACCATAAGCCTCTGCCACAATTACATACAATAATCAGTAAGAAGGGTACAGGTACAAGCTTAGAGTATCCTGGTGGTAAGGAATACCTGTACATATGTGGCCAAGACAGTACCAAAAGACACCAACGTCCTTTCCCTAGTGGTGTCTATATATCATTTGTCCCATGGGTGCAGTGTTTCTGTTGGATAGACCACTCAACTAAGTTTCTTAAGTCGACTCCTCTCTGCATCTTGACTTTGTACTGCCAGGGCTAGTTCTCCTTTAAATCGGTATCCCTGTCTCTGTACTACCTTCTGAGTTCACACTCCTTAAGCTGCTTCTTGTGTTGACTGCCTCTTCTTTTCTGTTCTCTGCTGGATGTGACGTGTCCTGCTCCCAGTGGATGGGGAGCTTGGATTCCATAAACTATGGCCAGTAGGCAGAGAGGAGAGAGAAGTCCCCTCACTGCCCAGGCTGCTGTCTGGCAGAGGCACAGAGGTCACATTCCACAAAGCTGCTTCCTACCTAGACTGGAAAACTTAGCTTTTTAAAGGCCACCAGAAGTGTGACCAGTGTTTGACCTGTGTTCCAATTCTATCATGAAAACTTCTTCACACTTTTTAAAGAGAGAGCACTTGTATTTGCATTTTGAACAACATATTCATAACACCTTATTATTTTTTTGTCTGCCCCTTACTTTCTGTGATGACATTAACAGGGGCTCAGAGTAGGGGTAACCACCCCTGCCCCACCCCCTGTTCCTGACTACATATTAGATTATATCCTCTAAGACTTCCTTCAGTGTCTTTTTGTGGTACCTGGTGATAGCTTGACCTCAGATATAGACCTTGGGGACAGAGTTATATGAGGTTCCAGCATCTATCCAAATTCATCTTATTGACTTGTAGGGGCATTGATTGTCAGGGCTGAAAGGTCAGTCCTCTGAGTCATAGAACTACATGCTCAGTGACTTTGGACCAGGCTCCCCCAACAGGACCACAATAAGAGAATCATCATAGACTCATACATTTAGAGCTAGAAGATACCCCTGAGATCATGTGGTCCAATCTCATTTTACCCAAGGTCACACAGGTAAAAAGTAGAAGTTAGAATTCCCACTCAGCATCTCTGACTCCAAATACAATGTTCTATCCTCTGCACCATGTCCCCATCAACAAATACATTGGTGAGTGATTGAGGGGAACTTGGAACAAAGCCACCAACTCATGTTGAATAGTCGTGACAGCAACCTGACAGAAGAGTTTCCAAGCCCATCACACCTGTGGGAGCTTGCCTAGATGCAGCATTTGGGGTGGTGTAGACAGGTTGTGTCAGTCTGATGCTTCCTAGGGCTGTTTCTTTGGAGTCAGAGTTGGGTAGGAGAAAGAGCATCCGATTTGGAGACAGGAGAAAGGGTTTAAATTGTGGCTGTGTTACTTGTTACCCATAAGACCTTAGGTAGGTCCCTTCCCCTACTTCTTTTCTTCAGCAGCTCCTTTTTCTCTGGCATCATTAGCCGATATTATTAGCAGCCTGGCACAAGAAGTAACAGCCAAGCCCATTGAATGTCCAAGGCTTCCGTGTTATTTTAGGCACATACCAAGAAAGTCCTTGTTACCCAGATCCGAGGCTAAGACTTGCTGCCCTGGGGACGATCCAAACTTTGGCCAACCAAAGAAAGCAAAGACAGTAGAGAAGGGACCGAGTTCTTTCCCTGGGCCCTTGAACCAAAGTCTTCTGGGCTCCAAGTCCAGTGCCCTATCCCTATTCAAGGCTGCTAGTAGATGAGGTACTGAGAGCGGCTTTAAGAGACAGGTTGGAATTAAACAGGCAAAGAGATGGAGGGAAGAAATTCCAGGTGGGACCTCAGTTTTCTCTACCAGAAAGTGAAGGTATTGTATAAAACATCCCTTCAGCTCAACTTCAATCACTCTGAACACATGGTCACTAGCTAAAGTGCTGAGGACCTATCTCCTGACCTCTGTACGGACCTCCTTGGCTTTGGACTCATCATTCTGAACTGAGGTCCCATTTTCCTGCCAAGACCCCCAGAACCCAGCCTCTAGGAGAATTTTGGTTTTGACCTTTGGACTTTGTAAAGGTTTTGAGGTTGATGCTTAGAATCAATCAATTAGCAAGGGTTTATTAAGCTGTGCACATGCTAAAGCCAGTATTAAGCTCGATACTGTGTTAGGCCCTGGGGATACATGCAACGACAAAAATTAGCAGTCCCTGATCTCAAGGAACTTACATTCTATTGGGGGAAACAGGAGGTACCCGTATAAATATATACAATATAAATACAAGGTAATTATGACAGGGCAGGTACCAGCAGCTGGGGGAATCAGGCAAGGTCTCCTGTGGTGGCCTTTGAGATGACCTTTGAAGGAAACTAGGGATCCTAGGAGTCAGAGGTAAGGAGGGAATGTATTCCAGGCAGGGGAGATGTCCTGTATAAAGATTCAGAGATAGAGGATGGAATCTGGGATTTGAGAAACAGCAAGAGGCCCCATTTGGCTGAACCAAAGAGTACATGAGGGAGAGTAATATATTTGTTATTTTTCAGTCGTGTCTGACTCTTAGTGACCCTAGTTTGGGATTTTCTTGGCAGAGATACTAGAGTGGTTTACCATTTCCTTCTCCAGCTCATTTGACAGATGAAGAAACTGAGGTAAACAGGGTTAAATGACTTGCCCAGGACCCACACAACTAGTAAGTATCTGAGGCCTAATTTGAACTCAGAAAGCTGAGTTTTCCTGACTCCAGGCCCAGCTCTCTATCCACTACTCCACCTAGCTGCCCTAGAGTAATATATAATGAACCTATAATGGTAGGTTGGAGCCAGGTTGTAAAGGACTTAAAATGGCAAACAGAAAAGTCTGTAGTTGACCCTCAAGGTCACAGGGAGCCATTGCAGTTTATTACACAGGGGACTGAAACAGTCAGCCCTGTGCTTTAAAAATGTCACTTTGGCAGCTTTGTGAAGGATGTATTAGAGAGACCTGAGGCAGGGCATTATGCTTGGACCACTGCCCAGCTTCTCTGGGCATGTTAGAGGCATTATAGCCTCTCTGGGCCTTCATTTCCTCTTCCATAAAATGAGGGGGTTGGTCTAGATCAGAAGTGTCAATCTCCAGGCTGCCCCAGAAAGTAACCCACAAAACTTCAGAGTACAGGCTGTGACTAGGACATATTTAGCAAAATAAAGGAAAATCCAATAGAACATAGATAATGGTAATGTGTGGTTTTCCAAGTCAATGTATGGCCTGCAGGGATCCTGTACTGTGTAGTGCTCTCTTCCCCCCTCCCTGTTTCTATTTCAGTTTAATGCCGTTCTGCCTCTCGGGAGGTGGCGTTTCACTTGGCTTTAAAGCACAGGTTGGCCTTAATAGGTGAGGGAGGGACCTGAATGAGCAAAGACAGAGGCAGCAAAGTACCAGGCATTTTCAGGAACTTTCAAGAGTGGGACAGTTTGGCAGAAGTATGTTTTCGGAGAGGAGTTATGTGAAATAAAACTGAAAAGCTGAAAAGGAAGGGTGGTCCCATTGCCAACGCCCCTGAATGCCAGGCAGAGGAGTTTGAATGAGAGTGTGTGTGTGTGTGTGTGTGTGTGTGTGAGAGAGAGAGAGAGAGAGAGAGAGAGGGAGGAGAGGGAGAGAGAGAGAGAAAGAGGGAGGGAGGAGAGGAAGAGAGTGTGTTTGTAACTGGCTTCGAAGGCTATGTTCAAAGAGGAGTCCCAAGGAGAAAGCATTCATTTGAATGAGTTACTGTCAGCATTGGGGTTTTTGTTTGTTTGTTCGGGGATTTTTTGGTGGTTGTTTTGAAATCAGTTTTATTACGGTCACTCCATATAGAAGGTCGTCCCTCCTATCTCTACTGTTGTTCCAGACACATCTTCCATGGACAGAAATTGAGAGAAAACAAGAAGGCAACCTCAGAAAGGGGTACCCACCAGCCCAAGATAGCTAGAAATCTCCAAAGAGACCCACTGTGATCAGCACAGTGATCAGCCTGACATTCCAGAGGGCCATTGATAAAGCATGCTACCCACCTCCCCACGGAGGTGATGGACTCAGGGAGCAGAGTGAGACATTTATTTTTGGACCTGTCCAATGCAGGAATCTGTTTTCCATTGATTGTGCCTATATGTTACAAGAGTTTTGTTTTTTCTTTTTTCTTTTCCAATGCGGGAGTGGGGTGGGGGGTGGGAGGTGGGAGAAAGTATAGTTTTGTTAATTGAAATAAAAAAGAATTAAATTAAAAATCAAAGTGACCCATGGTCCTGGATTGGGAGACAGCTCCCCAGAGTATTTCAGCAGCTTGCTGAATGAACCCGACTCCTCCAGCGCCCCTCACAGGACCAAACGCAAGCTGACGCTTTAAAATATTCTTGATGTCGATGGATGACTGCTGCAGACCGTGTCTTGTACCTCCCCTCATGCATCCATCCGCCTGGGTCCTGGGGCTGGGAGAGGAGGGGAGCAGTGAAAGCGTCCTTCCGTCAATCCCCCTCCCTGCTCATCCCCACCCCCAGCTCCCAGTCACTACTAAGTGCTTGAAGGGCTGAGCAAGGGAGGGGCCCGCAGGCCAGCTCCCCTCCCCCAGCGCCAGCCCAGCCTTCTGCTGTCCAGCTGGCCCGGCAGCTGAGGAGCGTCGGGGCTGCTTGTTGGAGCGGCTGCCACCACTTGGGATGTTGATTTGCATGTGTATGAACCCGAGCCGCTCAGGTGCAGTTGGCAGGTTCCACCTCCCCACCCCAGCCGCCCCCCTCTCCCCTCCACCACACACATTAAGCTAGAGGCTGATGGTTCCTATTTCTCAAAGGGGCACTTTGCATGAAGGGACCCGAGGAGTCCTTTCCCTGCTTCATTTCCGTTCCAAATCCTTACAGAGAAATAACAACCCAGTCTCTGAATGCAACACAATAGAGCAAAGCTTCAGCCAGCGTCGGGTTTCTTTCATGCAAACCACATCCCCTGCAAACCCTTTCAGCGTTCAGTGGTAAATAAGAGAAGAAAATGAAGAGGTGCGTGCAAGGGAAGAGAGTTGTCAGCTGAGATTCGGACAAAGAAAACAATGAGGGATCTTAGGCAGCCTCCCCAGGTGGTGTGCCCTGCAGAAAGGGCTCTCGAGGCCACAGGCACCGGGCTGGGGAGGGGAGCAGAGGAAAGACAATGGAGGCCAGCAGAGGCATTGGGCGTGGGACAGGCAGAGAGAAAGAAGGGAGAAGGGGGAGAGAGGACGATGGCACATCGGCGCCATCGGAGGCATGTTCTCCCAACCTGGCTCCATTTCATCCTGGCACAGGGCCAACATTTGGGGCCCTCTGCAGCCTTGGCCCGGGGTCTGGATGCCCAAAGGCTCAGCATGGACCTCAAATGGCATTCGAGCCTCAGAGATTCAACAGCCTGGGTCGTTACTGCCTGTGCCAGGATGCTAATGATGCCCCTGGGCAATGCCAGAAAAAAAAGGAGTCAAGGAAGAAAAGCAAGAACAAACTGATTGGAAAATGGCAGAGGTGCCCAAGAAGGAGTGAACTTGGAGTGCAGGAAGGAGGCCAGCAGAGCTGATGCCAGGCCTGCTGGAGAGGCTCCAGGTGGGAGGCTGAGGAGAGAGCTTTAGAGGGCCCAGGCCAAAAGAGCAGGTTCAGGCAGTCCAGGGCCTGGGAACAATCAATCAACCAAGAAGTAGGATTGGAGTCGTGGGACCATAGGTTTAGAGCTGGGTGGAATTTAGAGGTCATCTAATCCAGCCTGTCTTATTTTACTGAAAAGGACCTGAGGCCCACAAAACTTAGGTAATTTCCCCAAAGTCACCCAGGTAAATAAATGGTAGAACTAGGATTTGAAGACAAGTGACCCTAGGCAAGTCACTTAACCCATGTTTGCCTCAGTTCCCTCATCTGTCAATGAGCTGGAAAAGGAAATGGCAAACCACTCCAGTATCTTTGCCAAGATCCAGTATCTTTGTCAAATAAGGTCACAAAGAGTTGGACACAACTGAAAATGACTAACCCCCCTACACACTCTAAATCCAGTATTTTCTCCCCTAGACTTGATTTTGAATTCAGGCCTAGCTTTGTGACCATGGACCAATAGCTTAAACCTCTCTGAGCCTCAGTTTCCTCATCTCTAAAATAGAGATAAAAATGCTTGCTGAACCAGGAAATGTGTTTAGTTCAAACTGTAAAGAAAAATATAAATCATTGTTTTCCAGTAAAATACAAGCATTATGCTAAGCACGGGGGATATAAAGAAAGGTAAAAGACTGTCCCTGCCCTCATCCTTCCTCTTTCTTCCTGATTTCTCCAATGACCAAGCTACCTCAGAAGAATACCATGGAGGGAAGAGGCTAAGGAGAGCCTGAAGGGAATAAATACCTTGGAAGAGGGGAGGAGTGCACACATTACTCACCTTACAGGGTTGTTGTCAGGAAAGTACTTTGTAAAGCTTAAAGAGGGGGGGCAGCTAGGTGGCAAAGTGGATAGAGCACCGGCCCTGAAGTCAGGAGGACCTGAGTTCAAATCTGGCCTCAGACCAAACACTTGACACATACTAGCTGTGTGACCTTGGGCAAGTCACTTAACCCCAATTGCCTTACCAAAAAAAAAAAAAAGCTTAAAGAGGGCTATAGATATGTTATTATAATTACTATTCCTAAGTAATTAGGAATAGTATAAGTATAAGATCCGAACTATAAGATTCCTATTCCTGTGCCTTGGGGAAAGGTGATCAGCAGGCTGCAAGGTCTAGCAATTTCTCCCAAGCTGGGAAGGCTGGGCAAGAGACCAGGTCTATCATCCAAGGATCAGCCTAGCCAAGGGTCAAGATTGGAGCCCCTCTCAGTGGTGGATCATACATCATGGCAGCCCATGAAACAGTCAAAAATGATTATTTCATCACTGAGTGTATCAAATAGGCCTCTGACACCCTCCCCTGACCTTAAGGATCTCCCAATCCAGTTGGGGGAACAAGATGGACAAAGAGGACTGGCCAGGACAGACGAAGTAACTCAGTGGTCAATTCTGTGGTGCTTTGTGCTATGGGAGATGAAGATGGGAAGATGATCAGAGATAATGAGGTGTAGTCAAGGAAGGCATCTTGGAGGAGGTGGGAGCTGGTACCAAAAAAGTGACAATAAAACTTTCTGCCCCTCCTGTCTCACAGGAGTTTGACAGATTTACCTTCCTTCAGGTGCTGTCCACCTGCGGCTTGCCAGAGTTCCCCCAGGGCTCCGAAGACTTGCTGGTTCCTGCTCAGCGCTAGCTGGCACCCAGTTATCTCTTTGAGTTATTCCCATTCTCACCACAGAACCTCAGGAGGAGGCTTTTCTCTTCTCCCCCAGCTCTCCTTAGCCTCGCTTTTCCAGCACCTTCTCTGGGTTAAATTTGTCAAAAGCAAAATCAAGAGGAAAGAGGAAATGAGAACAGGGATTGTCTTCTACCATCTTTGGATTCCCAATGCTCAGCATTTTAATAGAGCACTTAGGTGTTTAATAAAGGCTTGTTAACTGATTTTACATTTAAATTATCTGATGGATGCTGGCCGGAACCTCAAGGGACACTTGTTGACCAGGGCTTGCTTCTTTGTCATCTCCCAAGCATCTTTTCTCTGTTTCATCTGCCAGCTCTCTCCATCCTGGAGCAAAACTGGACAGATCACCTCATTCACACCAAGATTTTAGAAGCTTAATGTCATGGAAGGGAATTCAGGGTGACTGCGAAGGTCCCCTCCAACCCTGCAATTCTGGAACTGTTAAAACCAGCAGAGACTTCTTGGGATCATTTAATCCAACCCTGTCATTTTTCCAAAAGAAGGAACTGAAGCTCAGTGACTTGTCCAGGATTAGTTACTGGTCCCAGGTACCACAGCTGCAATTCCTCTCTTGGTCTTCTGACTCGGGACTCAATGCCCTTCCTCCCTCACTTCAGGCACACCCCTTGCTGTCCCATCATTATTCACCCCATGAATAAGGTCCCTTAGTGAGGTTGTGACAGAGCCAGCAATGGAAACCAAGCCAGCTCATTCTCAATCCTGGGCTTCTTCCTCTACACTTTGCTGCCTTTCAGAAAAATGGGCATTTTTAAAGCGCAACAGGAAAAGGACAATGCAAGTTAATAGGAGTAGTTAATAACAGCAGCAGTAGTAGCAAGTAGTTAGTAGTATAGTTAATAGTAGCGGTAGTAGCAGTAATAGGAATAGTAGTAGTTAAAGTAGCTAGTAGTAGGTAAAGTAGGTAGTAATGAATAGTAATCATAGTTGCTGTTATTGTTGAATCCTTTTAGTTGTGTCCAACTTTTCTTGACCCCATTTGGGGTTTTCTCGGCAGGGATATTGGAATGGTTTGCCATTTCCTTCTCCAGCTCATTTTAAGATGAGAAAACTGGGGCAAACAGGATTAAGTGACTTGCTTAGGATAACAGTGTCTGAAGCTCTTGACCTGGAGCTTTTTCCACTGAACCACCTAGCTGCCCAGTAGTAAGAGTAGTAGCTGTTAGTGTTAAAAGTAAGTAGTAATAATGATATTAATAGTATTAGTAGTAATAGAAGTAGATAGTAGTAAGTAGCAATAATAGTAGTTAATGTTAGCAGTAGTTAGTAGCAATAGTAGTAAATAGCATTAAATAGTAGTAAGAGTGCTACTTAGGGTTAGTATTAATTGGTAGTTGGTAGTAACAGTAGTAGATACTAATAAGAAGTAGTAATAGTGGTGGATAGTGTTAATAGTTAAAAGTAATAGTGATGGGTAGTATTAAGTAGTAGTAATAGTAGTAGTAGTAGCAATAGATGTAGAAAGTAGCAAGTAGCAGCAATAGTAGTTAATATTAGTAGTAATAGTAGTAAGAATGCTAGTTAGTATTAGTAGTGAGTGGTAGTTGGTAATAATAGTAGTAGATCCTAATTGTAGTAGTAGTGGTAGTTAGTGTTAGTAGTTAGAAGTAGTAGTAATGGGTAGCATTAAGTAGTAGTAATAGTGGTATTTAGTCTTAATAGTAATTGGTAGTTAGTTGCAATAGTAGTAGATAGTGGTAAGTAGTAGCAATAGTGGTAGTGTTTAGTAGTAAGTAGTAGTATTAGTAATAGGTAGTAGTAGTAGTAGTGGTAGTGTTTGCAGTAAGTAGTACTGCAGTACTACTACAAGACTAGTAGATAGAAGAGTGGTAATGAGTAGTAATCAGTAATGAAGTACATAGTAGTTAATGGTGGGTCCAAAATTTGTAGCCAACTGTTCTCACACTGAAATTAGTGCCCTTTCTACCATATTTCAGGCTAAACCCAAAAGGATGAACTCCTAAAGGCAGAGCTTCATTTAAAAATAGATGAGGATATTTTGGGGTTGAGTCAGTCAGTCAAAACACATTTCTCAACTGCTTACTCTGTGCCAGGCACCAGCTAAGCACTGGTGAGAACCCAGGAGACATCCCTAAGTCCTCTTCATAAACACGTTGACCAACAACCCTGACAGAGCTCTTCACATCTTCGTCCCTCTTTGCCTCACCTGGAGAAAAGTCACTATTTAGGTAATCATCTCAGACAACAGCCAACCCCTTTTGCTATGCCCTTGAGAAAATCTCATCAGTATTCAAGACTGGGAACCCTTTTAGTTTTTAATTCTACCCCTACCCCATTAAGGAAGGATGAAGGAGCTGAGTTTAACCGTGAGGGTCTAGAGAGGATAGAGCAAAGATCACCTAATCCCAGCCTCTTAGATTTGGAGGGCACTTCCCTAATCCTCTGACCTCAGAGGGCACCTTCCAGGCTCATCCATCACTCCTTGGACGGGTCTAAGGATTCACTTTCCTGAGAAGAGGCTGCATCTGATGGAGATTTCTCCACAAGCAGAGAGCATGTATTGAGTGTCTCTTTTCAAGTGGTGCTGTGCTCTGGAGACTCATTTTAGAACAGAGGTTGGCAGCCTTTCAGGAGTGGCTTGCCAAGACTTTATTTATTCATTGAGGTGGGTGGGGGCACCTGGTCCTAAGAAAGCGTTAGATAGTTAAGAGCAGCCCAGGTGTGAGGAACAATCCCTTTCCAAGGATCTCTCTCACGGGCCCAGTCCTCCTTGGTTTGGGAACGGCTGTTACAGGGGTCTCTTTTCTCCCAATTTGGTCTCAATAAAGTCACAGGGGTGAGCAACCTTTGTGAAGCTTGATTCAGGCAAACTGCTGCATATGAGGCTCTAGAGGGCCACATGTGGCCTTGAGGCCTCAGGTTCCCCACCCCTGTCCTGGGAGGTTCAATCGGTGAAGAGTAGATTTCATGGTATTGGCCAATCCTCTGTCCTAGGGATTTGGGAGACTGGGGGCAGGGGAGAAGCAAAGATTCTATTATGAAACATGGTTGTTACAGTGGAGAGTCAGCAATTAGCAGTGACATTGGGACCTGACACCTACATAGTGTTTAGAGGAAAGCACTTCCGATTTGGAATCAGAGGAAGGACCTGGGTTTGAATGCTGATGTCTGTACTTAACCAGTTGAGACCTCAATTTCCTTATCTGTAGATGAGAGATAATCATCAAACTTACCTCACCCAGCTGATGGGAGGAGCTGTCTACATTTAGCAATAAAGGGATAGAGAGGGCTTAAAAGGGGGAGAAGGATCTGTAGGGGAGAGGCAAGAGTGAAACCTGTAAAGGTTCCTGACTCTGGGAAAGGAGGATGGGAGTTTAATCCCACCTCAGAGGCTCACAACCTTTATGACCTTGTCCTAGCTGTGTAACCACCCAGGGCCTCAGTTTCCTTATCTGCAAAATGGGAGAATCTGACCACCTGCCATTTAAGGTCACTTCCAGTCCCACAGCTGCATTCCCATCATCTTGGTGTAAAGGAGTGTTAAGAAAAAAAGAACTGCTTATAGAAGTGAATGTTGAAAACTAAAAACAAATAAATTAATTAAATTAAAAAACAAACAAACAACTGACTTTTCCCTTGGATACTCTCTGACCTTGGAAGAATGCCTGAGGTCTCATTCGGGAGTCACTTGTGCAGGCACCCATCTACTTCATGCCCACACCCTCCTCTCCACCTATGTGAGTGCTGTCCTTCTTCAAGACCCACTGGAAATCCCGTCTTCTCCCCAAAGTCCTCCTCATCTTCCCAGCACCGACTGGGTACCAGTCATCTAACCCTTAGTCAAGGATGACTCAAGCTGCCATATCAATGCATGTGTCTTACCTTCAGATCCAGGTTGTAAGCTGCATGAGGATTGGTAAAAATCTTTGCTACTAACCACCGAATAACCCAGGTGTGCAATCAGGGGTGCGTCGCCGGTTAGTTGTTTGATTTCTAAGTAGTTGAGCGTGGTTCTGGTCTTGTACCTGGACAACATCTGACCTCATTTCCCAACCTCTCCCCATCTCATCATGGCCAGCTTGGCAGATCTGCTCAGCAGCAAAACACCTGAGGCACCCAGTGTAAAAGGGGCACTGGCAGGACCCAGCCTGCCCTTCCCCCTGTTTCCATTCAAACCAGAACAGGGACCTGGAAGACGTTCCCCTTCAGAGCACGTGGTGCCTACCCCCCGGGCACCTAGTGGATACAGACGGGGCCTCTTCTTGTCCCTTTGGTATGAGACCTGGGCCGAGGACCAGGTGAGGAGGTGGGTGGCATGTGGAAACACCAGGTGAGGAAGCCAAGATCAGCTAGCAGCTTTCCCTGCTGCCAAAACAAACTCAAACCCAAGGTTCACCCTTGCACAATAGAGTGATTGTATCTGTTTGATCTGTAGAAACCTTTGGGTGAAGGGGGCTCTTTTTTCTTTTCCAGAGGAACCAAGAGACATTTTCTGGACTTTCTCTTTCAAGAGATCTGCCTCCTTCCCTCCTTAGAGTAAACGGTCTTCGAGGTCTTCTTCCTCATCTCCTCACCCCCAAATACCTCTTATTCTCCAGCCTGTCTGGACTCTGAATGGGCAGATTGTTTGTTTCTGAGTACTGTCTGGATCTGGCTTCGGGTTTGGGGTAAGTGGGAAGGGAGATGGTGGATTTGGCTCAAGAGTGGACAAGCCAGCAGGACAGAGAGGACGGTGGCTTTGCATTGTGTGTGGCCTCAATCCTGTGGCTGGCCTGGCCTCCCAGGATTCCTGGTCCTCTTCCCAGTCTTCCCCACCCCTGCTGGCTCCAGCAGCTGACCAAGCAGAGGGATGGGCTAAAGCACGGTGGGATTGAGGCCCCCTAGATCAGTCTATCTGATCTAGCAAAGGAGGAGTAGGAGGAGAGAACAGGTGGTTGGGTGATAAACGAAGCAAAGGCCAAATAGAACCGAAAGGGGACTTAACAAGGTTACCAGTGAAATGAGGCTGCTGACCTCAGCCTAATGTAATTCAGTTCTGAGCAGTTTTCTCCTATCCATTTTTCAAAACCTCTGCTCAAGATGTCCTCCAGTGGCATCCTAACCCTAGGCTCTCTGGAGCCTGAGTTCTGCCAGGGTCTACTAATTCAATTCATTTAGAAGGTACCCTCTATATGAAGGGCACTGGGTTAGGTGTTGGGGAAATGGAGGCAAAGATGAAACCTTTCCTGCCTTCAAGGAGCTTATGAATAAAGAGCCCTAAGTTGCTAGAAGGAAGGAAGGAAGGAAGGGAGGGAGGGAGGGAGGGAGGAAGGAAGGAAGGAAGGAAGGAAGGAAGGAAATATGGAAAGAAGGAGGGAAGGAAGGAAGGAAAAATGAAAGGAGGGAAGGAAGAAATGAAAGAGGGAAGGAAAGAAGGAGGGAGGGAAAGAAGGAAAGAGTGCTGGGGGACTTAGCACAGTGCCTAACATATAGTAGGCACATAATAAATGTTTATTGACCGACTGAGGACAGTACATAGAAGCAGGGCAAAAGATAAGACCCCACTTCCTGACCTTACTAGATCTTCCAAGCTCAGTAATTGTTCAAGACCTGCTATTAAAGTGATGATGAAGGTGGTGGGCGTGGGGGTGGTAATGATGATGGTAATGACAGCTAGCACTCCCATAGTGCTTTTAAAATTTACAGATGGTGTTTCATTTTATCCTCATGGCAATAATCCTGGGAGGTAGGTACTATTGTTAGCCACACTTTACAGATAAAGAAACTGAGTCAGAAAGAAAATCTGACTTTCCCAGGGTTACCTAGATATTGTGTATGAGGCCAAGTCTTTGCCAAGAAAACTCCAAATGGGATCACAAAGAGTCAGACATGACTGAACAATAACAACAATAACCCTGTGAGATAAGCAGTGCTGGTATTATTCTCCCATTTTTAGAGGGATAGACTGAGGCTTAGAGAGGCGAATGAAGTGGCTGGCCCAGTCTCACACGGCTAATCAGTGTCAAAGGCATTATTTGAACCCAAGTCTCTGGATTTCCGAGGCCAGAATTCCTTCCCCTCCATGACAGGTAAAGGAAGAAGAGGGGAGGAATCCTAAAGCACTCTAAATCTTTGAGGTCCTTAGAATAAATATTATCCCCATTTTAGATGAGGGATTTGGAAACTGAGGCTCAGTTTCTAGTCTCCCTAAAGAGTGGCTCCAAGTGAAAACAGTCTTGCATTCATGGAGTTTCCAGTTCGTGTTGATGTGACTGGCCTGTAGCCTGTCTGTAGGAAGGCTACCTGTATTTGCATCCCGAGCAAGCGGATAGGGAGGATGCTTTATGGAAAGGCCTTCTAATCCAGCTGTTTGAAACTGAACGACCCTATTTAGCGGGTGATGCTTCAGTTGTGAGAGGGGGCTGCTGCTGCTAACCCTCCCCCCACCCTTGCATTGACAAAAGAGGCTCCTAAGCTTTTAAAGTAATTAACCAGGTGCGGCTCTGTTTACACAACACAGCCTTGGGGGAGGTGGGCGGCAGGGGAGGAGGGAAGCGTCTGCCTCCCCAGAGACACCATTTGCTTCTGGAGCGTCACAGACGGAGCTCTCTGAAATGGCAGGGAGGCTGCAGCCTAGGGTTTGGACAGGGGAGGAGCTCTGTGTGTTTATGGGCCTGTCCCCGGGCTTTTTTTTTCTGCATGGGGCTTGGACTGATCTGCGAGTCTCAGAGAGTGCGAGACCTCCCAGAGTGTGAGAGACCTCCCAACCTGCAGCAGAAGAGAAATCGCTTCTGTAACATCCCTAACCTTTGAACATCGTGTGAAAGCCAACTCACCAGGGACGGCTTGATGCTGAAATGTCTAGAGTCCTGGACCTGGAGTCAGTAAGACCAGAGTTCAGATCTGGCCTCTGAAGCTTACCAGCTGGGTGACCCTGGGCAAGTTACTGAACCTCTGTTTGCCTTGGTTTCTTCATCTGTAAAATAGGGATACTAATAGCACCTGGGAAGCTAGGTAGTGCAGTGCATGGAGCACTGGGTTTGGGGTTCCTGAGTTCAAAGGTAGCCTCAAACACCCATTAGCTGTGTGACCCTGGGCAAGTCACTTAACCCTGTTTGCCTCAGCTTCCTTATGTGTAAAATGAACTGAAGAAGTGACAAACCACTCCAGTATCTTTGCCACGAAAACCCCAAATAGGGTCATGGGAAGTCAGACATGACTGAAAATGATTCTACAACAGCAAATAGCACCTACCTCCCAGGGTTATGGTGAGGATTAGATGAGATAGTATTTGTAAAGTGCTTTGCAAGCCTTAAAGTGCTACCTTCCACTCTTTGTGACCTGGTTTGGGGTTTTCTTGGCAAAGATACTGACATGGTTTGCCATTTCCTTCTCCAGTGGATTAAGGCAAACGGAGGTTAAGTGACTTACCCAGGGTCACACAGCTAGTGAGTGTCTGAAGGTGGATTTGAACTCAGGTCTTCCTGATTCCAGGCCCAGCACTCTATCTACTGAGCCATCTAGCTATTGTAACCTTCCGGGGCAGCCTGGTCACCTCTGACATGCAGCCTGAATCTGTCTCCCTACAGTTTCTGACAGCTGGAGCCAAACCCATCGATTCTAATCCTTCTTTCATGATGACTGCTGTTTAAATCCCTGAAGACATCTCTCAAGTCATCCCACTAATTTTTCAAGTGAGGAAACTGAGGCCAGCAAAGGCGAAAAGACTTGTCCTTAGTCCAACATGTAGTAAATCAAAGAGGCAGGATTTGAATCCATCCTCTCTGACTCCAAATCCAGGGCTTTTCCCCACTAGACCCTGTTGCTTGCTTTTCCAGGATCAACGATTCCATTTTGTTTAACCGGCCTTTCTAGGGCACGGTTTTCAGTCCCTTCACCATCCCTCTGGACTTGCTCTGGGCACCTTCCAGTTTGTCCATGTTCTTCCCTAAATGTGGTACCCAGAATGGAATGTGAACAGATTGTGCAAGTCTGACTAGGGCAAAGGACTCTGGGAGCATCACCTCCCTCGTTCTGGACGTGGAGCCTCTGTCAAGTCAACCCAAGCTCACATTAGCTGGGAAAGTGGTTCACTTCTGGCCATGCTCCCAGTGTGGCAAGTCGACCTGACTCTTGGTCTCTGCTTCTGGTCCAGCTCCAAGGAGCCAGGAGAATGCCTTTCTTTGCAAGGGGTTGCCAAACCCAGCCCATTAAAAAAACCCAGAAAAGCTGAGAGACTTACTTTCTCTTCATTGCTCACCTACAACCCTCCATCCCCCATCTTCATGCCTCGGCACTGACCATCCTTCTCCCTTTGAGATGTGGTTCAGGCGCCATCTTCTGAATGAAACCTTTCCTGATTCCCCAGTTGCTAGTGTCCTCCCCCTCCCAAACTACCTCATATTTAACCATTATGTGTATATTAACTTTGTGTTTATACTGTATATATTTACATATGTCCTAGCTGTCTGCCCCATTCAAATGTGAGCTTTTTGTGAGTAGTGATCATTTCATGTTTGGTAACTTGTCCATCCCCTAGCTCAGTTACTGGCGCATGGTCAATGCTTAATAAATACTTGTTGGTTGGTTGATTGACCACCAAGGCCTCACAGGCAGTCAGTAGCAAAGCCAGTATTTGATCCCACATCTTCTGACCCCAAGTCCCATGTTCTTCTCTCTACCTCTAAAATAACCCTCAGGTAATTGCCCAAATTGGCTAGTGGCTTAGAGGGTGAGATAAGGTAACGGGAGATTCCTGGTTCTTAGGTCTAGCAGTTCCCTCCCAACCCTCCATGGCTAATGCCTTCCTTCTGATTACAATCCACTATCTATCTATCATCTATCTATCTATCTATCTATCTATCTATCTATCTATCTATCTATCTATCTATCTATCTATCTGTCTGTCTGTCTGTCTACCTGTCTATCCATCCGTCCATCTGTTTATGTCCCTATATATCTATCTATATATCTATGTACCTATCTCTGTCTATATCTGTATCTATCTACCTGTCTATTTGTCTGTATATCCATCCATCCGTCCATCCGTCTGTCTGTCTCTCCCTCTCTCTTTCTCTCTCCCCCATCTCCCTATCTCTATTTATCTCTCTATCTCTATCACTATCTCTCAATCTCTATCTATGTATATATCTGTCTCTATCTCTATCGCTGTCTCTATGTATTTTATATGCTTATAGTTGCTTGTGTGTCTCTCTTGTGTGTCCATTAAAATGTAAGCATCTTGAGGACAGGAGCCATGTTTTTGGCTCTCTCTGTGTCCCCAGATCTTGGCATAATGCCTGGCACTCGGAAACCCTCAGTGAATACTTGTTGACCTGCTGGCTGGAAGGCGGAAGCCGGTCATGGAGCATCAGAAGGATGGGATCCTGGGAACGGCGAGTGACTTAGGGAAACAGGACCTCTATACAAATCCTCCAGTGAGAGCGTGTTTCTCCTGTCCTTGGCAATCAAGTCAGGCTGCAGCTGAAGCAGCTTGAGCTGTGCTTGATGGGATGGAGGAAGTTACCAGAGAAAAAGGAACATGGGACTGTCATGTCTGGGTATTCTGCCCAAGGGGCTTCATTCTACAGGCAGGGATATGGCATCCATGCTGCCACCACCTATGGAACACACGAAATAAAACATGTGGGAGCAAACCTCTGCCCCAAACTAGGGATCAGACTGCTGTTATGTTCTCCCCGTGCAGTCTGGCCTGGGTGCTTTCTGATGCATTAACAGGGACACAAATCTGTCTTTAGATGAGGTGTGGGGAGGGACCAGATATGGGGTGAAGAGCAGGGAGGATTATGCCTTAGGGCCTCAGGGTACTGAGGACAGGGAGTGATCGTGGCCCCTTGGAGTCTAGTGGGCTTGGGTCTCAGACTGTGCAGTGCAGCTCTGGGGTCTCAGTGAGTGTGCAAGACACAAGGCTAGGTGGAAGCAGCTGCTGGTTGTTTAGTGACCTCCGCGGGCTCAGTGGGCTCCCCCCTTTCTTCCCCTCCTCCCACCCAGACAGAGCCAGATGGAGATGCTTCTCTAATGCTGAAGGTCTGAAACCTAATTAGGAGATTGAGAGCAATGGTTTGGAATCTCTTGGTGACTAGAGAGAGAGGGGAGAAGAAGGGGGAGTACAGAGAAAGAGGAGACAGAGGGGAGAGAGAGGGGGAGGGGGAGGGAGAAAGAGAGGGGAGGGAGGAGAGAGAGGGGAGGGAGGGAGAAGAGGGAGGGAAGGAGGGAGAGGCAGCGAGGGGGAGGGGGAGGAAGAGAGACACAGGGAGAAAGAAGAGGGAAGGAGAGGGAGAGAGAAGAGGGAGGGGGGAGAGAGAGAGCAGGGAGATAGAGAGGGAGGAAGAGAGACACAGGGAGAGAGAAGAGGGAAGGAGAGGGAGAGAGAACAGGGAGGGGGGAGAGAGAAGATGGAGGGGGAGGGGGGGAGGAAGAGAGACACAGAGAGAGAGAGACAGAGGGAGGGAGAGAGAAGAGGGAGGGGAACAGAGAGGAGAGAGAGAGAGATACCAATCTCCCCCATTAAGTGGAAGAAGGAACTGAGGCCCTCAGAAAGGAAGTGAGTGGTCCTAGGTCACACAGCCAGCCAGTGGCAAAGCTAGGTCCCCCAAGTTTCCATCCAGGGAAGCAGCAATAAGTCACCCTTCTCTCATCAAACACCTCCCACCTCACTCAGCACTCCCATCAATAAGCGGTGCCTTGGGGCAGCTAGGTGGTGCAGTCAATAGAGTCTCTGTTCTTGGAGTCAGGAGGACCTGAGTTCAAATCCAGCCTCAGACACTTAACACTTACTAGCTGTCGGCAAGTCACTTAACCCCGATTGCCTCACCAAAAAAAAATAAAAATAAGCGGTGCCTCCCTGCTCCCCAAGGCTATTGTATTTGGATGGAACCTCAGATAGCATCTCAACTAACTCCCATTGTTTTAGAGAGAAGAACACCTAAATTTGATGAGAAGTCAAAAAGCCTCCTCCTCAAAGGGCAGGCCTCTGGACCTCCAGTCCACTGGCTTGCACACACTTGACCATTCTGGTAACCACCCCAGACACACTCCAAGGGGTTAATATTAAAGGATTGCATTTTTACACTCTAATGCCCTTCATTACCTTCTCTAGAAATAACAATAGTATAGATTAAGTTCACTGGCATGATAGTAGTTAAAGTGATGGATACATAAACATTAGCAATACCTAAGGGACATTAGATACCTTCTGGGCGAGGACTTCTTAACCCTGTTTGTGTCATGGACCCCTCTGGCAGTGGGTCTGGTGAAACTATGAACCCCTTCTCAGAATCATGATTTTAAAGCCATAAAATAAGACTCATAGGATTGCAGAAGAAACCAATTGTATTGAAATACAGTTACCAAAATATAAAAAAAGACAAATTCCCAAACCCCAAGGTTAAGAACCCCTGATCTAGGCCAACCTACTCATTTTACAAAAGAGGAAACTGAGGCTTGAGGAGAGCCCTGAATTTAGAGTCAAAAGATGTGGGGTGACATTTCAACTCTTGTACTATAACCTTGGGGAAAGAGCTGGCTGTGGGATCAGAGACCTGGGTTCAAATGTCATCTCCAGTGGAGTTTTACCCTGAGCAAGTAGGCAGTTTGTCTTCTTGGGTTTCAGATCTGTCCTCCATAAAATGAGGGGGCTGAACTAGCCAGCATCTCCTCTGACCCTTCTGGGCTTCAGTTTCCTTATTTGTAATAATAATGAGCAACTAGTTTATATATATATATATATATATATGTATATATATATATATATCCTGTACATATGTGTACATACACACACATTGTGCCCCTGGGTAGCACCATAATGTATAGCGTGCTTGGCCTGGAGTCAGGAAGGCTCATCTTTCAGAGTTCAAATCCAGCGTCTGACATTTATTAGCTGTGTGACCCTGAGCAAGTCACTTAACTCTGTTTGCCTCAGTTTCCTCTTCTGTCAGGAAATGGCAAACCACTCCAGTGTCTTTGCCAAGAAAACCCCAAATGGGGTCACAAAGAGTAGGATGTGACTGAAGATGACTCAACCATCAAACATATGTACATATGTGTATAAACACAAAATAATAACAATAGCCAACATTTATATAGCACTTACCATGTGTCAGAAACTATGATATAGATAGATATATCAAGGTAGATAGATATATGATAGATATAGGTATCTATATGTATATAATCTATATATAGATTATATGACTTTAAGATTTACAAAGTCCTTTATATACAGAGTACTCCAAAAAACCTTAGTGCATTTTTAAACTATTAAAGCTTTCATGGCTTAAAACTGACCTAAGATCTTTGGAACATCCTATATATTATCTCATTTAATCCTTACAACCTTGGGAGGTGGCTGCTCTTTTTACCCCTTCCCTCATTTTACAGATAAGGAAACTGAGGCTAATAGAGGTCCATCAACTTTGCCAGGGTCATATAGCTAACACGTGTCTGAGGTAGGATTCAAACTCACATCTCCCTGACTCTCGGTAAAGGGCTTTAGGCCCAGTGCCAGCTAGCAGTAAAATGAAGAGTCTGGAATAAGTGACTTGGAAAATCTCCTCCAAGTAGTGAGTCTCCAAAGCCTCCAACTCACCAAAAGTAGCAGAGTGTGCCAACGGTAAAGGCGAAACTAAGATCCAGACCTTCAGACACCCCACCCAGGTTCTTTCCCCAACGCCACCCACTGGGATTCACCAGGGAAATGCAATACTGAGTTCGAGGTGAAGTTCATTCTCAAAGGCACCATTCCTTGTCTAGCCTGTGGGGTCCCCTGCATTTTTCCTTCCCCCCTTTTTCATCCTAGAGGTAGATTTATAAACACACATCTCCCTGTTGCTTCCTTTCCTCCCATAGTGCAGCTGATATGTCCCCTAGGTTTGGGCTCTGCCTGCAGGGAGGGGGTGGGGAGACCAAAAGTTTTGATTTTTTTGGCCTTTAAACCAAATCAAGAAGGGCTGGATGTTTGACAGCGATTTTAGTTTTAAACTGACCTCTTTCCTATTGTCAGTTCCTTCTCCAGCCTCCCTGGGGAGGTCGTGGAGGATACTGGTTGTTTTACAGATGTGGGAAGGAGAAGCAGGCTCATCTCTGTCCTCCCCGGCAGCAGCAGGATCTGCTTCCTCTGCAGAAGGACAGTGAGCTTCTTCTGTACCACCAGGGGACAGAGGGAGGCAGGCAGGCCCCATTTAGGTGTCCAGAGGGAGTTCTGAATCTGGAAGCATTCTGCTCTCCCAAAGAAACTGGGGAATCCAGATCAGAAACAGTTTTCATCAACAGGAAATATGCGTCCTTCCCCAGCAGCTCCTACCCCCAGCGCTTCCTTTTCGTGCTAGGTTTGGCCGGTTTTCTCTCTCTGTGGTTCCCTTCTCATCAGATGAGCAGCTCTAGAGAGATGTCCCTGCTTGATACCAGCACCATCTTCTCACACCATCACTCCCAGGAGTCCCAGTTTAGGGAGGGGGTTAACACCTAGACAAGAGAGTTCTGAGGAGGGAGACCAGTGAAGTCAGAATTTAGAGGGAAAAAGCTTTGGACTTTGAAATGAGGGGCTGGTGGGGCATCCTGAAGGTAGCTGAAGAAGCAGGTTTGGAGTTCAGAGACTGGACAACTACTGTCTTTTGCCTGTTTGTAGTACAGTGCCTGGCATGTAGTAGGTGCTTAATAAATGTTGATTGAATTATAGAATTCATTTTGCAAATTAATGTCTCAGGTTACCAGGGGGTAGCAGGTAGGAGGGCAAGGCTGGTTCATTTATTCATCACTGTTGTTACCAGAAAACCAAGTGCAAGTACGTACCTTCCTGCTAGAAACAGAGTGGCAGACATGGATAGGGAACTAGATTTGGAGTCAGGAGGACCTGAGTTCAAATCTTGCCTTAGATGTCTGTTAGCCATGTTGGATAAAACGGGTCTCAACAGCCTCGAAGGTCCCATCCACCTCTAATTCTATGATCCTGTCCTTCTGTGATAGAGCTCAGCCCTTGTAAGCATGGGACAACAGATTTTTATTCAATTCCAGTCCTTTGTCTTCCACCATATTGACCCTCTCTCCAGGGACTCGGTACTTGTCAGCTCTAGATGATTGGGTGGTGCTGACCCCCAACCTGGAAACTCATTTCCAGCAGCCAGGGGGTCACTGGCATGTTCTCTCCCTGGCCCCTGCTGGCCCTCTCTGATTCTGTCCTTTTCTTTCCAGAAAAGGAAGCTGCTGGCTACTCTGTGATAACAAGTCAGCTCACAGAGCTGAACGCTGGCCAAGCTCCTTGTGCTGACAAATAACACTATCCATGTGTCCTAGGGTTCATCAGTTGCCTCCGGCCAGTGGTGCCTACCAGGCAGAAACAGGCAATTTGGATTTCAGGGGGCAGGAGGGGATTATCCTACATAGTCCATAGAGGCAAAGATCTTAAAACCAGAGTCTCCTGGGCATCCCCCTGCTGGGATACAGAGATAATTGCCACCCTGCAACTGGAGTCTGCTGGGGAAGCCAGCTCAGCTGCTCCCCATGTGCCTCAATGGAGTGAATATCAGTTAAAGAGAGGAGCTGTGTGACACAGAGAAAGGAGGGAGGAAATAAGAGCGACAGAGAGAGACAGAGAAAGAGACAGAGAGACAGAGAAGGAGAGAGAGAGAGAGAGAGACAGAGAAGGAGAGAGAGAGATAGAGACAGAGACAGATAGAGACAGATAGAGAGAGACAGAGAGAGAACACTCAGGCAGCCTCTATAATCCTTGCACAGTGCTTGGTGTTTTCAGCTTGCAGGAGACCCAATTAATCATTATTAATTTAATCCACTATGACTTGGAGTCAGCCTGACAAGAGATCAGCCACAATTTATCCCACCTACTAAAGGGTGACCTTATCAGAATTCAATGAATTCATCATTACATTAAGAAAGGCTCCTAATGAATCCCTTGTCTGTCCAATTTACTGAATGACCATCATCAGTAACTGAGTCACTGGCTGAGCTCTCATGCCCTACATCCCGCTGCAGGACCATTAGGGAGCAGTTGATTGGAAGGGAGGGTGGGTGGAGTGGGGAGGGAAGGAGGGAGGCCTCTTAATACCCAAAGTGAAGGACCTCACCTTTTTCACTAGAGGTCACTGTTGTTGCAGCCCATCTGTGGAGTTTGGGGTTGGGCTCAGGTTTGAGTCTTTCACAATCTAGAAGAAACCAGCTAGGTGGTGGGTGCAGTGGGTTTAGTGTTGGGCGGAATCAGGACGACCTGAGTTCAAATCCTGTCTTAGATATTAACTAGCTGGGTGAATCTGGACAAGTCACTTAACCTGAAGCACATATCTGACCATGTTAGCCTTCCTATTCCTAAATTCAACTGCCTTCTTATTATTACCAGAATCCAATAATCCAGTAAACATCTATTAGGCACCTACAATGTGTTAGGCACTGTGCTAAACACTGGGGATATAATTAATAAAAAGAAAGTCCCTGTCCTTCAGAAACTCTTATATATATACACACACATGTATATGTGTATATGTATGTATGTAAAAGTATATATGTGTATATGTATGTATATATGCACATATATACACATATACATATATGTATGTATAATTTTAGATCTGATTCTGATATATTATTATTATTATGATATATAGCAGAATCAGATATAAACTACTATATATCATAATATACAACATACATCACTATATATCATGATATATTAATCCATATCAGAATATATGCCAGAAATAAATATATATCTGATCTATCAGAATCATAACATAAAACATTTCCTTCTCCAGCTCATTTTATAGATGAGGAAACCGAGGCAATTAGGGTTAAGTGACTTGCCCGGGGTCACACAATTACTAAGTGTCCCAGGTAGGATTTGAACACAGGAAGACTAGCTCATCTTCCTGACTGCAGGCCTAGAGCTCTACTCCTTTTGCCCCCTAGTTGCCCAACATATAGAAAGCACTTGATAAATATTTGACTTCCCTCAGCCTCAGTTTTCTTATTTATAAAGTAGAGTTAATTATAACACTTACCTTTCAGGGTCATTGGAGGATCAAAGCAGATAATATTTGAAAAGTGCTTTGTAAATCTTTCCAAACCTCTAGAAATCTCTATTGTTATTATTATATCCTAGGAAGCAAAGTTCACCTCTGAGGTCAGAGCCCCCCAGGTTCAGAATGTCTCCGCCAAGTGAATTTATCAATTTGTGGAAGGCCAGACTGAGAATCAATCAATCAAAAAACATTTATCAGAGGAGACCTGGGAAGTCAGCTAGTTGAGCTCCCTCAGTTTAGAGATGAGGCAATTGAGGAAGAAGCAAATTTGGATAACCCCAAGTGAGAGTTTCTTGAGGGAGGAGGCTTCTGAAAGAGTCCGTTTGTGGTGGAGATCTTTGATGATGTCAGCACACAAGAGATCCTGCTATGGCTCCTGGCTTCCTTTAGGATAAAATCCTTACCTTGGCATTCAAGGCCCTCTTCTTTGGAAGCAGGACCCTAGTTCCAATTCCAGCCATGTGACTTTGAGTAGGCTCTCCAGGACCTCTCCAGGCCTTGGTGTTATCATCTGTAAAATGACAGAGTTGGGTTGTGACCTCGGATGCCCTGCTAACTCAGAATCCTCCAGGGCTGCCTTTCTAAGCCAGCCTTCAAGGAGTCCCCCACACCAAGCCTCTCAGCCCTCCGGGTGAGCTCACTCACGACTCGGGATTGTGAAATGAGCCATGTGCGCTTCTGGCTGGGATGCCCTTCCTCCACCCTCTCCCTGTCTGAGTCTCAGCTCAAGCCTCCCTTCCTCCGTGAAGCCTTGCCAAAGCCCCCCTGCCCACCGAGGACCCTCCTGCCTCTGAAGTTCTCAGCCTTTCAGGATACTGGGAAAAGCACTGGCCTTGGGATCAAAAGACCCGATTAAGGTCCCTTCTGGCTCTAAATCCTATGAGCCTGTGCATTCAGATCTTGGCTCTGATGCTTAACTCGCTCAGTGATTAGAAACGTGGGACTTGGCGGCAAGAAGACCTGAGTTCAAATCTTGCCTCAAACACTAGCTGTGTAGCCCCAGGCAAGGCATTTAACCTCTGTTTGCCTCAGTTTCCTCATCTATAAAATGGGGATAATAATAATGGCACCTACTGCCTTTCTAGCTGTGTGACCCTGGATGAGTTACTTAACTCTGTCTGCCTCAGTTTCTTCAACTGTAAAGTGGGAATAATAATAGCACCTACCTCTCAGGGCTTTTCAAATGAGTTAGCATATATAAAGCACTTTGTAGACTTTAAAGCACTATATACATGCTAGCTATTGATTATATTGTTATTTTTATTGCATGATAGTTAACTCAGCATGGTGGAATGCAGCAGTTCTTGAACTTGGTCCAAAGGCCCCTTTACACTCTTAAAAATTATGGAGGACACCTCCCCCCCCCCCCCCCCCCCCCCCCGCACACCTAGAGCTTTTGTTTATATGGGTTATACCTATCATTGTTTTCCATAGTAAAAATTAAAATGCCTAAGTGTTGTTCAGTTGTTTTCGGTTGTGTCTGACTCTTGGTGACCCCATTTGGGGTTTTCTTGGCAAAGATCCTGGAGTGGCTTGCCACTTCCTTCTTTAGCTCCTTTTAAAGATGAGGAAACTGAGGCAAACCAGGTTAAGTGACTTGCCTAGGGTCACACAGCTAGTAAGTGTCTGAGATCAGATTTGAACTCAGGTCTTTCTTACTTCAGGCCCAGCGCTCTGTGCACTATGGAACCACCCAGCTGTGGGGGATGGGGAGAAAAGGAGTCACACGTGGGGAGAGGGGAAATGAGGAGAGGTTTCATGTAGGAGGTTGTGCTGGAACTGAGCTTGGAAAGGTGAGACAGGAGAATATTTCAGGCCTGGGGCCAAGGCAAAGATGGCGGCAATGGAATCTTAGGTATGAGGCAAAGCAGTTAGGTCAGTGTGCCGAGAACCAAGAGTGTGTGAAGGAGAACACGGGTGACTAGGTAATGATACTCCCAGGTGGCTCAGTGGATAGACCTTCTGGGTCTTCGGTCAGGAAGACCTGAGTTCAAATCCAACCTTAGATACTCCCTAGCTGTGTGACTGTGGTCAAGTCACTTAACCACTGTTTGCCTCAGTTTTCTCAACTGTAAAATGGGGATAATAATAGTACCTGTCCCCCAGGGTTGTTGTGAGAATCAAATGAGATAATATTTCTTTAAAAAAAAAAAGGGCACATAGTAGGTGGTATACAAATGCTTATTCCATTACCCTTCTCCCTAAGAAGGACCCGTTTATACAAAAATATTTATAGCGGACCTTTTTGTGGTGACCAATACCTGGAAGCTAAGGGAGTGCCCCTGGAAGCTAAGGGAGTGCCCGTCTACTGAAGAATGGCTGAGCAAATTATGGTTTATGAATGGAATGGGAGGATGGTGCTGGAAGAATATTGAAAGGGATGTGTTAAGAAAAACTTGAGGAGATTGGTACTAACTGATGCAGAGTGAAACGAGCAGAACCGTGTCAGTAATAATAACACTGTAAAGACCAACAGCTCTGGAAGCCTTCAGAACTCTGATCTATGGGGGGACCAAGTGTGATTCCCAAGGACCTATGAGGAAGCCTTCTACCTACCTCCTGACAGAAAGGTGATGGACTGAGGGTGCCCAATGAGACATAGATATTTCTCAATATAGTTGTTGTGGGAATTCGTTTTGCTTCACTGTGCATATTTCCCCCAAGAGTTTAGTTTTCTTATTTTTTTGTGGTGGATAATAGGGAGGAGAAGTAGCGATTTATTAAATGAAAAATAAATAAAATTGAAGGGAAAAAAAGACTATTACAGTCATCCATTTGGGAGGTGATGACTGTCTGAACCAAGGTCATGGCCATTTAATGGGAGAAAAGGGGACAGATAGAAGAGATTTTATGGAGGCAGAACTGATAAGATTTGACAACTGATGAGATATGGGGGCATGAGGGAGATTGAATGGCCAAAGATGGCTGAGTTTATGAACCTGCGTCACTGGAAGGATGGTGGTGTCCTCACCTCAACACAAATTTTTAAATTTTTTAAAAAGAAATTTTAAAAGAGAAGTAGGTTTGGGAAGTAAGGAAGTAAAGAAGGGAAACCAACATTTACTAAGTATATCCTATGTGCCAGGTCCTGTGCTAAGCCTGGAGCATAGGAAGGGGAAAATTTGGGAGTCCTCAAGAATCAGGATTTACTGTTATTGATATCAATAACAGTTTAGCAGTACATTTTTCTTTCCTAAGATTCTAAGCTTCTTGAAGGCAGGGACCCCTGGGTCTGTCATATGAACTGTTCCCAAAGGGCCAATGCAATGCTGGACATTTGCTCCAGTTCATTGATATCACTAAACTGCAGGATTAGGGGAGATGGGGGTCTCAATAATCAATCTCTTATAAATCATAGACTTTTAGGGCTGCTAAGAACCTTAGAAGTTGACTAATTTAATCCCTTCATTTGGCAGAAGGGGAAACTGAGACCGACTGAGGAAAAGTCATTTGGCCAAGGTCACACTTACTGTGAACAGAGCTAAGATTTAAACCCAGGTCTTGTGACTCCAAATTCAGTGTTCTGTCTCCTACACCACATTGTCTGTCCTGTGTGTCCAAAGACATGTATTTGGTGACTGATGACTGGTAATATAAGGTGATGAGACAGTAGGTTTGGAAGTAGCAAAGGAAGGATTCCTGGAGAAAGTGGGAAATGAGAAGAGGAATTCATTGGAAAGTCCAGAGATCCTGGCCCTCTGGGCATCCTATGACAGAGGGGCTTGGCTTCCCCAGGGTTGGGGTCTGGCAAATGACCTGTGTCTTCTCTGACCCCCTAAGGCATTTTGACATATAGTTGATCGGCAGTCTAGCCAAAGGCAATCCTTTATAAGGACATTTGCCAAGTTCTTGCAGCATTATGCAGACTGCCCATGGAAATCCTAGGGGAAAGTTGTGCCCCTTGGTTTCTGGGCCCCCAGTTGCACCCTGCAAATGTCAGGGGAGGTTGTGGTGGGGGTGGGAGACTTTCCCTGGTCCCTTGCCTAATCTGTGGGACTTGAGTGACTGTCTGGCCCATTTAGGAAAATTGCAACTGAGAGAAATACATTTTATAGCTCAGGAGTGCAAGTCCCACCCCCCCCCCAACAAAAGAAGAGGCTTCTATAAGAGGAAAAGGAGAGAGGGGGTTTCTAAATTGAAAAGTCCCTTTGGCAGGAGCCAAGGTGGGAAGTCCCCCAACTTTGAGCCTTCTTCCTGCTGATAAAGGAACAAATGGTGACCATGGAGTTGCTGTGTGAAGCAGGTCACTGCTCTAATTAAGGGGTAACTGGGCAAGGTTTCCAAGATCTGCTTCTCTCTCCGTTCATCCCAGGAGGGAAAAACAGTAACAACAAAATTAAGTGACTCTATAGGCCAAAATGATTGCTGTTTTCAGAATTACCAAGCCTCTGAATTAAGCATTGACTTTCATCGGTGAACCTATGGGACATGGGATAATCCCCTTTGTTTCCCTGGGCCTTGGTTTCCTTATTTGTAAAATAAAAGGTTTTCAACTCGATCTCTGAAGTCCCTTCCAGCCCTGACATTGCACGGTGTCATGACTTTGATTCTAACAGCACCTTACACAGCAACAGTGGAATCAGTTTTCTCTGTAATCAATTGTCAGATTTCCAGAGTAGTGGAGAAAGAGGGGGAAGCTGGAGCCAACAATTGAGCTCTTTCAATATTGACAAACTGATGCAAAATTACCAAGAAGAAGCATGGCCCCAAAGAAGAGCTGTGGGGAGATACCCCTCCCCCACCACACACTCCTCTGTGGAGGTAGGAAGTCCATAGCTGTGGAACATTGCCGATTACTTTCTGACTTTTTCATTATTGATTGGTTTGGCTGATTTTTTTTGCTTTTTCTTCCTTTCTTTAAATAGTATTGGTTATTTGGGATGGGTCTCTGAGAGGGAAGAAGAGGAAGGATACTGAGAAATTCTGGTGATGTAAAAAAACAAAAGATATCAATAAAAATTTATTTTTAAAAATATCGTTGAGCTCCAATCATCTGCAGAGGAGAGCAGGATGATGGAGGGTCTGAAGCCAGTGAACTAGCTGGATCAGAAAACTTGGGTTCAAGTCTGGGTCCTGATACATAATCGTATTTAGTTTTAAGCAAGTCACTCTCTTTCCTTGGTCCTCAGTTTCTCCTCTGTGAAATGAGGGACTAGGTGGTCTCCAGATTTTTTTTTCTCCTGCTCTATTAATTTATTTTTTGAAGACTTTGAGGGATAAAGACATAAATAGAAGTGATCACAAACTAATGAATGAAGTTTCAGAAGGTCTAAGATGCACTCCACACAATTTGGAAGTAGTAGCAAGATAGAATCGTAAAAATGTCAGGATCTGAATGAGACCATAGAATGCAAAACCCCTAAGCTGGCAGGGCCCTCTGACAGCTGGAGCTCATCTGGTCCAGTCCCTTCATTGACAGAGGCTGAAATCCCTGGGTAAGAGAAGGGACTAGTTCTTTACTCAATGAAGAGCAATATTATTTAGGTATGGTTTTCCCATTTGTTATAGGATGATGATGATGATGATGATGATGACAATGATGGTGATGGTGTTGATGATGATGATGGTGCTGATGACAAACATTTATATGGTGCTTATTATGTGCCAGGCACTGTATTGGGTACTTAAATGGATCCAGACAACTTTCAGTTAAATGTAGAAATAAAAGACCTATGATGGATTACATAAGTAAGCCAAAGATACTTGGGGCAAACATCTCATTTTTTTAGTTTGATGTCTCATAGTGACAGTATCAGAAAGAACACTTGGAAACCCAATAGAGTAGCTCAATGGAAAGAATCAAATGGCTCTGGAGTCAAATGACCTGTGTTCAAATCCTGTCTCTGACATGTGGTGCTTGTAGGAAATTGGGCAAGTCACTAGCTTATTTCCCTGGGCCCCAGGGTTCTCATCCATAAAATAAGGATGTTGGGGTAGGTGACCCCAGAGGGCCCCTTCGAGAGCTGTGAACAGCAGATACCCTCTGGTGTTTAATATCCTCCCAAATGACCAAGCTCTTCATACCCTGGAGTGGCTGGGAATCAGGATGCCGCCCATTGCTGCTCAGAACCCTCATTTTTCCCCTGGGGTAGCTCCTATGGAGCCAGATATCTGGGTCCATTGTGCTGTGGACTGGGCAGAAACAATTTTGTAAGTACTTCCAGAGGCTAAAAATCAGTTTCCTTACATCTCCATTAACTGTAACCACCAACCCCCTTCCTGCCATCTGATTCCTAGACCCTCATGGGTATAGCTACATGTGAAAAGTTGAGCAGCATAGGTCATTGGGGAGTTTCTGTAAATCATGATGTCTATGGAAGCTGGAATGAGGGTGACACCTTCCAGAGACAGGAGTCCTATGCTAGACTCTTGACTAGGAAATTTTCTAGCTGTGTGACCCTGAACCAATCACTTACCTTCTCCAGAGTTCGGTTTCCTCATCTGCGAAAATGGGGACAAAATACTTTCTTCACTTGCTTTAGAGGGTTGTTGTAAGGAAGGTGCTTGGCAAACCTTAAAACTCTAAGAAAATTTTATTATGAAATTATTATTATGAGTGCCTGAGCATATCTGTGAAGTGTGGGGTCATCGATGTGAGGGAAGGGCCAGAGGGAAGCAGTAGGGGCAGAGAGCTCCTCCCTGTTGGGCTTGGTAATGTCCTCAGCGGGTTTCTGGATGGCATCTTGGCCACCATGCGCTCCATCCTGTTAAAATACAAACAAACCGCAGAAACCGTAAGTGCTGACTTCAGGAAGCTGGCTGCCGGTGATGGTGGTGGATGGGCAATGTAAAAATAGCTCATCCCCAAGAGTCAAGGCCTAACCAACAATAATCAACCACTGGGGGTGGGAGTGGGGTGGGGTGGCCCGGCGCCTCGTCAGCCTGAAGATCCTGCTAGAAAGTTGTCATAGCATGTCAGATGTAGAACGGATCTCAGAGACTGTTTGCGATGAGGCTCTTAATGTTACAGAGAAAGCTGATGCCCACAGTGAAGTGTCAGAGTCTGGATTCCAGCCGAGGGCTCTGAGTTCCACAGTAAGAGGCTGGGACTGGAAAACCTCTCAAGTCCTTTCTGGCTGCAATATTTCTGAACCCTGCATCTCACAGGGGAAACTGAGGCCCAGAGAAAGGAAAGGACTTGTCCAAAGTCAGAGGTCATAAGGAGCTGAGCCACATCAGGGTTTTTCCATGGCATTTGAATAGTCCTGCCTTGAGATCACAAATTGCTTTGAAGCTAAGTGAGCAACATTTCACTAATAGATGCTAACAACTCATAACAGCTAGCATGCCTAGAACCTCTCAAGGTTTGCACATCCTCTCAGCAACCCTGGGAGGGAGGGGCTGTCATTATCATCCCCATTTTAGAGATGAGGAAACTGAGGTGGACAGAGGTGATGTGACCTGCCCAGGGTCACATAGCTAGTGAGTGTCTGAGACTGGATTTGAACCTAAGGTCTTGGCTCCAGCCCAGTGCTCTATGTACACACTGCTTCACTAGGCTGCGTAATACACTGGCAGTCAGTGTCTCTGCTACCACAAAAGCCGCTGGTCAGTGACTTAATGATGTACAGGATACACCTCTTCTTTTCCTTTTGCATTTACCCAAATCTCCATCTATCACTTTCTCCCCACTTCTTCTCCTCATTTCTCCCAATCTATGCCCCTAGCTCCTTCTCCAGTCTGCTGCCCTCCCTCCCTTCCTTTCTCTGTTTCTCTGTCTCTCTGTCTGTCTCTCTCTGTCTCCTCACTCTCTCCCCCTCCCTCCCTCCCTTTCTCTGTTCCTCTTTGTCTCTCTGTCTCTCTCAAGTCTATCTCCCTTCTCCTCTCTCTCTCTGCCCCTCACTCCATCCTCTTTTTCTCTCCCTCTCTGTTTCTCTGTGTTGTTCTGTGTCTCTCTCCTTCTCTGCCTGCTTCTCTGTCTCTGTTTCTCTCCCTCTCTTTTTCTGTGTCTCTGTGCTTCTATGTCTCTCTCTCCCCCTCTCTGCCTAGCTCTTTCTTTCTCTCTTTGCCTCTCTGTTTCCTTCCATCTCTCTCTTTCTCTGTGTCTCTCTCTGTTCCTCTCTACCTGTCTCTTTCTCTCTCTCTCTCTCTTTCCTTTCCCTCTTTTCTTCTCCCTCTTCACCCTCCTCCTTTCTCTCTCTTCCCTTATCTTCCCTTTCTCTTTCCTCCCATCTTTCCATTTCCCTTCTCTTTCTCCTCTCCCCCTTCCCTCTTCCCTCTCCCTTTTCCTTTTTGTTCCCTTCCTCTCTCCTCTTTCTTCCTTTTCTTTCACCTTTCTTCTCTTCACTCTCTCCCATGTATTCCATCTCTCTTACTCTCTTGCCCTCAGTTTCTTCTCTCCCATTTTGTTTCCTCTTCATAAATGTAATAAATCAAATACTACTCAACATCTCAGTAATATTCTAGCTGCTGACCCAGGCTTTAGAGGGAACTAAATGAGTTAATTGAAGATTGGGGAAGCTGCCAACTCTCCATCCACCGTATATCTAGGAAGGGATCTACTGGCAGAATGCTCTGACGTATTCCAAGTAGCACCGGCCCGGACCCCAGGAAGCCCCTACATATTGCCTGTCTAAAGGTGAAAACTCCCTCAGGGCTTGAGAGTGTTGGAAGGTGAGAGGTCTATGGTTGGAGTGGACATCTATGGCAGAATAGGTTATAAAACCCCATCATGACCAACTCCACAGGATTCGCTAGTTACCTGTCATGGTGACCGTGCTGCTAGGAACCACCTTACCGGTTGGCAGGAGCTGAGGCCACGTCCTTAATGGAGACAATTAGCAAATAAGCCAAGGAAGGGCTCATACGCAGGCCTCTTCCAAAGTCCTTTCCTTCTCCAATCTTGGTATCCTTTAACTTTGTATTGTGTGCCGCTTTGGTGGGTGTTTGCAGAATGTCCAAGAGTTTTCTTTAGGTAATTGAGTGGAGAAGAGTGAAGGGAAATTGGAAGGAAAATTTCTGCTTACTGTGTGGAAAAAAAAAAGTCAGCTTAGCAATTCCTTTCCTGCCTACATTGAACAAAATTACACACCTTGGACAAGTCTCTTCTACCCCTGGGCTGAGTTTCTTCCTCTGTAAAATGAGAAGGGCTGGATCAGATAGGGTCTTAGGGCCTTCTCCAAATGTAGTGCTCTCCAAGAGTGGAATCACCTTCCTTAGGAAGTAGTGAGTTCCCCATCACCAGAGGTTTTCCAGTGAAGGCTGGGTATCCATTGGTTCAGGATATTCTGGAGAGGATACCAAAACAAGAATCTCATGGCTCTCTATCATCTACCCAACCTTTTAACTTTGAAACCAGGCTGTAAATCCCATATCTGTGCCTGGATACCCTCCTGAGTCCTAATGTCACCCCAAAGTGGCAACTCGCCCTAGTTCACAAAGAAGGTGCAGCTGAGCATGCATGCCAGGGTCACGTCCCTCCTGTCTCCTCTCATCTCTTTGGGCAACCAACAGCAGGCTTATCATGGTGTTTGTACTTGAAATATAGTTTAAAAACATTAACAATTACTTCCTTATGTCTTTTTTCCCCTCTTAGTGACTATGCTCTGGTCACTACAGAGAGCACGCTGGTTCCTAATTACTTTCTACTCTGATTCTTGGCTATAAGACTACCTTGAAATGTATCCTCAGACCTCCTTGATAAGTGGGGTAATAATAATAATTATCTTAATGTCCTAAGGTTGAAGTAAATAATGCTTATGAGAATCTTATAGGAACAAAGTTACATCAATAGAAACCCTAACTATTCTTTTTCAATACCTTGCCCTATAGGGCCTTACGGTCAAAGGTTTGTCTTTGGCATTGCTACCTCAAAAATGAAGCTTCGCTTACAGTACCTTGTCCATTTTCTTTAATATCTGGTCTTCTGATGCTCCAGAACTCATAGACTCATAGAATGTCAAAGTTGGAATGGACCACAGAACATAGAAAGTCAGGAGCTAGAAGGGGCCTTTGAACATAGGTTATCTGAGATAGAAAGGACCTTAGTAAACACAATGCCAGAATTGGGAGGGGCTTTGGAATATGGAATGTCAGAGCTAGGAGAGATCTTAGAACATAGACTGTCAGAGCTGGAAGAGATCTTAGAACACAGAAGGTCAGAACTGAAAAGGGCCTTAGGACACAGAATATCAGAGCTGGGAAAGGCCTTAGAACATAGAAAGCCAGAGCTGGGAGGGACTTCAGAGCAAAATGACTCTTTTCTGATGGGCCTCCACACTATCAAAGGGAGGCCACCAGCATAGCCTAGAAGGAAGGGGTATGGGCAAGGTTCTCCCTTCCTACTGCAGTCCTTCAATATGGTGTACCCATACCTATCCCCACCTGTCCCTCTTGACAGCCCCCTACCTCTTCCCTACCCTCACAGTCCCCTCTCCATTATGCACATCTCCCATGCCCTACTTTCTGTATCCCTATGCCCCAATTTTGCAGCCCATAAAAATCTGTTTGGGGTGATACAGAGAATACACCAATAATATAAGGATCTATATTGTCACCTTTTTGAGAAGTTAGTAATATACTTTCCATTAGATGGTGATCTTATATGTAACCCTGTTAATAGCAGTAATCCTCTATCTAGTGTTTAGGAAATTAAATTGCATGTTGTTGGAATTCATACTGTGCCATCCAATGCTGGAGAGTGGGCCCAGCTGATATTTAGTCTGTACATTCCCTCCTCCTTCTCCCCCCATCCCACATATATCCCGATTGAATTTGCCTCAGGCACAAGAATTACTAGTTACAGCTCTGTGTGCTGTCCTAATGGAAAAGAGAGAGAAATGTAGGTTAGGGGACAGTACAATGAGGTTGATTCAAAATTGGTTGAATAGCTGGACCTTAAGAGTAGTAATTAATAATTCAGTGTCAACTTAGGAGGAGTTCTTCAGTAGAGGACCACACAGAGTGCTGCGCGTGGTATTTAACATTTGTTTTTCAGGGACTTGGATAAAGAAATAGAAGGCATATTTACCAAATGTGTAGATGATGTAAAGTTGAGAGGAGAGGCTGAAACAGTGATAATAGTCAGGATCCAAAGAGATCTGAGAGACTGAAACATTTGGTTGGATCAAAGAAAATCATATTGAACAAAAGTAAAGTCTTACATGGGTCCAAAAAGTAAAGTCAACAAGTACAAGATGGGAGATGGTATTTCATGTGTAAAAGGATCTGGGGATTTGGGTGAACTTGAAAGGTCAGTAGTTATGAGATGGTGGTGTTAAGTTAGACTTAGGATGTCTACTCTTTGGTCTGCTCAGGTCAAAGCACCACTTTAGTTCTGGGCACTAGAAGAATATTGGTGAGCCTGGTTCAGGCCATTATGAGATTAACTGAAAGAACTAGAGATGGTTACTCTAGTCTAAACAAGAAAAGATTGGTTGTGGAAAGGAAGGGAGAGTGCTGGTCCTCTTCAAGTCCTTGAAGGTCCATGTTGTGGAAGAAAAATTCGACATATTCTACTTGGCCTCAGAAGGCTGAACTAGGAGCAGTGAGTGGAAGTTGGGTAGATGGGTAGAGGCAAATTTAGACTAGAGATCAGAAAAAATGACAAGCAGAGCCATAGAAAAAGACCACCTCAAGAGGCAGCAAGTTTCACTTCAATGGGGCCTTCTCACCCTGGAACGTGTCTTTACCATGGCAGCCCCTTTCTCCTACTGGTGAGTTCTTCCTGGTGCCTCCATTCTATGAATGGGCTCATTGGCCTGCCTTCATTCCCCTCCTACCCCAGTTTCTGACTTTCTCTGGGCTTTAAAATCATATTCCTGTAATAGGTACCTTTATTCTGCCCCTCCCCCATTGGAATGTAAGCTCCTTGAGGGCTGTCTTTCTTTTTATTTGCATTTGTATCTCTAGCATTTTGTATAGTGCCTGGCACATTGTTTGTTGTAGTTGTTCAGACATTTCAGTCATAGCCGACTCTTTGTGACCCCATTTGGGGTTTTCTTGGCAGAGATACTGGAGTGGTTTGCCATTTCCTTCTCCAGCTCATTTTACAGATGAGGAAACCGAGGCAAACAGGGTTAAGTGACTTATCCAGGGTCACCCAACTAATAAATGTCTGAGGCCAAATATGAACTGGGGTCTTCCTGCCTCCAGTCCTGGCACTCTATCCATTGCCCTGGATAGCTGCCCCCGCCTGGCACATGTTAAATGCTTAATAAATGTTTGTTGTCTGCCAATGGAGGTCTTCCATCAAAGCCTGAAGGAACACTACTTTGTACTTTTGTGGAATGGATTCTTATTCAGGTATAGGCTTTATGGCCTCTGAAGTCCTTTCCCCCTCACAGGTTCCATGGGTCTGTAAAATCAAAAGGTTGGACAACATGATCTCTAAGGTCCTTCCCAGCCCAAAGTCCTGTAATCTAAATCCAAGCCCCTGACTTTACAAAGAAGGATTGAGGCCCAGAAAGAAGTCATTTGCTCAAGGTTGCCTGGTGAATTAGTAGTGGACCCAGGTCTTCTGATTCCCAACCTAGCGCCCTTTCCACGCTACATCATTTCTAAGATACGGTGACGTTGACTGGCGAAGGACTTTAAAACCCATAACCAGGAGACTAATTTTTCTTCGTTAGGCAATTAGCAGCTATTGGAGCCATTTGAAATAGTGGATGATACATCCTGACCTGCTCTTGCACTTAGGGAAGAAAAAAGTGTTGGGCAGCTATGCCTGGAATTGATTATATTGGCCAGAAGGCAGGGATGTAGCCGTCAGCAAGATTGCAGCAATCAGGCCAGATAAGAATGTCTGGGAGGAGGCTATCACTATGGGGAGAGAGAGTGAGGCATGGATTTGAGAAATATCAATCATGGTAATAGAAATGACAAAGTGGACAGAAGAGTCAGAGAGAGCTCCAAGCCTGGGAGCCTGGCAGGGGGATAGGACCGGGTGACAAGTAAGAGAGGCAGAGGGGAAAGGTTTGGGAGGAAGTCAAGTTTTTATCTTCCTCCTACAGTAGGTTGGATTTTTGAGCAACTCAGCCATCCAAGAGACAGAGCATCGGTGGAAGATTTAATCTGGAGAGCGAGGGTCCAAAAAATGAAGAATTTTAGAGTTGGGAGGGAAGTTATAGAGCATCTTGACTAACCCTTTAATTGATCATTGAGGGGAGAGAGCCCTGGAGAGAAGGGACTTGGCCAAGGTCATTCCAGGGGTTAATGAAAGAATAAGGCTAGAAACCAGGTCTTTACCACTTCAAAAAGATCTGACGCTCAAATACATCAAATTCAGACCATATTACTGTCTCCCACCTGCCATCCCCAAGACAGCGGAGGCAGCACTGCCCCTGAACCTTCCCCGTCTGCAGCGATACTTCTCCCACTGTCCTTTTGTTGTCTTTTTCTCTCTCCAGGGATGCTCTGGGTGTTTATTTTCATCATAAGAGCATAGAATCTTGTAGCTGAAAAGACCTCAGAGGTCATTTAGTCCTTCCCCTCTCCTTTCCTTCCTTCATTGCTTCTTTCTCTTTCTTTCTTTCTTCTCTCTTTCCCTTCCCCTTTCCTTCCCCTCTCTTCTTTTCCCTCCCTTCCCTTCCTTTCTCTTCCCTTCCCAATCAGCACAAACACTCTGACCTGCTCTGCTTCCAACCTGGGCTATTCTGCTCCTTCTTAGGGAAGCTGTTTCTATCCCACTCCCAGGAGCTTGCCATAGTGGTGCCAGGTGGGCACCAGCTCAGTTTTAGCCCTATTATAGCTCAGAACTCTTGAGCTCAAGCAATTGATCCCACCCTCAGCCTCCCTGAGGCCAAAATTGCAGGTATGCACCACCATGCTTAGGGATCCATTTTACCAAAGGAAGAAGCTGAGGCCCAGAGAGAAGTGATCTGCCCGAGGTCCTATAGCTAAGAAGTGGCAAAAGATCCTGGTTTTCTGACCCCAAAGCCAATATACTTTCCTCCATATTATGCTGCCTCTAATATATATGATTTGGCCTGAGTGGAGAAGATGGGATTACAAACAACAAGGGTCCCATGTGATTTTCATAGGGTTCTGTTCCCCTAGGGAATGACCCTGGGCTACAATTTTTTGAGAGTCCAGAGGTACCCAGATGCTTGGGATGAGCAATTAGGAGGAATAGTTAAATCAAAACCAGATGAGTAGCTGGAGAAACAGGAAGGAAACTAGGAGAGGAAAGTGGCTTCCAAAAGGGAGGGAAGATGAGACAGAGTTTGTGCTGCTCGAAGCGACCAAAGATTGATGCTGGAGTGATTTTTGTCAGCAGCACAGATAATGCAGGCACCCCTAAAGTGAAGTAGAAACCTGTCCTGACATGGGCACCCCACTGTCCTTAGCAGGAACTTCCCACCAAGCCCAGGCCATCCTCAAACACAGGGTGAATGTCAGTGGACAGGACAGGCTATGTTGATTCAGAGCTGGAAGAGGCCCTGGGGATCATTTATTCTATGGGTTGGCAGACCTTTTAATGGAGAAGAGCCATTTGGAGTGATGTCTTTGGAAACAGAACTTTTGAAGAGCTTTTTATATACATATACATACATACATACATACACACATACATATATGAGGCAGCCTGACACAGAAAATGGAATGCCGAGCTTAGGTCAGGAAGGCCTCGGTTCCAAGTCTACCTCTGCCACTGTGTGCCACTGGGCAAGCCAATGAATCAGGCAATCAACAAGGATGTCAATCACATAATGTGTGCTAGTCATTGTACTTTGTATCCCTGGAGATAGAAAGACAAAAATAAAAATAGCCCTTGCCTTCAAGGAGCTTACACTCTACTGTGGAAATACCCCATGTTATAAACCATGTTCACAGAGAAGTGTATTTGGGATATTTCCAAAATAAATACAAAGTGATATGAGGGAGGCATTAACAACTGGGGACATTAGCAAAAGCCTTTTGAGATGAACCTTAAGAGAGTTCGTTAGGGGTTCCAAGAGAAAGAGTGAGGAGAAGAAGAATTCCAGGATTGTGGGGACAACTTGTATGAAGGCCCTGAGCTGGCAGATGGAATGTGTTTGGTTGAAGCCTAGAGAGAATGAAGGATGGGAATGTATAGTTAATCTGGAAACAGATTGGAGTCTAATTCTGAAAGGCTTTAAATGCCAAATGGAAGAGTTTGTATTCTATCTTAAAGGCAAAGAAGAGCCATTGACATTTCTTAAACAAAGGAGATAAATACCAATTTGGAAGTTGTATGGAGAATGGATTGGAGAAAAGAGAAACTGGAGGCAGAGAGACCAGCTAGAAGGGGACTTCAATAGTCCATTTAAGAGGCATTGAAGGCCTGGAGAGGATAGATGTGGCATGACAGGAAAGTATGAGATAGATCCTTGACTTAGGAATCTTGTGGCTGAAGCATGTAATGTACTACCAAAGACAGCCCAAACATCAATGGTGGATGGTTTTCAGAAGACCTTTGTTATAATGTGTGAGAAATAAATGACCTGGGAACTGGGGGGAAAGCCCTAAGGAGCTTCTGGAGCCTTCTTCCATTAGCACATGAATACAAGGAGTTTTTCAAATTAGCTTTCACCTTGAAAGGCTGGAAAATTATGAACAAGAGTGGAGAAAGAAAGAAACAGAAAACATGGCAGCAGCTAGGCTGAGTGTGTATGGAGGGGGACATTTACCAAAAAATAAAAAGACACCCTGTTGTAGTAAGAAAGAATAACACTGGATTTGGAATCAGAGGACATGGGTTCAAATGCTATCTCTCCATTAGATTATAAGTTCCTTACGGTCAGCATCTGTCTTTTGCCTCTTTCTGTATCGCCAATGCTTAGCACAGTGCCTGGTTCTTAGCAGGCACTTGCTTAATAAATGTTTATTAAATTGAACTAAATATCTCTGTAATGGTGCTCAAATGACTTCTCTCTGGCCTCAGTTTCCTCCTTTGTAAAACTAGGGAGTGTGGATTGGATGACCTATATGATCCCTTCCAGCTCCAAATCTGTCATTCTATGAGTTGGGCAGCCCCAGAAGGACTCTGTGCTTTGGACGCTCAGGGCAGGGATGCCCCATGGGATCTGAGTGAATAAGATTGGTCAAAACCCTGCTAGGAACCTGGTGATTTTGTTTCTTCTTCAAAGGTTTTTGAGTAGAGAGATGGGAAAGTGCCCCCTTGCTGTTGTTATCTGCACCGCTGCACCATCCAGTCCAGGATCCTCATTGAAGAGGGAAGGAAACAGATGCTCCAAGAGTGACTTGCCCAATGTCCCCCAGCTGGTGAGCGGCCAAACTGACATAGTGCTTGGCTTCCTGGTTCAGGGCTGTTTCCAGAAGAGCAGGCTACTTCTGTTGGAGCACCCCAAAAGTGTCAAGAGCTGAGGCATTCATAAGAAGGGAGCAGTTCATTGAGGCTTATGATTTCAGGGACCCTAGAGCAAGCCCTAGGGAAGGATGGACTGTTGAGTTCAATCTCTAAACTGGGCATGGTCTTCCAGAATCCTAACACAGGATTGACTTAGGAGGTAGAAAACCTAGGTTGAGGCCCCAACTGTATGGGTTCTTTCACTTCCCTGGACGTCAGTGTCCTCATTTTGGAAGTCAGTTAGCATAGTAGATAAAAATGCTGAACTAGGCATCAGGAATTTGAAGAAGTTTGAATCCTGCCTCAATTATGCCGCCTATGTGACATGGATATGACTGTAGTTAAGATAGATTATGAAGGGAAAAAACCAAGAAGCTCCTAGAATTGATGGAAATTAATGGACAGTCTGACTTGGCCTCTTTCAGACTCAGTTTCCTATGCATTGTAAAATTTGTATTTGTAAAATGGGGATAATAATAATAATGAGGATCAAAGGAGACCAACATATGTTACGGGTTCTTAATCTGGGGTTCATGGACTTATAGGTTCATTGATAGATTTCAGGGAGTCTGTGAACTTGGATGGAAAAAAATTATGACTTTATTTTCTAATTTTAATCTACAACTGAAATTTAGCATTCTCATCAGTTTTTAAAACCATGATTCTAAGAAGGGGTTTCTAGGCTTCACCAGACTACCTGAGGAGTCATGACACAAAAAATGTTAGAAATCCCTGTCGTGTATAAAGTGTTTTGCAAGCCTTGAATCTCTATGTAAATGCTAACTGTCAAAAGATAGAGTTGGATTAGATGATCTCAAAGGTCCTTTCTCCCTTTGCCATTTTGTGGTTCTTTCCATCATTTAATTAACAAGCATTTATCAGGCTTCTAAGTGCCAGGCATTCTGTACCTTTGGGAAGTGAGTCAGGGTTGGAGGCACCATTGTCCCCTTCCCCCCCCACCCCAGGTTGGGTTTTCAGTCTTGCTCCATTGGTACCAAGTCAGGGACCTTCCTGGTGCCCACTGTGCAGGAGTCCTTCAGAACCAGTCATCCATTTAAGGAGTGAATAATAGCTGCTGTTCTCAAAGTTAGCCCCTAGGAGTATTTCAGGTGCCGTAATAGTGGGAGGAAGGTTTCCAGCTTTATTCTTTCTGAAGGTGGAGGGGAGAGAGAGAGAGAGAGAGAGAGAGTGTGTTTAGGGGTTGGGTATCATAATACTTCACCTACATAGAAAAATACTTATTGAGCCTGACCAGGCTGATTGAGTTATAGCAAGCTAAGAGACTACTCGTTCCAAGTTCAACCCCTCCCCTCTTCTCCTTCCCTCCTTTTCTCCCTCACCTTTGCTTTTCTCTTCTTCCCTTCTCTTTGCTCTTCTCTCCTTCCCCTCCCTTCTCCCCTCTTTCCCCCCCTTTTCCTCTCCCTTCTCCCCCTTCCCCTCTCTCCTCCCCTTTGCCCTCCCTTTTCCTCCCTTCCCCTTCTCCCCTCTCCCTCCTTTCTCCGCCTTTCCCTCCCTCTTCTTCTCTCTCCCCCCTCTCCACTCCTCCCCAGCTTTCTCGGCTCAGGAACAAATGTCTATTCTTGCAAAAAAAGAAGTGACAGGGGTCGGCTCAGTGCTTTCCACATGACCTGCCTGGGAACAGGGCCCGTCTTTGTTAATCCCGCAGCCTGTCAGTTCAGCCTCTTCACAAAAGGCATAAGCTACTTACTGCTGTGCTCCCCCCTGACCCCGGCCCCCATTGTGCTGCGCTAAGGGAGGGGCCCGAACCTCGGGCCTTTACCCCCCCTCCCATTTCAGCTGCTCAGAGATCCCAGCCCGCGTGTCCGGGGGAGGGGGAGGGGGGAAGCAGGCAGGCGGGGCAGGGCACAACCAGCTGGTGAGAGGAAAGGACTCACAAAAGACCGAGGCCGCCGCTATATGGCGGGACCTGGATGGGAACAGGGGGCAGGGGCAGGACCAAGGACAGGGTCAGGGTCAGGACCACAACCAGGGGCAAGTAGGCAGGCGCAGGAAAGGGGCGCGCAGTACTGAGCAGGTCGCCTAAGGAGCGGGGATGGGCAGCAGCAGCAGCAGCCCTGCAGGACTGTCATCAACCCTGCTGCTGCCTGCCGCCTCCTCCTCTATCCTAATGCTCTCCTACTCTTCTTCCTTCCCCCTCCTTCTCCTCCTCCCTCCTCCTTTCCTCGTCCTCGTCCTCCTCCCCCTCCTCTTTCTCTTTTTCCTACTCTCTTCTCTCCATCTTCCTTTTGGTTTCCTCTGAATTTCTTCTCTTTTCTCTCTCCCCAGCTCCTTCCCTTTTCCTTGCCCATCCCCCTCTTTCCTCCTTGATTTCATCCCTCCTGACTCCCCCCTTTCCCTTCCATTTCTTCTTCCTCCTTTCCTTCCCTCCCCCATCCCTCCTTCCCTTCTATTCCTTCCTCTTCTCCCCTTCCCTCCCTTCACCCCTTCCCTCTTCTTTCTTCTCTCTCCTTTCTTGTTTCCTCTTGATAGAACCCCAGACTCCCAGAGTTGAGACTTCTGAGTCATCTAGTCCAATCTTAATCTGAAGCAGTAATGCCTTCTATGACATCCCCAACAACTGAAGTCCCTTTAGCCTCTGCTTAAACACGTTCAGTGAGAGAGTAACTCACTACCTAAGCCAGGCAACCCATTTCCCCTTTTAGACAGAATGCAAGATTGACTCAGCACAACCCATCCCCCTTCCTGGAAGAATGAATGCACGTATCTATCCTATTGATGCTCTTCAATCATTATCACAGTGATAACTAACAAGGGCATCCAACACAAACTTCTCCTCTTCCACTTTCTCCCCACTTCTCCCTCCCCTCCCCTTTCACTTCAATTAACCTCCCCTGTGTCTTTTTCCCTTTCCTTCCTTTCCCCCTCTCCTCCTTTTCTTCATCCCTCCTCCCTTCTCTCTTTGCCCCATCTCTGTTCCCTCCTTCCTTTTCTCCTTTCCCTCCTTTCACATTTCCTTCCCTCTTCCCTCCTCTCCTTCCGTTCTTCATTCTTCTCCTTTCCCTCCTCCCTCTCTTCCGTCTTCCCTCTATCTCCCCTCTCCTCTCTTCCCACCCTCTCCCTTCTCCTTCCTTCCCCATTCTCCTTTCACTTTTTCTCCTCTCCTCTCTAACCTCCTTCTTACCTTTACCTCTCTCCTCCCTTCCCCTTCCTCTTCCTCCTCCTTTCCCCTTTTTTCTGACCTTCTGTCCTTTCCTTGTCTCCCCTCTTTTCTCTCCTGTCTTCCCATTCTCCTCTCCACCATCCCTCCCTCTTTCACCCTCTCCTTTCATCCCTCCCCTTTTTCTTCCTTCTCCTCTCCCTCTCTTCTTTTCTCCCTCCCTTCTCCTCTCTCTCCCACTTTCCCTCTTCCCAGCCTAACATGAGCCAAAGCAGCTGACTCACCTAGCTTTCTGATCAGGTGATTTCAGTCTGAGGCATTCAGACCAAGTGGGTTTTATCTAAGTTTCTGAGCTTGGGAATCATAAAGGGATGGTGTAAGGAATAGTAGCATCAGAGAATATTAAAGCTGAAAATGAGGTTACCTGTGAGACCTGGGGGAAGTCACTCAACCTCTCTGAACCTCAGTTCCTCATCTCTAAAAAGAGGGGGTGGGTCTAGATATGATTTCTAATGTCCCTTCCAATTCTAAATCTCTGATCCTAAGATCCTAGGAAAGTCTTTCATTTTATAGTCCATGAACATCAAATTTTCTGGTCCTTTCTCTGAAAAGGTAGGGTCCCAGATATTAGGAAGCAAGACAGAGAATGGAGGGAGCCCCTAGTCATGATCCCAGAAGTGAAAAGCTGCTTAATACTCCCTGGGTCCTTATGGGATGTATATTGCATGCTTTTAACAAAAGCATGGGATGGGGATGGCGAAGAGAGAACCAGCCTTGGACCAGGGCTCATGTTCCTCCTGTGACGTATACTAACTGTGTGATTCTGGGCAAGTCACTAACCCTATCAGTGCCCTAGGCAACTCTCCGAGATTATAAATTGCAGAGAAGGTGGGGGGGAAGAGGGAGCTGCACTGGTAGGGGGAGTTTTCTCATCAGGAAGTTCCTTATATATCAGTAAAATAACACATCCAGCCCCAATCCCTTTCCCGTTGACCAAAGCAGACCTTGGAGCTATATTTCAGAGGCAAGAACTACCCCTCCTCCAATTCCCACCCACATCCATCATTCCATCCTCTTGCCTCTCAATCTTCTCCAAGGCAGTATGGACTAGTGGCAAAGAGTACTGGCTACAGAGTCCTGAGAACCTGGGTTCAAACCCTGGCTCCTCTACTTAGTCCTTATGTGACTTTGGGTCAATCATTTATCCTTAGAGAGGCCTCAGTTTCCCCACCTGTAAAAACAAAGGGGTAGGACAAAATGAGCTCTGATGTCTCTTCCAGTTTGAAATCTCCAATCATTTGATTCTTGTTTGTGCCATTAGGTGCTGAATTTCCCCCCACAGAACCTACGAGAGCCCTCGATCTAATGATCACATGTGTCTCTACCCTCTATCCTTCAAAGAAACCTTCATTTCTCCCTATTTTCTCAGAGGAGCAAATTTACAGTCCAAGTCTTAGAACTGGAGTGCCCCTTGAAGTCAGGGAAGGATAGAGGCAAATTTTAAGCCATTGTCTTGGGCTGAAGTATTGAATTGGAAAGGTCAGTGTCAGCCGCTCTTGAAATTCCCCAAAACTTCTTATCTAACCCGCTCTAACCGTTTCCCTCTTCTCTCTCTCTCCCTCCCCTTCTCCTTTTTCTTCTTCTTTCTCCCTCTCCCTCTTTCTCTTCTTCTTTCTTTTTCCCTCTTTATCCTGTTCCATCTCTCTCTGTCTCTATATATCTGTCTTTCTTTGTGTCTTACACACACACACACACACACACACACACACACACACACACACTCAGTAGGAACAATTAAAGGAAGTCACTTTGAGGCTATATATAACTCCAGTCTCAGCACAACCTCTCATTAGGCAGCTGTCACAAACGGCCATGGGTCTGTCATGTCAGATTATGTCCTTGTTCAGTGTGTGGTAACCCCACGGTGACCTAGGGCAGCACCAACAAACAGAAGCTGTGAGGAGGGTCTGCTGTTTGCTCTAGGAGTCAGTGTTCCTGAAGCCATCAAAATGCATCTGAAACCTGCTGACACGGGGAAGTTTGGAAGGGAGAAGAGTGGTGTGTCAGCAATGTATTGGGCACACCTGCCTTGCAGATGTGGACTCAGGAAATTTCCAGACCTGGAAACATTTTCACCAAGCTATTTATTCCCAGAGATTACTTTCTTTTACTTCTAGCTCCTGCCCCATAAATACCACAGAGCTGAAGAAGGTGAAGTAATCCACCTTACAAGGGTCACAGGATAATGGGTTTTCAAGATGGGAGGGATCTTAGGAGACCACCTAGTTCAGTTCCCTCATTTTACAGATGAGGAAATGGAAGCCTGTGGAGGTTAAATGACTTATCCAAGGTTACACAGGTGATAAATCCCAGAGCCAGAGTTTGAACTGAGGTCATTTGACTACAGAGCTAGTGCTCCCTCTACTATGCTGCCTTGTGGTTTCCTAGGAGGCCAATGAGAACATTGATGGGAAGAGGAGTTCCCCAGCTGGTGAAGGTTTGGGGAAATGGGGACCATCAAGCAGCCTGGAATACAACGTTACATTTGCATGCTTTGTCTACCCCAGTTCTTCCTGGTACTAAAACTTCACAGCCTAAATATCCAGACCTTGGCTCTCACCAGCCCCTTCTCCACTCTTGTATACCTTTGATTCTGTTTCCACCTGAAGATCCATTCAGATTGGCCTTCTTTTTGTTTCCTTATCTCCCACCTCCACGCCTTTGTACAGCCTATTTGTCTGTTCTGGGAATGCACTCCTTTCCCACTTCTATCTCATAGAATTCCTGTTTCCCTTCAAGATTCAGCTCAAGCAGCATCTTCTCTGGGAAGCCTGTTCTGATCCCTTCAGCAGCTAGTACCCTACCTCCATAACTACCTGGTTTTTAACCATTTGGGCCTTACTTGTATTTATTCTCTTTATATTTATTCCCTACATAATGATATCTAGCCTTTTCTTCTCTTTTGTTATACTGTGACTGTTTCATGTATGGTGAATCCCCACTGCCTACTGCAATGTCGGGCACATAGTAAGCACTCAATAAATACTTATCAATTGACTGATTGACTGATACCTCTTCTTTCCCATTCTTTCTAGCTAATTAGGTTACCTGGCTTTTTGTTCCTGATTACCCTTCCCTTTCCTTGGGATTGTTGTCGTTGGGTTGCTTTCAGCCCTATCCGACTCTTCCCAACCCCATTTAGGATTTTCTTGGCAGAGATCCTGGAGTAGTTTACCATTTCCTTTTCTAGCTCATTTTACAGATGAGGAAACTGAGGCAAACAGGGTTAAGGGACTTGCTCAGGGTCACACAGCTAGCAAGTGTCTGAGGCCAGATTTGAACTCAGGAACAATGATCTTCTTGACTCTATGCACTATAGCGCCACCTTGCTGCCCAAAACTGTCCTGGGATAGAAGACAGTTCGGCCTCTTTCCCACCTAGCTACAGTCTTGCGTGGACACCTGGCCAGTATCTCTTTAACCCGATTATTCCTTTATTACCAGGCTAAGGTGAAGTTCACCTTGAGAGGCAGCATTGAAAGGTGAAACTAACTACTTCCCATAAAAGGGAAAATTCATCATCAGCTTTAAGGTGAGCAGAACTTTGAAAGTTCTAGACATTCCAGCTTTGAACACTTTGCATTAATGAGTTGGAAAAGCATTTATCAAGTGCCTGGCACAGTTAAACAAAAACAAAACTGGTCAGTGAGTTCTTGCCCAGAATCAGGGTTAGCTTCCAGTGCAAGATAATGAGGAAGGAGAAAGAACTAACAATGACAGCAGCTCTCCACCTGGGAGTCCACAAGTGCATTTCAATGTAATTGGTTTCCTTTGTAATCCTCTGTATTCTGCGTTATGCATTTAAACCAATTACCCAAAAAGGGCCCATAGCTTTTCCGTAAAGGGAGTCTGTGATACAGACAAAAAAGGGTTAAGGAGCCCTGAAGAGTGGTTTCTCAGAGGAGGTGACACCTGGCGGGTGCTCAGGATTCTAAGAGAAGAGGTTCGAATCGAGGAGAAGGTGAATTCCAGGAGCATAGGCAGCCTGTTCAAAAACCTAGAGGTGGGAGATGAAGGTGGAGAAACATCAAACAGGGCTGAGCACATGAAGGGAAGTAAGTGAAACCAGGATCCCTGGAAAGACAGGCTAGAGCCAGGCAGGAAAGGATGTTAGATGTCATGCTTTATCCTGGAGGAAATTGGGAGCTACTGAAGATTTCTCAGGAGGGTAGTGATACGGTCAGACCTGTATCTTGGGAATATGGCGTTAGCAGCCGTGAGGAGTCAGTCACTTGGAAATCAGGAAGGCAGCAAGCATTTCTTAAGCATTTACTGTGTATACCAGGTCCGGTGCTGAACAATAAATCTACAAAGAAAGGCAAAAAAAAAAAAAAATCCCTACCCTCAAGGAATGAACATTCCAATGGGGGAGACAATATGTCAATGACCAGGTGCATTCAAGATTTGTGGGAGGCCGGTTATGAGTCTATTGCAGTAATCTTGGTGAAAGGTGATTACGGCTGTACCTAGCCTGGTAGCTTTGTGAATAGCCAGATGGGCATGGATAATTATTTATTATCTTACATCTTATGCCTTGTTCCAGACTGATATTCTGGGAAAACGCTAAGGTGGACCCTAGTAGAAAATTCAAGGTGCACAGCTGCTATTCACACATGATTGCGAAATTCAAGTCCCTTCTCTCTTAGAAACTAGCAGTAAGTATGAGACTGTAACAAAGGCACCAAAGCATTCCTGCTCCTCCATCCACACCCACATTTCCTTCTCCCTCCAGCTGCCAGTTGCTTTCTTCTGACTCCTTTCCTCCTTCAGAAATATCCTTGAAGTTCATTTGATCCAAATTTTACCTGGATTAAAACCTTAGAGTTTAGCCCTGCCCAGCTCCAGTGTGTCCAGGGAGGGCTCTGGGGAGATGATCCTTCCAGGGGACTATGACCATGATACTTTTCTCTTGCTCCCTTTCATGTCTGCTTGATGAGGTACCCAAGAGTAATCCTCTCCCTCTCCTTGCTTCCATTCCTCACAGTTCTACACTCAAGTGCCAGGGTGTCCAGGGTTTTTTGTCCTGGTAAATGAGAGGAGGACTTGTCCCTGTTGCTTCAGCCAAGGCAGCTAGCTCCAGGAGGGCAAGGGAGGCTGTGGCTTGGGCCTGGAATCTTTGTGGGTCCTTCTTGGGTTCTGAGGTTGCACTCTGCCCAGGAGGCCTAGTCAGTAATGACAGGCTGCCCTGGCTGGGGACTTTGCCCTTACTGTTTCCCTCAGAGCTAATGGGAATGTCTTTGCTAGCCTCAGCCTTCCCCCAGCCAAGGCTGAGACAAGGCACAGGCTGTGTATTCATCCCTCTCCTGTGTGGGGGGGGGGGGGGGGGGGGGGAAGGCAAGACAGAGGGAATGAAGGGATTTCACGTGAAGGAGACCTGGCTGTAAGCTAGACCAGCCCCGTCCTCTGAATGTGTCCATGTGTGGGAGAGATGCGGGCGGGCCGGGAGAGCATTCCTTGAACCCTGGGAGCTGAGTGTGGGGCATTCACATCTGACTCCTTATAAATATGCTTTGGACCCCCATCCCTGAGCAAAGCTACCAAGGAGGCTGATCTGCCAGCTGGTGCTGAAAAACAAACATATATAACACTGTGAGGGTCATATATGTATAAATATATGTAGCTGCTTATGACAGCTGATGGATTGAGCCCTAGGAGCCAGGGAGCCTTGAGTTTGAATTTGATCTCTGATACTCACAAACTGTGTGACCCTGGGCAAGTTACTTAAACTCTCTCTGCCTTGGTTGCCTCAGCTGTAAGAAGGGGATGATAATAGATAGCACATACCTTATTAGAGTGGATAGAATGAAATCATATCTGTAAGGTGCTCAGTACAGTGCCTGGCATATAGTAGGTACTTAATAAATGTTTCCTTCTTTCCTGTCTCTCTCACTCTATCTCTTCCTTCATTCTTTCATTTCTTCTCTTCCTTCTTTCCTTTTCTCCCTCCCTTCTCTCTTTCCTTCCCTTCCTCCCTCATTCCTTCCCTCCTCCCTCTCCCTCCTTCCCTCACTCCTCCCTCTCCCTCCTTCCCTCACTCCTCCTCTCTTCCTCCCTTTCTTTCTCCATTCCTTCCTTCTTCCCTTTCTCCCTTCCTCCTTCCTACCTCCTCCCCTTCTTTCTTTTCTTTCCTCTCTCACTTCCTTCCTTCTTTCTTTCCTTCCTTTTTGCCTTCCCTCTCTCCAACATTCAACAAAATGAGGTATAGAATCTAAAATATTCAGAATTAGATTCTTCATGTAATCAGGTCAACACGCATTTATTAAGCATCTAGTATGTGCCAGGCACTATGCTAAGCTCCAGGGATACAAAAAGAGGCAAAAATAGTCCCTGCCCTCAAGGAGCTTACAATCTAATGGGACAGACAACATTCAAACAGCTATGTACAAGCAAGATATACCTGAGGTAAGTTGGAGATGTCAGAGGGAAGAAGGCATAAATGAATATGAAGGGGGATCAGGAATGGCTTTTTGCAGAAGGTGGGACTTTAGCTGAGATTTGAAGGAAGCCAGAAGGCAAGGATGAGGAAGCATGAAGAATAGCTAGTGAAAATGCTCAGAGTTGGGATATAGTGGAAAGAACCCAGAATTTAAAGTCAAAGGACCTGGATTCAAATCCTTGTTTTGCTATTTACTACCTGTGTAACTTATTCTCTGGACCTCAGTTTTTTCATCTACAAAAATGAGGAGATTACCTCTAAGGTCCTGTGGTCCAATCCACCCACCCACCCAGCATCATACTGTCTTCTTAGAACATCCTTAACAGATGAGGTGAACATTTCTGGTGACAGGAAGCTACTACCTGAAGAGCATCTCAACCCAACGCATTGTTAGACATCTCCAGCTGTTAGGAGGGCCTTCCTTATATTGAGCAAATTATGGCTCCCTGTGTATGGGAAGGTTCCTCTTACTACACACACTTCCCTAGTCACCCTTTTATAATTTCCTTTTCTTATGAAAGTTCATTCATTGTAACATGATGTCATCTGGATGAAAATGTTGGGGAAGGGTGTGGGACATGCAGAAATATTACATTCTGACTATACCCCCATAGGGTCAACCCTAATCAATCAACCAATAAGCATTTATTAAATACCAGTTATGAATCATTGTCCTGGGCAATGGAGATACAAAGGAAAAATAAAGACAATAACTATCCTCAGGGAATTTACTTTCTCTTGTGATTGGTATAACACTGGAATCTCCCTTTCTATCACCTCCATCCCCTCTTCTTCCTTCAGGACTCCACTGCCAACCATCCCCACCAGCCTTTGCAAATACCTAAGTCCAAAAAGTCATTGTACTTTGTACTTGTTTTGGTTTTGCTCTGGATGCAGTGGGGTGGTGTGGGGGGCATTCCCTGGCAATCAGCCAGCACAGCCAAAGTTTAGTCTTGGCAAGAGGACCTCTTATCATGTCAGGAACCTAGGAGCCAAAGAACTTAATTTGGTGAGGAAGTGAATTCCTGATCCACTCAGATAACAAAAACTAACTTAGGTGAAATTCAGTCAAGAAGGGAATAAATGGATGAAATGAACTAATGAATGAATAAGTGACTTAGTGAATTAATGATTAAGTGAATGGACAAAAGAACTTTATGTGCTGAGTGTTGGGGATACAAAAGCAAAAAGGAAAACAATGAATAAATTAACAAATGAGTAAGTCAGTGAAGTAATAAATGAACAAAAAAATATTTATAAGTACTTGTTCTGTGCCAAACACTGGGAATAAAAATACAATAGTCAAGACAATGGATTAATTTTTTTAAAGCATTTATTAAGCGCTAAATGGGGTGGTAAGTGGAGCCATAGGGCAATTCATTGACACCACCTTTCCAGGAATGGTAAAGTTTATTTGATTACTCTACCCAGAGGTGGAGGTGAAAGGTCAGAGGAGATGGCTGTTGGCCTTGAGTGGCACCAGGTACACTGGACTCTGACCAGTCAAATCCACATCTTTGATGATTGATCTCTTGCTTCAAGAATTAATCAAAATGGGGAACACTAGGAATTTGATTCCCAGGATGTTATTATCCCAGCAAACATAAACCAATCAACCAATATCTACCAAGAAACCACTGTGTTCGAGGTACTGTGCTGGGTGTTGGGGGAAGGGTGGAGTGTGGGAAGGTGCTGGATAATATAAGATTTGATCCATTCCCTTAGGGAAGTTAAGGTCTAGCTGGGGACAAAAGATACACATACATGAAAAATATACTACACATGAATTGATAATGTCGAACACGACAAGAAGAGCAGCGTGGTAATGGAAAGCATTGGAATTGATGTCAGAAGACCTGGGTTCAAATCCCAGCACTGACATTAGCTGTGTGCCCTTTGGCAGGTCTGTTGACCACTCTGGGCCTTAGTTTCCTCATCTGTAAAAATGAGGGGAATTGGATCAGGTCCTTCCCAAGGCTAAATCTATGAATATGTGCTGTTCAGTGCCAGATGAGTGGTTCAGGTGCTAAGATCTTGAAGATTTCAGAAGTTGGCCCTTTAGACTCAATCTGGACTTCTGTAGTTAGGGAAGGATTTGAAGAGAATGAGAGACTTGAGCCAGACCTTGCAAAATGGGTAGGATTGATGATGGGCAGGTAGGTTGCTCATCAGGTAAAGTTAGATTTGGAGTCAAGAAGACCCCAAGCTCTAAATCCTGCCTAACAGCCTTTTTCAACCTCAGTTTCCTCATCTGTAAGATGAAGATAATGATAACACCTACCTTACTGGATTGTTGTATCAAATGAAAGTATACGTAAAGCATTTTGCAAATTTTAAGCTGCTAGCTACTACTACTACCACTACTACCACTAGTACTAGTAGTAGTAGTAGTACTACTACTACTACTACTACTACTACTACTACTATGGCAGCTGGGTGGCAGACTGGATAAAGCGCTGGGCTTAGAATCAAGAAGACTCTTCTTGAGTTCAAATCTAGCCTTGGACACTTATTAGCTGTGTGATCCTGGGCAAGTCACTTAATCCTGTTTGCCTCAGTTTCCTCATCTGTAAAATGAGCTGGAAAGGAAATGGCAAACTATTTCAGTATCTGCTAAGAAAACCCCAGATGGGGTCATAAAGAGTTGGGCATGACTGAAATGATTCAACAACAACAAAATTATTATACTTATTTGAAAGGTGGACTGGAAAGGGGAAAGAGGGTCTATTCCAAGCTAGAGAGTATTTCCCCAGGGACATATTTATTACAGACTAGGAGGCAACATGAATCAGTGAAAAGAGCAAAGGTTTGAAAGTCGTAAAATCTTCATTAGAATACCAACTGTTACTCTATGTAAACATACCCCAATGTGGCCTCTGTTTGGTCATTGGTAACATGAAAGTGTTGAGCTAAACAGTCTTCAAAGGCCCTTTTAGCTCTCAAACTTATGCATTATGAGAGAGGCAGGAATGCCGGTGTGTGTCTGGAGAATGGAGGGTAAATTAAAATAGAGCTGTGCTACCGATCAGGGCAAGTTCTGGGTGGACAAGACACGTCTGGGGTCTGAGGGCAGCATAGGGGTGGAAAGAGAGAAATGTTGCTAGAAATGTTACTCACCCATCCACCACTAACAGATAGCCCCTTGGAAGACACAACTGATTCACGTGTTTTACTTTTGAGTTATTGGGCATATAAACTTAATCAAGGTTCCAGTTGCCCTATCAGGGACTGAGGAACATCTCACTCCAAAGTTTGGGTGATTTACAAAGACTTGCAACAATTACTAGAATGTGGGTCCAGTTCCCCTGTAGGAAATTCTAACTATGAAATATGGCCAGGTCACTTGGGTGAGCAGTGGGCAAGTGGACAAGAAAATGGCAGGTGGGCTATGAGTTCTAAGGCCAACTTAGCCCTTGGCTCAATCTGTAATCTTAAACCAATCATTAAATGGCCTTAGGCCTCAGTTTTTCCATCTGCAAAATGATTATAGAGTAGATGTGTGGAATGCTGGGCAGAGGTAGCCTTGGATTCTGAATGAGTGGGGTATTAGTATAGTGTGACCCTGGGAGAGTCAATTAACCTCTCAATGCCCCGGGCAACACTCTAAGAATATAAGTTGGAGAACAGTTGATAATCATTGCCGGAGTTCTCTATCCAGAAGAAATCACAGGTTTGGAGGAACAAAAATTTTGTTGAGGTTATTTTTCAGTGTGGATAGCGGCGCTTAATGATTTATCCAACAACCTGGCCCAGTGTGAAAAAGGGTTCACAAATTGATGGCAAAGTTTTTGTAGGTAAAAAACCCAGGGCCTCAATGTCAATGACAGTACCACTGCCATTACCTTTGCACACTTGCACCAGGGAAAGTGAATGCTTTAGTAGGGAGCTGTTGCTAATTAAAATATCAACCTGGAACTATTAGTGGTGGAGAACCCAGAATGTCAGAGAAGAGGGTGGATAACTCGAGGCTGTCTTAGGGTACCTGTGAGATGAATGCCAACATATTGTGTGGGAGATCTTTGCAGCAAGAATAATTATTTAGTTATTCAAGAATGAGAAATAGTCAGAGCCCTAGTGAAGAAGGGTCAGTGGCAACCAATATGTGTGTAGGCAATTGCACCTCTTTGCCTCTGTTTACCCCCGAGCAGCGGAGCTCCAGCGATGACTTCCCCGCATGTCCAGAGTCCCTAGGGTTTCTGTGACAGAGTGCCTATCCGTGAGGAAAGCCAGAGAGCCTTTCTGTTGCTGGACAGACTCCTATCTAGGGAGATAGCCTGGGTGGGTCCCGAAAGGAAGAAATCTGTCCCATTCCATTATATTGATGGAGTACCTGGGGTTGGAGGGCTGTGGACCAAGCTAGGGAAGGGGCCAGAAAAGCAGCTGCTTGATGGAGCTGGCAGGAAGGAGCCAGGCATGGCTGTCACAGTGGGTCACAGGCGGCAGCTGGATGGGGGCTGGCGAGGCAGGTACACTTCAGCAGGAGGAGCCTGGCAGGCAGGATAGGTCAGTGCAGGCAGGGTCTGGAGTCCAGGAGGTCAAAGAATTAGCAAGCAAGGACTTTAAGGCCACAGAAGTGAGGTCAGAGCCATGTGCTTCTCATTCTATTTTACATTGCTTTTTGCTTTTCTTTTCTGAGAATGGGTCTCCCTCACTTTCCCCGGCTAGAAGGCCCAATCCCAATCCTGATCGGCGTGGGAGTTTTAACCCACTCAGTGTTTCTGGTCTGTGCCAGATTGCCTCTCTTCAGGCAACCTGGTAGACCTCCTTTCTCAGGAGCTCACCACATTGGTGCTTGATTTAGTTTAGATGCCCAGTTGGCGTTAGCCCTACTGGTACAGTGGATAGAGTCAGGAGGACCTGAGTTCAAATCCAGCCTCAGACACTTGCTAGCTGTGTGATCCTGGGCAAGTCACTTCACCCTGTTTGCCTCAGTTTCTTCATCTGTAAAATGCGCTCCCCCAAAATTGGGTCACAAAGAGCCAAACACAACTTATTGATTAAACAACAACAACAAAGCCTAAAACTCGGGAACTCCAGTGATACCCCAGCCTCAGCCTCCCCAGCAAAAGAGACTGTAGGCCTTTGTCTCTACACTTAGTGACACAGCCTCCTTTCTTATGTAATCATTTCCATCACTGTAATTCAAACCCAAAGACCTATTTATAGTCATAAAGGCACTAGAGATCATCTAGTCTAGGGGTGTCAAAAGAACATAGATAATGTTAATTTGTGGTTTTCTAAGTCAATCTCTGACCCGCAGGGATCCATTTCCTTTTGAACCTGTAATACTGCTCTAGTACAACACCCCCCACCCCATTTTACAGAAGAGAATGCTAAGGCCCAGGGGACATAAAGTAACTTGGCCAAGGCCAAACATGTAGTTAAGTTGCAGAACTGAGATTCAAACGTGGTGTGTTAGACTAAACGAAGAAATCTGTATTCGTGGCTGGGCACCAGCCCACAGGGATGAGTTTGCAGCCATTAGGAGAGACAAATTCTTAAGTCCTTTTTTTTTCTTTAAGGAAAAGGATCTCTTTTGGCTACTCATCTCATCTCACTGTAACAGAACACTGGCATAGAATTAGACATTATAGTTAGTGATGAGACTGAGTCTCAAGGTGATTGAGGTAAAAATGGCAGAGAGAGAAGAAATTTTAAAACCCTGGAGGGGCATATCAATATGAAATGTGTCATGGGTGAGTGGAGGGCCTAGCATATTAGCAAAGCTATTGCATGTTGAGTTAGGCTGGGATGGTGGAGAGAACAGTGGGCCTGGAGTCAGGAAGAGTAGAGTTCAAATCCAGCCTCAGACACTTACTAGTTGTGTGACTCTAAGCAAGTCACTTACCCTCTGTCTGCCCCAGTTTCAACTGTAAAATGGGGATAATAATAGTACCTGCCTCTCAAAGTTGTTGTGATAAAATAAGATGATTTTCATAAAACACTTAGCACAGTGCTTGGCATATAATAGGAGCTTAATAAATGTTTGTCCCTTCCTTTCTGATATTCTATGTTTCAAGGGCCCTTTCCACTCCAACATTCTTTGCTCTAATGACTCCCTACCAACTCTTGACATTCTATGTTCTAAGAGGCCTCTTCCAGCTCTAACATTCTATGTTCTTAGGTCCCTTTTAGCTCTGACACTATGTTCTTAGGTCCTTTCCAGCTCTGTCATTTCCTGTTCTAAGGGGCCCTTCCAACCCTAACATCTTAAGAATATATGAATTTATATTTGTCCCCCTTTGTTCCTAAAGTGTCCAGGATCTCATGGATTCAGATCAGGAGCCATTCAACCTGGTTGGGGCCGAGGGCTCATGAACTTGTATTGACAGAGAGCTCAGGAAGTCCGTGTTGGCCCTAAGCCCTCTGCAGTCCTTGAAGGTCATGGTAATGTTGGGTTGGCCCTAGGGCTCCAGGAAGGATATGTCACTATCCAGTGGAGCATCAGTACCCAAAGTATAGCCCTGGACCCCAGTCCACCCACATCTCCTTGTGGATATCTGCAAAGGAAGGGGGTTCTATTATTATTAGGAACACTGGGGCCTAGGCTTTTTATCTGAAAAGAATTTGCTGTTAATTTTGCCAGCTCTTCCACACGTGGCCTCATTGGGTGGGCTGCTGGAATTGTCATCCCTGTTTTAAAATGTCTGGCTTAGAAAGGGCTAGAGCAGGGACATGCGTGTACATGATAAGGGTTGGTCTTAGCAGGCTCTCCCTCCCCGCTACCCCAATCTTAATGTGCTACCTCTTATCAATTCCAGGAGTTGGGAGATTGTAAAATGACTGTGAGGTGACGCATAGCCCTGCTTCCTCCTCATGCTAGAGTCACAGAATCCCAGAACCCTAGAGGTAGAAGGAAACTTAGAATTTTGTTCCACTATCCCCAGATGAAGAAACTGAGGCTGAGAAAGAGGAAGTGACTTGACCAGGGTCATCCAAGTAGTAAGTGGCAGATAGATCCAGAATTCCACCAGAGGGTCTTACTGAGTCTTGTGACTAAAAGTCCAGTACTCATTCCAGGCTACCATACTTCCACATCCAGTGTCATGTAACATCATCAATTTCCCAGTCAACCGAGGAGTCAATCAGTCAACCATGGGACTGCCCAAGGCACAGGCAACCAGATCTCCTGTTCTGCAGAGAACAATTTAGGGCCTTCTTGTCTGCCTGTAGAGTGGCTTCATTTCCCAATACTAGGCACATCCTGGGATATATTAGCTGAAGAAGAGACCGTTGAGTGGGAAGGTGTTCAGCCATCTAAATCCTACTTCAGAATATGGGGGGAAGTGAGCCTACAGGTCCCAAAGCCATGGATTCCCAACCATTTTGTGACAATGAGCTCTTTTTCATCCCCTTGAAACCTTGACATTCCCAGGAGTGGGGTTCAGATTCTGAGCAAAATGAGGAGAGAGAAAATTGTGGTCTAAGAGCTCAGTCCTTTGACTCCAGTGCAAAGTTTTGCTACCTACTCCTTTGGCAAGTACATACTACTACTACTAGTACTAGTACTACTACTACTACTACTACTACTACCACCACTACCACTACTACTACCACCACTACTACTACCACTACCACCACCACCAGTACTACTACCACTACCACTACTACTACTACTACTACTACCACCACTACCACTACTACTACCATCACTATCACCACCACCACTACTACTACTACTACCACTACTACCACTACCACTACTACTGTATCATCATCATCATTGTCGTCGTAATAACAGCTAACATCTATAGTGTGCTTTAAGTTTTGTACAGTGCCTTACAAATACAATCTCATTTGACCTTCACAACCACCCTAGGAAGCAGGTGCTATTATTATCTCTATTTTACAGTTGAGGAAACTGAGGCAAAGAGCAGTTAAGTGACTTGGCTTAGGTCACATTCATGTTTCCTCCTGACTCCAAGCCCTGTGTTGTATCCAATGCACCACCGAGATGTGGTGCCTCAGTTTCCTTATCTGTAAAATGAAAACAGGCCTTCTAAGATCCCTTCAAGCTCTGAATTTAAGGTGCTCTGATCCAGCAGTGACAGCAGTCATCTTGGAGAGCTACTGTTGGGACCACTCATCTGGGCTAAGTATTCAGAAAGTGTGACTGAGACATGAAGGAAACCTTGGAGATGATGCAGTTGATCTTCTCCATTTGTGAAAGAGGAGGTAATGATAGAGATAACTGTCATTTAGACACTTTCCAGTCTTCTTAGACCTCACTCTTCTCCCCCTCTTCCCCTCCTCCTTGTCCAGTGACACTGGCCTCCTTGGCTATACTGGAAAACTCCATCTTCAGAGCCCGGGCATTTTCACTAGCTGCCCGCCCTTCCCTATGCCCTCTCTATGCCTGGAATGCTCTCCCTTTTCATCACCAGCTCCCAGCTTCCCTCTCATCTTAAGTCACACTTTCTACAAGGCAAATTTCTCAGTCCTCCTTAATCTTAGGGATCTCTTCCCTCTGAGATTATCCCCAATATATCCGCTTGTATAGATCTTGTTTGTACATAGTTGTTTGCATGTGATTTGCCCTATTAGACTGTGGGCTCTTTTGAAATCAGGATCTGTCTTTTGCTTTTCTTTTTATCCTTAAACAATTTTACGGGGCAGCGAGGTGGCGCAGTGCATAGAGCACCGGCCCTGAAGTCAGGAGGACCTGAGTTCAAATGTGACCTCAGATTAAACACTTGACACTTACTAGCTGTGTGACCCTGGACAAGTCACTTAACTCCAATTGCCTAAAACAAAACAAAACAAAACAAAAAAAAACAATTTTACCCTTAAACTCATTGGTTGTCTGGGAAATTGATGATGTTACATCACATTGGGTTTGGAAGGATGGTAGTGCAGTGTCTGGCACATAGTAGGAGCTTAATAAATGCTTGTTGATTCGACATAATGTCTGGTATATAGTAGGAGCTTAATGAATGCTTGTTGGCATGACATAACGCTTTAGGTTTTACAAAGCACTTTGTCTACATTATCTCATTGGACAGCTACGCTGTAACGTAGGTACAGTTGGTATTATCATCCCCACTTCACAGATGAGAAAAATGAGGCTCAGAGAATTGAAATTGTTTATCCTTGTCATACCACTAGTAAGTATTGGAGGCAGGATATGAACCCAGATTTTTATTTCCTCTCAAGTCCACTCTTTCTACTACAACAGGAGGCCACTTTTTCAAGGTTTCCAAAGGATATTGCTTAGATAATCTCATTTAATTATCAGAACAACCCCGTGAGGTAGATACTATAGGTTGTGGGGTTTGTCCTTTGTTCTTAAAGAGGATCATGACATGAGGGAGGCAATGACATGACTTGCAATTGACTTTGATTTGAGTGAGGGAGGGCTGTGCAAGTCACCAACCCCACTTTCTCCTCCAGAGCCATCTGGGTCCAGTGGCCACATATTGGTTAGGGTGACTGAAGATGGCCCAGGAGGCAGATACTATCCCATTTTATGGACGAAGTAACTGAGATCCGGGGAGTGACTTCCCCAAGCTCACATAACTTGGTAGTACCAAGACTGGAATCCAAATTGATGTAGTTTATCCTTTGTTTTCACAACCTTGACTTGCTCATGAATTGGATTTAAATGAGGCAGAGTTGCACAAAGTCAGCATCCTCACTCTCTCCTCCTGAGTCATTGGAGTCCAGTGGCAAGATAAAAGTCAGGACAGCTGGCGATGGCCCAGGATGCTGTGGATGACCTTGACATGTTTGATGTCTAACCAAACTCTAATCGCGCCACAGCACCTGCTTCAGGCACCTTCATGGTGGTTGAAACACATTGTTCTCATCCACCCATTCTGCTGAGGAAAGTTTTCACGTGCCTGGGGTAGACACCCCACTAACTCACTGACAGGTTTGAGGCCTGTCAGCTACCCTCAACCTGGTTTAGCCGGTCTGCTGAGATGGTTTTACCAGGGTGTGGCCATTGTGCATGTACAGCTTCTTGGAGTCGCAGGTGAGAGTTGGGTGAAGGTGAGCACAAAAGGTGGATGAGCAGACCCGAAAAGGACTTGGCAGCGCTCACGCCAGAGTGACTCTAAATCCAATAAAAACGTGACTTGGGAAAAAGGGAAGGAAAATGTACCCTTCCCTATGGTGGGGGAGGGTCCCTTCCATAGGTTTCATTAAAGCAGTGGTTTCCATTTGGCTCCAACTGGGAAAGAGTTAATCTGACATTGCCCAAATAAAGTATTTCTCCATTTGGGTCGTGTTCTTCTTCTTTTAAATTATAGGTTATCAACTGTATAATCACAGACTCCAACTTTGTGGAGAAAAAGAAAATATGTCTGGGAAACTTTAAATATGGAAATGCAGAGAGCCAGCCTCTGCCAGAAATGTACTGGGCTGTGGCCTCTTTGATGCCATAGGCAGAGAACTTGTGCCCAGACTGGAGGGATGTAGCTGAAGCACCACGTTGGGCATCGCCCCCTCCCCACCCTCTACAGAGCCCTCAGTCCCACACTTACCTGGGGTCATATTATCTTGGGTTTAATGTGGCTACATTTCTACTGTATAACTTATCCAAGGTGTCCCCAAAGTGCATTTTTAAGCTATTCATTTTTAATTTGCAAGCTTAAAGCATATGTCTTGTCTTCCTCATTAGAATGGAAATTCATAAAGGACTTCTACCCAAAATCCTAGCATCCCACAAGAATGGAGTTGAGGGCTAGGAGACAACATTACCACAATTGATTTCCCATTGACCTTTCCCCAAAGGTGTCTTTTCCATAATGATATTGACGTAGCAGAGTGTGATGGTAATCGTGATAATGATGATGATGATAATGATGATGGTGATGAAGGTGATGATGATAATAGTGTTGGCAGTGGTAATGATGACGATGATGACAATGATGATGATGGTGGTGGTGGTGGTGATGGCGATGGTGATGATGATGAGGGTGATGATAATGATAGTAACAGCTGCCATTTATATAAGACTTTAAGGTTGGCAGTGTTTTGAAGACATTGTCTCATTTGAGCCTAGGAGGCAAACACTGAAGGTATCATTATCCCCATTTTATAGCTAAGGAAACTGAGGCTTCAAGAGGTCAACTGACTTGCCCAAAGTTCTATCAGTGGTAATTACCAGAGAGGCAAGAGTCAAACTGAACTCTTTCTTGACTCTGAACCCCCTTCTTTTTTCACTCTCATACCTAGGGACCTGTAGTCATTGGTTATTTTGAGGGAGCTTTCATCACATATGGCAAATTATATATCAATAATCATAACACTTCAAAGTTGAAAAGGGCACAGAAGGTCAGAATTGGGAGGGACCTTAGAACCCAGAATGTCAGAGCTGGGAGGGCCCTTAGAACACAGAATGTCAGAGCTGGGAGGACCTTAGAACACAGAATGTCAGGCCTCAATTCGCTCTCAGATGTCATCTCATCACTTAAAAATTGATTCATTTTCTCAGTTTTTATTATGTTAGAAAAAGAGGCACAGAGCTTTGCATAAGGATATGATTTTTTAAATAGTGGTTTAATCAATGAATCAATCAGTCAATCTAGTCCAACCTTCTTGTTTTTTAGATGAAAATTTTCAGTTAGTCCTTGGCAGAGCCAGGACTAGACTGTGAGTCTCCTGAAGTCTTGGCTCATGCTCTTTCCACCACATCACCATGCCTTGATGCCTCTACGGTCTAACCACTGGCATCAGCCTCAGGCAGAAATCTGTCAATCAACAAGCATTTATTTATTAAGTGTCTGCTACGTGCTAAGTACTGTGCTAAGTCTGGGAAGACAAAGAAAGGCAAAAACCCTGCCTTCATAGAGCTTGCATTTTAATAAGGAGGACAACATGTAAATGACTACATATATACATATATATGTATTTATATGATATAATTAGAAGAGATGGAATGCAATATGAGAGGCTGGGGTTGGGCAAGGGACTGGGAAAGGAATTCTGCAGAAAATGGGACTTGAATATCCAAGGAAGTATGGGAAACAGAGGCAGGGGTGAGAAGGAAGAGTATTTCAGGCTTGGGATCAGCCCATGCACAGACTTGGAGATAGAAGATAAAAGGCCAGGATTTTATATCTGGCAAATGCCATACCAGGAAGGAAGAGGCTGTGATGAGCTTAAGCACAGGTCCCCAGTCCAGCTTCAGGCTTCCCACTAATAATAAGATCAGTTCAGCTGAAATAACATCTCCCATCCCTGGTGCTGATACAGCCACAAAGAGGTGGCTCCACATTGGTGAGATTGAGGCAATTGAGGAGTGAGGAAAAGGGAGATTGGGAAAGGCAGAGGTGCCATCCAAATTAATCAGAAGAAGGCCAGAATTTTAGGTAAACTTTATAACGGGCAGCATTGTCTTTACTTTTAAACCATCTATAAGAAAGATCTCCCAGTGATTTAAAAAAAATCTTTTCCCAGTTATAACTTTTCAACATTAAATTACCAAGATGCTCTTTTTCTTTGCTTGTTGAGACATGAAAACAGTGCTAGTTACAGTTTGTTTGTTTTGGACTTGGCAAGTTGCGTGATTCCAACTGGAAAGAACCCTGCTGGGTACCTAGAGGGCCAATTTTTGGGCCTGCAACATATGCCCTGTTAGCTCCGGACATTCAGAGGATGAGGAGTCTATGGAAAGGGTCAGTGTAGGGGGGCTTCTGGGGTGAATAGAACCAGATGGACATTGTCTGGAAAGGACTTCTAGAACAGGGTGAATCTGGACTGGTATTTGGAAAGGGAAGAGCTAGGCTTTGGCAAAGGAGAGAGCATTCCAGGTGGGAAAAAGGACATGTGCCAAAGCAAAGTGTCGGTAGTGTGTGAGTCATGCGGCTGGGAAAGGCAAGTAAGTTCAGTTGACTGGCTGATGGCTGTGTGAGGCTGAGTCTGCTGGGTAATCCCTGAGTGAGGCTTACCTGGATGCTGCAGAACTATGTAGGTGGAGGCTGGATAGAATTCACTGAGGCCTCTGCCCCATGACATTCACCTTGCTGTGATGTGGGACTTTTGGAAGGGAGGAGGGAAAGGACTGGGAGGGAAGACATGCATGGAAGAAAGAGACTGTATGGAGAAATGTTTCTGAATGGTCATAGAGTAAAAATGCCAGCCTCTGGCTAGAACGAACATCCTTCAGTTGAGGAAATGGGAAGGCCAGGAAGAACAATCCCCTTTCATCCAAACGGTAGTGAGGGTGTAGTGCTCAAGGACTGGATAAATAAATGGAAAAGCATTTATTTTTTTTTCTTTTTTCTTTTGTATTAATTTATTCTGGTGTATCAACAATCTCTTCCATATACTTTTGAGTTTAAAATTTTTCTCCCTTTTCCTTCCCACCACCCTCCCCAAGACAGTGCACAATCTGATATAGGCTATACATATACATTCCTATTAAACATATTTTCACATTAGTCATGTTGTAAGGAAGAATTAGAACAATAGGAGGAACCACCAGAAAGAGGAAACAAAACTCAACAGAAGAAAAAAATATAGCAAATAGTATGCTTCGATCTGCCTTCAAACTCCATAGTTCTTTCTTTGGGTATGGATAGCATTTTCCATCAAGAGGCCTTTGGAGATGTCTTAGATCCTTGTATTGCTGGGAATGGTTAAGTTTATCAATATTAGTCATCGCACAACGTGGCTGTTATTGTGTACAATGTTCTCTTGGTTCTGCTCACTTCACTCAGCATCAGACCATACAAGTCTTTCCAGGTTTTTCTGAAGTCAGCCTGTTCATCATTTCTTATAGCACAATAGTGTTCCATCACATTCATATACCACAACTTGTTCAGCCATTGCCCAATTGATGAACATCCTCTCAATTTCCAATTCTTTGCCACCACAAAAAGAGCTGCTATAAATATTTTTGTACATGTGGGTCCTTTTCCCATTTGTGTGATCTCTTGGGGATATAGCCCCAGAAGTACTATTGCTGGGTCAAAGGGTATGCACATTTTTATAGCCCTTTGGGCATAGTTCCAAATTGTTCTCCAAAGTGGTTGGATCATTTCACAACTCCACCAACAATGCATTAGTGTTCCAATTTTCCCACATCTTCTCCAACATTTATCATTTTCCTGTTTTGTCATCTTGGCCAATCTGATAGGTGTGATGTGGTACCTCAGAGTTGTTTTGATCTGCATTTCTCTAATCAATAGTGATTTAGAGCATTTTGGAAAAGCATTTATTAAGCACCTACTGTGGGCTAGGCACTGTGCTAGGTTCTGGGGCTACAAATATAAAAGTGAAACATATACCAATAGAGACAGCACATAGAGGAGAGGCATTGGCAGGGAACAGAGTTCCACTCTTGGACATCATAGGGATGGTGAAGCCATAATGGCCGGATGGGATCTTCCTCAGATATTTACTAGATTTGTGACCCTGGTCAAGTCATTTAACTTCTCTCTCTCTCTCTCTCTCTCTCTCTCTCTCTTTTTTTTTTTGTTGTTTGTTTATTTTTTTACTGTTTTTTTTTGTGTGTAATGGGAGGTTGAGTCTGGGGTGGGGGGATGGAGGAGTAGCTCTGAAAGGACTTGGAGGGTTTTATGGGATGGAGGGCTATAGGAGACCTCAGTGATCATCTGGTCCAAGCTCCTCCTTTTTGGGAAAGGTTAACTGAGGCCAAGAGGAGGCCAGGGATTTGGGCAAGGTTACAGAGCCAGTAAGTAGCTGAAGCAGGCCCTGAGCCCAGCTTTCTCTTGCTTGCCACTCGAGTTGGCTTCCATGTTGACATCTCTCTCCTTTGACAGCCAAGCTTCTGAGCGGAAGATCCCTCAGAAGACACTCCCCAGAGGCAGATTACTGCCTCAAGCGAGATTTCTGCAGGTTCCCCATAGCGTTGGCACAGTAAGCCAGAGCCAATTCCATGCCGTTCCTGAAGGGGTTTCTTCCATTTGTGAAATGGAGGGGTCGGGGAAGGTGATGATCTTCATTGGCTTCACTCCTAGCACTACTTCAATGTCTTCCTGGAATTTGGAAGTGAAAGCCTAGGCAAGGTCCCTGTTTCCTGCCCTCAGAAAACACACAGTCTCCTGGGGGGAGGGGAGAGGATTCTCTTGTGAAAACATATTTTTTTTTAAACATGTGTTTTTAAAACTTTGGGTTCCAAGTTTTCTCCCTTCCTCCCTCCCCACCCACCCTCATTGATAAGGCAAGCAACTAAATATAGGTTATATATATGCAGTTATGCAAAACACTTCCATAGTAGACATGCTGTGAAAAACTATTTCCCTTAATCCTATCCTGCCCACCCATTTATTCTATTCTTTCTTTTGACCCTGTCCCTCCTCAGAAGTATTTGCTTCTGATTACTCCCTTTCCCAATCTGCCCTCCTCTCTATCATTCCCCTACTCTCTTGTCCCCTTGCCCCTCTATTTTCCTGTAGAGTAAGACAGATTTCCATACCCAATTGAGTGTGTATGTTTTTCCCTCCTTAAATCAAATCCTATGAGAATAAGATTCACTCATTCCCTCTCACCTTCCCCCGTTTCCCCTCCACTGTAAGAGCCTTTTCTTTTTTTTTTGTGGGATAATTTACCCCATTCTACCTCTCCCTTTCTCCTTCTCCTAGTATATTCCTCTCTCACCCCTTAATTTTATTCTCCAGATATGACCCCTTCATTTTCAACTCACCCTGTGCCCTCTATCTATCTATATCTATATCTATATCTATATCTATATACATATAATTTTTCCCCTCCTACTACCCTAATACTGACAAAGGTCTCATGAGTTACAAATATCATTTTTCCATGCAGGAATGTAAACAGTTCAACCTTAGTAAGCCTCTTATGATTTCTCTTTCCTGTTTACCTCTTCAGGTTCCACTTGAGTCTTGTATTTGAAAAATCAAATTTTCTATTCAGCTCTGGTGTTTTCATCAAGAATGCTTGAAAGTCCTCTATTTCACTGAATGACCTTTTTTCCCCTGCAAGATTATACTCAGTTTTGCTGGGTAGGTGATTCTTGGTTGTAATCCTATCTCCTTTGCTCTCTGGAATATTATATTCCATGCCCTGCGGTCCCTTAATGGAGAAGCAGCTAAATCTTGTGTTATCCTGATTGTGTTTCCACAATACTTGGATTATTTCTTTCTGACTGCTTGTAATATTTTCTCCTTGACCTGGGAACTCTAGAATTTGGCTACAATATTCCTTGGAGTTTTCCTTTGGGGATCTCTTTCAGAAGGAGATTGGTGGATTCTTTCAATTTCTATTTTGCTCTCTGGTTCTAAAATATCAGGGCAGTTTTCCTTGATAATTTCTTGAAAGATGATGTCCAGGCTCTTTTTTTGATCATGGCTTTCAGATAGTCCAATAATTTTTAAATTCTCTCTCCTGGATCTATTTTCCAGGTCAGTTGTTTTTCCAATGAGATATTTCACATTGTTTTCTAATTTTTCATTCTTTTGGATTTGTTTTACAGTGTCTTGATTTCTCATAAAGTCACTAGCTTCCAATTGCTCTATTCTGATTTTTAAGGAAGTATTTTCTTCAGTAATCTTTTGGACTTCCTTTTCCATTTGGCCAATTTTGCTTTTTTTAGGGCATTCTTCTCCTCATTGGCTTCTTGGACCTCTTTAGCCATTTGGGTTAGGCCATTTTTTAAGGTGTTATTCTTTTCAGTATTTTTTTGGGTCTCTTTTAGCAAGCTGTTGAGTTGTTTTTCATGATTTTCTTGCATCACTCCCAGTTTTTCCTCTACTTCTCTTGCTTGCTTCTCAAAATCCCTTTTGAGCTCTTCCATGGCCTGGGACTGATTCATATTTTTCTTGGAGGCTTTGGATGTAGGAGCTTTGGCTTTGTTGTCTTCTTCTGGTTGTATGTTTTGATCTTCTTTGTCACCAAAGTAAGATAATATAGTCTGACTCTTTTTGCGCTACTTATTCATCATCTTGGCCAATTACTTGAGTTTTAAACTCTTTGTTAAGGTAAAAGTCTGCTTCCAATGTGAAGAGTGTACTGTCCCAAGCTTCGGGGGTTTGTACAGCTGTTTTCAGAGGTACTTCGAGGGACCTGTAAATTTTCAGTTCTTCCAAGGTGGCATGATAAGGGGCCAGGTGTTTCCTCTCCACAACCACAACAAGCTCCACCACACCAGCGCTCCTCCTTGCCCCAGGACTGCCCCTCAGAACTGTGACCCAGATCCAAGCACAGGCAAAGCAGGAGATTCCTGCCTCAGCCCTGGCAAAGAGATCCTTGCAATCCCTCTCTGATCAGTCACTCAATTCCCCCTCAGTCTGTGGGCCAGAAGCTCAGGAAAAAGCTGTGGCCCCAGGCCGCGCTGGAGACTTGCGGCTGAGACCTAGCTCCTCTCTCACCACAGTCACAGACTTTTTGCACTGACCTTCTAAGTTGTCTTTGGCGTTCATTGGTTGAGAAGTCTAGAAACCGCCACAGCTGCCCGCGATTCAGTCCTCTGAGGCCTGCTTCAGGGTCGCTGTGGCTTGCGCACCCACATCAAACTTCGCTCCTCTCCTCGCCCAGCGCGATATACCTTTCCAATCAACCATCCAGGCTGTCTTTGGATGGAAATTTGTTTCACTCTGTCTTTTTGTGGGTTCTGCTGCTTTAGAATTTGTTTAGAGCCATTTTTTTAGGTATTTGGAGGGCTTTGGGAGAGAGCTCAAGACAGTCACTGCTTTCCCTCCACCATCTTGGCTCCGCCCCCCTCATTTAACTTCTCTGAGCCTCAGTTTCCTCATTAGTAAAATGAGGAGGTTAGACTTACTGACCTCTACAATTCTTTCCAATTCTAAATCGATGATCCTATTTAATGGGGCCTGAAAGATGTACAGGGCTGAAGGATGGTTGGGATGAGGAAAGGAGATGAAAACGGCCTTCAAGGATACTTGGTTTTATTTCTCATTTCGTTATTAACGTAGGGCAGGTCACGAGTTACCCAGTAGTGACCCCCTCCCCTGCTCTCCACTCAGGTTGGAGAGGTACTTATCCATCGACTAATATGTAAAGTGCTTGCTTTGTGACTCTGTGATTGGAGAGAAAACGATCAGCATGAGAGAGGTTGTGAAAGTATAATTAACAAGACTTAGCCACGGGTTAAATATAGGAGGTGAGTAAGAATGAAGAGTTAAGGATGGCCCCACGGTTGTAATTTTGTGTGAGTGGAAAAATGATGGTTCCCCCAACACCAATAGAGAAATTTGGAAGAGGGTTGGGGTGGAATATAATGAGTTTTACTGAGCTTGAGATACCCATGGGACATCCAGGTAGAGATTACAAATGCTCAGTAGGCAAGGGGTGATGAGAGACTAGAGTTCAGGAGATTAGAATCAAGAAAATGATTTGATTTCGACCAAGGTCCCTTCTGACTTCAAATCTAATGGTTTTTCCACTTTTCCACATCGCTCGAGTGAATGATTCTGATGACGGTTAAGTCTTATTACCCAGGTAATGTCCCAGAAAACAACCCTATCCTTCAATTCACCTCTCCTTCTCAAACCGAAATCATTCCTTGAAAGCTAGTCTCATATACTAGAAAGTGCTAGGGATTCAAATTCAGAGACCTGGATTCAAGTCTTAAATCTGGTCTCTGCCACATTTCATTTCTCTCTTTGCTGTCAGTCGTGTCTGACTCTCCATGTCCCAATTTGGGGTTTTCTTGGCAAAGATACTGGAATGGTTTGTCATATCCCTCGCCAACTCATTTTACAGATGGGGAAACTGAGGCAAATAGGGTTTAAGTGATTTGCCCAGGGTCACATAGCTAATAAATATCTGAGGCCAGATTTGAACTCAGGAAGATGAGTCTTCCCGATTCCAATCCCAGTGCCACCTAGCTGCCCCTCTGGGATTAGGGAGATTTGCACTCAAAGCCTACCTCAGTCACTAGATAACTGTGTGACCCTGGATAAGTCACTTAGCTTCCCTCTGCCTCAGTTTCCTCATCTGTAAAATGGGGATAATAATAGCACCTACTTCACAGAATTGTTGTGAGGGTAACCCATGGAAAGAGCTTTGCAAATCTTAAATACTACCTATTATTACCCTCTGTTCCTACCTAGCCCTGTGCCAGACACATAATAAGCCCTTAATACATGAATTAAATGGAATATGATTGGTGGCTTCAACCTGCAGAAAAGAACCCCTTCTTTGCTGGAATGGAAAGGAAGGCTTTGAGGAGGCCTCTCTGGGGGCACCGAGAGTCCTTATCCAAGGCTCTGGTGAATTCCATCCCAAATTCTCTCAGCCCTTTTCAAAAAGCCTAGCTCCAGAGGCCCCTGGGGGAGGGCCTGGAAATATCGGTGGCCTGGGGTGAGGCCCTCATTTGGGCCCATTATCCCCCGAGACTGGCCAACTTTTCCCTCTGGTCTCTTTTGTAAGGCACTTCCGGGATGGATGGGAGCTGCTCTGGGCCTCGGGCTAATGAGTGACTCACGCCTCCCCACTGCCATTAATTGCAGATGGGAGAGTGACGGCTGAGCACGGATAAAGTCCCAGCAGGAACTGAAGGGTTAGGCAGTTTCTCCAACAAAAGAAAACAGGAGGAGGCCTTTTCACTGCAGCCTAAACACTCCAAAGGCCTTTCATTTTCTGTGCAGACTTGCAAGCCTATTCAAAGGAGAGAGGGAGAAAAACCACCTAGGTAATATGGAGGGGAACAACAGCCTCAGAAAATGAGTGGTGGGCGGCTCCTTGCCTTCCTGCAAGCACCCTGGGCCTGAGTCCAGGTTTTGAAAAGGAAAAAAACAATCTAAAAGATCCCTCTGTTCAAAACAAGAAGCTGGCCAGTAGCTTGAGCCCTCCAGGGTCTGGACTGGAGGGCCAGGGGTTGGAGGGAAGGGGGAAGCTTATATTGGATCCTGGTTCTTCTCAAGCAGACACATCCTCCCATCCCAAGCTTAGGGCCTCCAGCAAGCTTTATTAACCCTTCAAAGAAACATGGTGGGTGAGCTACTGGGAAGGCCTTTGATGCTGGCGTCCTAGGCCTCTGAAGTCTAGATGGGTTTATGTCTTGGGGTGGTATACTGGGAAAAGATGCTAGGGCTGGCATCGGAGGACATGAATGAATGAATGAGCACTTGTCAAGTGCATACTATGCACAGAGCACTGTGCTAAGTGCTGAGGATATAGAAACAAGCCAATCCCTGTTCCCAAGGAGCTCACATTCTAACGGGGGAGACAAAACATAGGGAAGATGGCAGCTGCAAGTCAGATGGAGAAGTCCTGGAGGTACATAGCAGATGGCAACGCCTCTTCCTTAACGTCATTTTCACTGATAAAATCCCATTGGTTTCCCGTGTTGAACTATTTGATGGTCCCAAAGACTTCTCTTTGGGTCTTCGGGGGCTGTGGCTCCTGCAGGTGCAGCTGCCAGGCTGCCCCTCCCCAGATGCTTCCCAGGAGGACGGCTGAGCGCTTGTTCCCAAGGCTCTTGGGTTTGGGGTCCCTGGCCACCTTCCTCAGGATCAGAGGGGAGATGGTAGTCAAGGTGGGGCTGGGTTAACTTGTCTCTCCCATGCTGCCCCCTGTCTTTCCCAGCTCTGTTTGCTGCTTCGGCTCTGTGGGTTTGTCTGCCCTGTGGGTGACGGCTAGTTGGCAGCTGGTCAGGATGGCTTCCCCTTCTCTCCACAGGAGCTGTTTCTCTAGATAATGGCTGGGCCAGCTACCACTCCTAGGGTTCTTCTACCTATTTGCCTGTTGTGGTCAGCAGTAGTTGCCAGTCGTGGTGATAAAGACGGGCCCCTTCTACACAATGGCATGGATTCAAGCCCTCTGTCTATACCTATTCCCTCTTTGAACTTGAGGAAGGGATTTCCCTTCTCTGGGTCACAGCCTCCTCTGCTTTAAAATGAGGGTATTGGCTTCCCCAGTCCAACAAGCATCTATAAAAACTAACATTTTATATAGAACGTTCAGATTTGTAACCACTCTACATTTGTTATTTCATTTTATCACAGCATCTGTGGAAGGTAGATGATGTTATTAACTCCATTTTACAGATGAGGAAACTGAGGCAAGCAGTGGTGAATTGACTTGCCCAGGGTCACACAACTAGTAAGTGGCTGAGGAAGGATTTGAATGAAGGCCTTCCTGTCTCTAAGCCTAATTCTCTATCCACTACACAACCTAGCTGCAATTATCATGACTATATGCAATTAATATGATGATTATGTTTAAGTCAATGGCAACAGAAAGACAAAACTAGAAAATAATTCTGCCCTCAAGTAGCTTACTTTCTACTGGAATGACTAGGTTATCTCTCCAAGGCTTCTTCTAGCTTGTAGCTGTTAATCCCTTCATTCTTTTTTTTTTTTGGTGAGGTAATCGGGGTTAAGTGACTTGCCCAGGGTCACACAACTAGTGAGTGTCAAGTGTCTGAAGCTGGATTTGAACTCAGGTCCTCCTGACTCCAAGGCTGGAGCTCTATCCACTGTGCCACCTCACTGCCCCCATCCTTCGTTCTTGAAGAGGACCGGTGACATCATGAGGGTGATGCCTTGACATTCGAGTGAATTGGGTTTAAGTAAGGCAGAGCTGTGCAAAGTCATTAGCCTCACTCTGCCCCCCAGAGTCATCAGGGTTCATAATCAAGATGACTGAAAATAGCTATATTTAATATCTAAAATATATATTTAAGCTATGTATTTAATATCTAAAAATAGCTAACACGTAAACCTTCTACCTGTGTATCTATCTATATATAATATATGGATATATAATATCTACATAGATATATAGATATATAATATCTATCATCTTTCCATTTATCTGTCATCTATCTTTCTACCTATCTATATGTGTATTTGTGTATACATACATATGTATGTGCATATATATACATATATGTACATACATACATATGTGTATATGTGTGTGTGAGTGTGTAAGCTCATTAGGTCTTCACAACAGTCCTCTGGGGCAGTTGCGAAAAGCACTTTCCAAAATGAAAGTGCTCCATAAATGACAGTTGATACTGTTACTTAAGAATACTGGACTAGGAGACAGGAGACCTGGGTTCTGGTTCAAACCCTGTCACTGACAGTAATAACAGCCAGCATTTCAGAAGTGATTCATACATGTCATCTCATCTGACCCTCACAACGACCCTGAGAAGTAGGGGCTATTAGTTATCCTCATTTTACAAATTGAGGAAACTGAGGCACAGTGAGGTTGACTTAACTTGCTCAGGTTAGGATGTGTCTGAGGGAAGTGCCTGAGCCCAGGTTTTCCGATTCTGGGTTTGGTCAGGACCTGGGATTTCATCAATACAAGGAGCTCCTCACAAAGAAACTCCCTTCACCAGTGCAGATGGACAGCTGTTCTTCCGTTGAGGGGTTGTGACTTCTTGAGACGCAAACAGCCAGTTTGTGTCAGAAGTGAGGCTTGAACCCAGATGACTCTGAGGACAGCTCTCTACCACACCTAATTACCAATCCCTCCCTATCTCTGTTTTATAAATGGGGAAACTGAAGTTCTGAGGTCACTTGTCCATGACCTCACCGCTTGTACGTCAGTCCTTTTTCAGTCATGTGTGACTCTTTGTGACCCCATTTGGGGTTTTCTTGGCAGAGATACTAGAATAGTTTGCTATTTCCTTCTCTAACTCATTTGACAGATGAGGAAACTGAGGCAAACAGGGTTAAGTGACTTGCCTAGGGTCACATAGCTAGTAAGTATTTAAGGCTGGATTTGAACTTGGAAAGATAAATCTTCCTGACTCCAGGCCCAGCCCTCTATCCACTGCATCTTACAGCTAATCAGTAATAGTTGTAGCTTTCGAATCCAGGTCTTCCTGACTCCAACTCTGGCACTCACTACCTGAAAAATGGTGGGGGCTTTTCAATTGTGATTTCAGATTCTAGGATATTAAAAGAAAAAATTGAAGGCAGTGCCCTAGTAAGTAGTTGAGGCAGATTTGAACTTAGACCTTCCAGCCTTCAAACCTAACATTCAATCCACTGTACCACCTACGTGCAGTTATTATGACTATGTTTGAGTCATTGGGGGATCCTGCCCAGAGACCAGAGGTACTATATAGATGCCTGTGGTACCTGAGGCCATTAGAGGGAGAAGAATCTGTCCTAGACAACTGAGAGTCTGAGCAAATAGTTCCTGTTCTATTAGGGATAGGGAACCTTGCCTCCTGCCCTAGCCTCCACACTATAGCATCCTTCCCCTGTCTTCTGTATCTCAGGCCTCTTTCATGACCAGATTGCCTGGATTAAAGACATCTAGGGTGTTAGAGAATCCTATGCCCCCTGCTGGTGTTGGAAACCAAGGCATTGGATTTAGAACTGGGAAGGACCTTAAAGGTCTCCTGCCTCAACCTCCTTTTTACATCAATGAATAGATGGAGGCCCAGAGAGAGGAAATTATTTGTCCCAAATTCCAAAACTACCAAGTAGAACAGCTGGGACTCCAACTCCAACATCTGCTTCTAAATCCATGGCTCTTTCCATTTCTACACCACCATGTTGTCTCAACCCTGTGGCCAACTGGGAAAACTGTTGGGAGGAGGGAGACTGACAGAAGAGGGAGGCCAGGGACAGTGAGGGTTACATTGGTGGTGGTGGTGGTGGTGGTGGTAGTAGTAGTTGTGGTGATGGTGATGGTGGTAGTAGCAGTAGTGATAGCAGTGGTAGTAGTAGTAGCAGCAGTAGCAGCAGTAGCAGTAGTAGCAGTAGTGGTAGTAGTAATAGTAACAACACATTTCTACAGGGTATTATGGTTTACATAGCTTATGGCTCACAGACTCGTGAGATATGGAGTACAGTATTATTATTGCCCTTTTACAGATGAGTAAACTGTTAAAGGTTAAATAATTTGCCCAAGGTATACTTAGTGGGGTGGGGTCTGTGTGTGTGTGTGTGTGTGTGTGTGTGTCTGTGGTGGTCAGGATTTGAACACAGGTTCTTCAGACCACAAATTCAGAAGATAAGATTGGATAGTGATAATAAAATGAAAAAAAGAAGAGAGCTCTCAGGAAACTCAGATTAGAAGCCACAGGCAGAAAGTTGATGTGTGTGTGTGTGTGTGTGTGTGTGTGAGAGAGAGAGAGAGAGAGAGAGAGAGAGAGAGAGACAGAGACAGAGACAGAGAGAGAGAGAGAGGGAGAGAGACAGAGAGACAGAGAGAAACAGAGACAGAGATAGAGAGAGACAGAAACATGGAGACAGAGAGAAATGGGGTAGGGGAAAGCCTGGCTTGCTAGAATAGTCTAGTGTCAATCAATCAATCAATCAGCAAGCATTTATTAATCACCTACTATGTTCTAGATGATAAGGATACATATACCAAAAAAAAAAAAAGGAAATAATTCCAAACCTCAAGGAGCTCACATTCTATTGTGGGAAGCAACATAAACATACACACACACACACACACACACACACACAAACACATGCAGAATTATTCATTATCTCTCTATCTATATACACACATATAGATGGATAGACAGATAGATAGGTGGATGGATAGATAGATAGATGGATAGATAGATAAAGAATAACATTGTCGGTATAAGTCTGTACAAGATCAGCACAACATAAATACAAGTTAGTTAGAGAGGACACTAGCATCAGTGTAAAGATTTCAGGAAGCCCTGATAGGACATGTCATGAAAATAATACACTCTACTTCTAATTATTTTGTGTATACTTATTGGTTCACATGTTGTCTACCTCTCTGGAATGCAAGCTTCTTGAGAGCAGGGATTGTTTATGGGGTGGGGGAGATGAATCCAGACTAGCGCAGTGGTTGTCAGACTGTAGGTGATTAGTAAATGCTTATTTTTTGATTACTAGAAAGAGACTTAGTTCCAAGTTTCAGTGGCATAGCTCACTTCCTTGTTTTTGTTTTCTCTGCCTCATGATGGAGAGGGGAGTGATACCCAGAGGATCCCTCTTCCTGCCCCTGTCCCCATCTCTTCCTGTTTAGGGATGACCTCTGCATACAGATTGGAGAGGTCTGAACAGAAAAGGCAGTGGGCTGTGTGGATTGGATCCAAAGTCCCACCTCCTCAGCCTTGAGTGGGCCTTTGAACACATTGCTTCCCTGGCTTCCTTCAAGCTAGACAAAATCCCACCGTCTGTAAGAAGCCCTTCCCGACTCCCTTCATGCTAATGCTTTCCCTCTGTTGTTTCTCTCCAGATTATCCTGTGTATGGCCTGTTCATACCTACTTGTTTGCCCGTTAAACTGTTAGCTTCTTAACTCTGCTTGGTATCCCCACCACTAATCATAGCACCCAGTAGAAACTTAATAAATGCTTGTTGATTGATCGATCCGATCCCCGCCTTATCTATAAAACAAGAGGATTGGTCTGGATGTCTTCTAAAAGTCCTTTCCACCTCTAAAGTCCCGACATGCTAAATTTCTTAGAAAAACCAAAAGCCCAAGGATTAAGCGAAGAAAGGAAGACACCTCCTCCCGACACCTCTTTCTCTTCCTTGGAAAGGATTCTGGGGAGCCTGAATGGAGCTACCCAATTGAGTTTGATGGGTGGAAAGAGAGCCCCCTTCTTTCACCCTCTAAGGAATTTCCTGAGAGCGCCAGACGAGCCCTGGAATCACTAGCTCAGTTGGGGAGCGTTAGGGGCTCCACCAACTCTCCAAGCTCGAGAGGGGAGGGAGAAACCTAGGATGCGAGCCAAAGCTCATTAAGAATTCCCTTTCAGATGGGGATTAGGAGGGAGCCAGCTAGCTTGATTCCTTGGGTTCGGTTATTAAAGACACCAGGTAAGGTAAACACCAGCCTCTTCCTTTAAAAGCCACACCTGCTAATTAGAGGCCAAGTAACTCATTAAAAACAAAGGCACCAGGGAATGCCTGGGAGGGAGGAAAGGCAGTGGAGTGAGTAAGGAAAGAGGAGGGGGAGCATATGTATGTATGCCTGCCTGCCTGCTTGTATACTTGAAAAGGGATGATGAATGGGGCTGGTCTCTTTCAGCCGTAGTGGTTTAGGGGATAATCAGCATTTTTCCGGTACAGAGCAGAAGCAGCCTACAATCCTAGCTTCTTAGGATTGGCTAATCTGTTCGACTTCAGTGTCATGAAAAAGAGGTCTGGCTTGGGAGTCAGGAGGAGTCCTGGGTTCTGGTCCCAGCCCTGCCCTCTCAGAACTAACCACTAGATTTAGTCATCCGGGAAAAGCTCTGTGAGGTTAAGAAACAGCCCAAGCTAATGGCAATGAACTTGACCTCACCTTAGCATTAGAAGGACACTCAGAAATCATCCAGTCCTGTCCCTTCTTTTTTACAGATGAGGAGATGGAAGCCCAGTGAGGTGACTTGTCCAAGGTCACCAAGAAATCAAATTAGTTCAGCCAAGCTTTGAACCAAAGCCTGGAGCTCTTGCACAATCCCACACTCCCTTTTGGCAGGCCAGGGATCCTACCCCAGTTCTGCTGGTTATTATGTGACTTTGTTCAAGCTGCTTGACCTCCCGCTGCCTCAGTTTCCTCCTCTGTAAAATGAAGGAATTGGACTAGATGTATATTTCATTCCCTTCCAGCTCTCAATCCAATAATCTTATGACTTGCTTAAGGGGCCTTCTGAAATTCCTTGTGTTTTTTAAGGAGTCCTGTTTTAAATGGGCCATTTCCTTGGCCTATTCCATAGTCCCTCCTCACTTTGAGGGTCTGATTTCCTGAGCAGGTATCTTGTTCATGAGGATCAATGGGGTTTGAGGTCTTTTGTTACTGGATGGGAGCTATTGAAGAATGAACATGACAGCCCTGGTAGATGAGTCAGTGTAAGAGTCACACGTCCTTTGCAGGTAATGCCTTCACTCAGGAGCAGCTGCTTCCTTCTGTCTCTCACTCTCATTTAACCATTATCTGACTCACATGGTTGTCTGCTTCTGGTGTGGCTAGTACTGATTGTCTGGACTGGTTGTCTTCTCCTTGGGGACAGGCACTGGGTTTTATTCCATTTTTTCCACTACAAAAAGCATTCCCTTGGCACCTCCTGTGTGCCACGCCCTGTGCCAAGCTGGGGATGGATGAGAACACAAAAGCCAGAACTATCTCTGACCTCAAGGAGCTTGCTTCTCCTGTGATGGTCAACATCAAGGCCCGAACAGAACTTCACTTAGAGGCTATGGTCCCCTGCTACCCCCAGCTCTGTGTCTCCATCCCTCTCCCACCTCTACCCTCACCCCCACCCTCAATCTTGGGGGTCTGGTAGCTGGCGACTATTTAACCAGCGTACCCTTCTTCCTGGGTACTTTTGCTTCTTGCCTCCTCCCAGGGCTTGAGGGGCTATAGGCTGTCTCTCCCGGGGATGGACCAGTCTCTTTCCTGATTTTCTTCCTGGCTTGGGGACAAGCCTTCCAATTCCTTTTCCTGATTTTCTTCAAAGCCTGGGGACCCTTATCACATCTTTCATCTGAAGGTGGCATTGGGGCTACTGACATTCTTCCAGCTTACTGAGAGGAAGCCTGGGTATCCCAGATCCTTGCCCCTTCCCCAAATTCTTGCATCCCCAGGTTTGTGTCGGGGCTGCTAGGTGGCGCAGTGGATAGAGCACTGGCCTAGAGTCAGGAGGACCTGAGTTCAAATGCGACCTCAGACACATAATACTCACTAGCGCGTGACTCTAGGCAAGTCACTTAACCCCAATTGCCTTACCAAAAAAAAAAAAAAAATCTCCAGGTTTGTGCCCTGTCTACCCTCCCCAACTGAATTGGCTCCAGGAGTCAAAATCCAAACGTAGAGTTCTGCATACACAAATGCACTCACTTGTGCCTAGAGACTTTGTAGGCAACATGGTAGGTAATAAATGGTTACAACCTGAGTCTGGACTACTTGCCATCATCAACCACAGCATAGATTATACTGCTAGATTGGGCCTTGGACATCATGTAGCCCCACCTCGTTTTCTGGAAACTGAGACCCAAAGAAAGGAAGGCAATGACTTGGACAAGATACAAGCCATCAGGAGCAGTGCATGCTTGCCTCTTTTCCTCCCATAGCCGAGCTTTGAGGCAGCTCATCTCAGTTAGTCAGAGAATGGCTGTCTCTTCCCTAAAGACTGCTTGGTCTCTGTTTTATGTGGAGCCATCACTGGGTTTTTCAGGGTTGGGTAAAGGGTCACCTGTGCACGTCATATCACGCAAAGCCTTTTTATAAGCTTGTTAGGCCCTTTGGAGACTCCAGATGAAAGAGACTCTGGGTAGATTACTCACTTTCATGATGATCATGATTATGCCTGTAATGTTTCTGACCCCAGAATGGGAATGACTGGTTTATCATGGGAATACCAACCTTAGTCACAGGCCATCCATAAGAATGAGGAGTCTCAGATTGAATTCAACAACTCATTAAGTAAACAAGTATTTATTAAGTACCTAGTACAGTGTGTACCAGCAGGGGTGAGCTGGAGCCAGCTCCTACCAGCCCTTGACCCTGAGCACCGAGGATACAGACAATAATAAAAAGAATCCCAGCCCTCTAGGAACTGGTGGAGGGAGGGGGCAGGGAGGAAGGAGGCAATATTTACATAAATAAGTAAATACAAATTAAATACAAAGTAAGCATGAAGTCATTCTGAGAGGAGAAGTGTAGAGTATTCACAATTGAGATAGTCAGGGAAGGCCTCCAGTAGGAGGTAGTCCTCAAGCTGAGTCTTGAGTGGTGCAAGAAGCAGAAGGGAGGGAGGGATAGCATTCCAGGCAGAGGGCACAGCCTGTGCAGACACCTGGAGATAGGAGATGGAATGTTGTCTATGAGGAAGAGTCAGAAGGCAAGGTTGGCTGCCATTTAGAGCACATGAGGGGAAGTACCGGAAAGCCAGAGTGGAAACAGGTTGGAGCCAGATCTTGAACGTTTTACATGCCAAACACAGGAGATTGTATTTTGTCCAAGAGTCAATTGGGGGAGCCACTGAAAAGTGGCTCATTCATGGGGGAGTCTGGAAAGTTCAGGGTCAGGGCCACCACCCTGAGTACCAGGCACACATATTTCAATATGTTATTGGGTCTCTGATCTCCTAGGCTTAGGTGTTTCCTTTCCCAAGGCAGATCTCATTTCCTAAATCCCCCATATAGAATCCATCCAAAATAATGGAAGCCTTCCTCTAGGACTTTTTAAAAAATTTTATTATCTTTTTTTTAATTAATAAGCATTTATTTTCTCTCCCTCCCATTCCCCAGCTTAACAACAAAAAGAAAAAAGATAAACAAAGCCTTTGTAACAAATACACAGTCAAGCAAAAGAAATTCCCGTGTTGGCCATGGCCAAAAACGTATGTCTCATTCTGCATTTTGAGTGCATCGCCTCTCTGCCAGTCAATCAATAAATATTTATTAAGCCTACCATGCACCAGGCATTGTGCTAAATCCTGGAGATACAAACAAAGAACAAAGCCTCAAGGGGCTTCCAGTCTAATGTGAGGGACAGACAACATGCAGACAGCTACGGACACATAAGATCTATACAGGATAAATTGGAGATAATCCACAGAGGGAAGGCACTAGCATTAAGGCAGACTGGGGAAGGTTTTCTGTAGAAGGTGGGGTGTTAACTGGGACATGAAGGAAGCCAGGAGGTGGAGATAAGGATGGAAAGTATACTAAATATGGGGGGCGGCTATTGTTAAAGCTGTTAGGAGATAGAGTGTCCTGTATGAGGAATGGCCAGGAGGCCAATGTTCCTGCTTTACAGAGTACCTGGTGGAAAGGAAGATGTAAGAAGACGGGAAAGGTAGGAGGGAGAGGGCTAGGTTGTGAAGGGCTTTGAAGGCTAAGCAGAGCATTTTGTATTTGTCCCTGGAAGCAACAGGAAACCACCAGAATTTATCGAGTAGGGAGAGAATGGGGAATATTCTGGAATATTCTGTTACTAGGATAATATAGTTCATTTTGAGTCCTTTGGAATTATGGTTGGTCATTGCATTGGTCAGAGTTCTCAAGTCTTTCAATGTTGTTTCTCTTTATGATGTTGTTGTATAAATTGTTCTCCTGGTCCTGCTCATCTCACCCTATTGCCTTGCCTCGGTTCGTGCAGTTTTCTCTGAATCCCCCCCTTTCATCATTTCTCATGGTACCATACTACTCCCCTCAGATACTTTTAATCTTTCATGGATACCAGGATGATTCATGGATGATCTCTTGGGTTTACCTCTCACTACAGGACAGAGCCAACTCCTTTTCTAGTTACTCATGCCCTAGATAATGTCCTTTATGCTACTTCTTTTGCTCAAGACATTCTTATTAACCTGGCAGTAAATTATGACGCACACCAAACACCCTCTTTCCATTGTCCATTGTAGAGCTCTAACTGGATGGAGATCATTAATTGCAGGATTCACAGCCATAGAGCATCAGCAAGGAGAGAGTAGTATAAAAAAAGATGGGCATTTCTGGCAACGAACAGCATGGAATTCTTGAGAGCCCTCAACAGTTTAACAAACATGATCGGTGTGATTACCTCTCCCTCCTTAGTTGTGGTCACAGCAAGCCTCGAACGCTGTAGGTCTTCAGTAAGGGTTTGAATTAAATCGAATTGGATGGTCACCAACCTGAAGATTTGGAGGTCTTCTGCTTTAGCTACAAACCAAAGTCCAAGTGTTGCTATTCTTGCGCCCACTTGGGGAAGGGGTTGGTCAAATATGGTGCACTACTAAGCATGTTTTATGCCTACAGTTGGAAAAATGCAATATCCCTTTGAAAGTATTTAGGGATGATATCCTAAAACACACACGTGCACTTGTGGCCCTATGATGAAGGTTTTTTTTTTATTCTATCATAAGATGTTAGATTTAAACTCAAAGGAACTTCTAGGCCAAGGCTTCTTAAACTTTTTGTGCTATGGACCCCTTGGGCAATCTGGTGATGCCTATGAATCCTTTCTCAGAACTTTGTGTTTTTAAAAAATTCATACTGAAAGGTAATATTAGATTTCAGTTAGAGATTAGTTTAAAAAAATGTAGTTTTTTCACATCCAAATTCACAGACTCCCTGAAATCTATCCATGGACCTCTTAGGGGTTTATGAACCCCAAGTTAAGTTACCCCAAGCCAGTCTAACCCCTTCATTTTACTGCTAAGGACCAGAGATGTCAAGTGAATTACTCAATCATGCAGTGCAGCCGTATTTTGGCCTTTAAGTTATGATCGCTCCCTTTTCCTCATGTTTTACCACCCATCTTCCTTAACTAGACCATGATATTAAGTGCTTCTTAGCACATCTATGTAATTATTTTAATAAATAAGTTTCATTAATTCATAAAGATCTTAACTTTTTCTTATAATTTGATTAGTTTTGAGGGACAGCTAGGTGGCGCAGTGGATAGAGCATTGCCTCAGACACATAACACTTATTAGCTGTGTGACCCTGGGTAAGTCACTTAACCCCATTGCCTAAAACCAAAAAAAAAATAAAAATTGACTAGTTTTGTGGTCTCTGTTCATCATTTGAAAAGTAGAAATAATTTTATGTATTTCCCTTAAAACAAAACAGTAAGTTATTCATATATGTGTGTGTATGTGTATATATATGTATGCACACTCCTCAGATCTCATCCTTTTTTATGTCCCTATGGTCCTTTCAACATCCACAGAAAAAAAGCCTCTCTGCCCTCTCTTTAGGGCAGCTAGGTGGCGCAGTGGAGAGAGCGCTGAGCCTGGAGTCAGGAGGACTCTTTCAAGAACTCTGAGTTCAAATTCAGCCACAAACATTAGCTGTATGACCCTGGGTGAGTCGCTTAACCCTGTTTGCCTCAGTTTCCTCATCTATAAAATGAGCTGGAGAAGGAAATGGCAAACCACTCCAGTATCTTTGCCAAGAAAACCCTCTCCTTAAGGGGATATTTGGATGATCATAAGAATTAGAGGGAAGAGGTCAGTGCCTTCATTTTATAAATTAAAAAAAAAAAAGAAGAAGACTGAAGCCTAGAGAGGGAAGTGACTTCCTTAGGGTCATGTTGATATTAAATAATAGGACCAGGATTAGAATACAGACTTTTTGACTTGAAATCCGTTCCTTTTTCCACTATTTCGTACTGATGTTGTAGACTTGATAATTCTAAAAACTGGCATCAAAATGACTAGAAGTTTTTTTTTTTAATCTTCCCAAGGTGCCACTTTCATCATTGTACTCAGAAATTGTCAATGCTTCCCCATTCTACAGGTTCAAATTCGGGCACCCCAGCCTGACATTCAAAGGCTACTGTGATCTTCCTAACTGTGTGACCTTGAGCAAAACCCTTCCTCTCTCTGAGTCTCCATTTCTTGCTGGTAAAATGGATGAGGGGATTAGGACTAGAAGATCTCTAAATTCCCTCCCAATTCTAAATTCTACTTATGATCAGACCCCAAGCTACCTTTCCAGCCCTATCTTTTCTCATCCATTTCCCCTTCCCCCCACTCCCCAGTACTATCTGCTCCAGATAATCAATTAGCCATTTTGTTATCTGCTCCTAAACCCTTGGGCCTTTCCTGCCTCACCCCTTCTTCCAGTACTTTGCTTCCTCCCTCCCCACCCCCAACACGTATACCCATACCCATGCACAACTGGAATTTCCTCCACCTTCCTCCCAGATTATCTACTCATCTTTCAGGTCTTGAGACTGGATTTGAACTCAAGTCTTCCTCACTCCAGAGCCAGCTTTCTCTGCTATGCCACCCAGCTGCCCTGGGAAAGGGAGGAGCACTGAAGGGTGCCCAAGAGAGAAAACCCCTGTGCATGCCTCTTTCTTCCATGTCTGATGCAGTTTGCATATATCTATGTTCTGTCTTTCACGTAGTGATTTTAACCCTCTGTGTGTCAAAAAAAAAGAAAGAAAGAAAACACATTTTTAAAAATCCCTGAAAAACATCCAAAATGAACCCCATAGAGGCTACTTCCCACTCCAGATCTTGGGGGGCCCTGGAACATTACAAATGTTAAAAGTCACCTTTAGGGGCAGCTAGGTGGCTAAGTGGATAGAGTACCTGGAGTCAGGAGGACCTGAATTCAAATCCAGCCTCAGACACATAACACTTACTAGCTGTGTGACCCTGGACAAGTCACTTAACCCCATTGCCTAGCCAAAAAAAAACAAAAAACAAAAGTCAGCTATAAACACTGAAATAAAGACTTTGAGAAATATTTGTTTCAGTCAGTGGAACTAGAAGGCATTCTAATTATTATTGGTGGGTAAGGAAGATGTTCCCCTTTTCAACTCAGCCCCCTAAGATTCTCCCCTCCTCCTCCCCCCCCCCCTCCCCCTCCCACCTACCACCAAATTCTGTCTAAAAGATCTAAGGATCAGGCCCAGGAACCCAAGCCAGCACATCCTGGTAAGCATTTGCCCCGAGCTTTGACCTCAGCCATTCCCAAGCCAGCCTAGCTCTCAGAAGCCTGGGGTGGCATCTGATAGAATTTTAAGGAACAGAAGGAAGCCTGAAGAAATAAGAGCCTGAGGAAAACTCCAGAGAGCAGGGCCAGATTTTCCTACCATTTTTTTTTTTTTAGTTCAATGGGTAATTTTATTTTTTTATAAATGAGGCCTTTGATCTAAGGAGTGAGTAATTAACAAGCACCAGCAAGTTGGCAGAGGCCATTGGGAGGAGGTAAGTACTGTTAGGGGAGGCATTTGGACCGAGCACTTTAAGTTGCTCTGAGAGTAAATTCTGCCTCAGAAAACAAGTTGCCCTGTAAGTCTGTTCTTAATAATTCTGAGGTGGTAGAAAAAAGGCCTGGCCTGGAAGTCAGAAGACCTCGATGTGTGACAATCGATGAATTACTTCTCTCTGAACCTCAGGTTCTGCCCCCTGGGAAATGAGGGGCTTGGGCAAGATTTGGCATCAGAGACCAGGGTCACAAAACCAGCTCTAATTTGTTGTGTATACTCTCTGGGCCTCAGTTTCCTCATCTGGAAAATGAGAGATTTTATAACAAATGACCCCTAATACCTCTGTAAAATATTGAAAATTCCCTGATTCCCTCATTTTAAAAATTATCCCCATTTGAAGAAAATGAAGCAAACAGAAGTTAAGTGACTTATCCAGGGTCACACATCTATTATGTGTCTGAGGCCAAATTTGAACTCGTCTTCCTGACTCAAGGCCCAGCACTTTATCTGTAGTGCTCAGGAAAAGAGAAGATAGTTGTCTTAAAGAGATTTTTTTGCCCAAAGTCACATAGCTCCCAAGTAATAGAGCTGAGATTTGAACCCAGGTCTCCAATTCCAGGTCTTCTTACTTCAAATCTGAAGTTTTTTCCACTATACTATGGGCAGCTAGGTGGTGCAGTGAATAAAGCATTGGACTTAAAATCAACAAGACCTTAGTTCAAATGTGGCCTCAGATACCATCTGTGTGACCCTGACCAAGTCATTTGAATTCTCTGTGCCTCAGTTACCTCATCTGTAAAATGAGAATAACAAATAATAGCAACTGCTTTACAAAGTTGTTGTGAGCAATAAAATATTTGTAAAATGCTTTATAAACCTTAAAGTACTATATAAATATGGTTGCTGTTGTCATTGTTATTATACAGCACATATAGTGGTGCTAGCACTGGACTTGGAATCAGGGAAGACCTGATTCCTAATTTAGGCTCTAATACATTGTATTTGTGATTATGGGGAAGTCATCTTACCTAACTGAACCTCAATTTTCTCATCTGTAAAATGGAGATAATATTACTTTCCCTATCTGCCTTGAAAGATTGTTGTGAGAAAGTTGCTTTGTAAAATAATTTAAAATGGTAGATCACACTTCTGGACCTAAATCTTAGGAGACCAGGTGATCTCTAAGGTCCCTTCCAGCTATGAAGTTCTATAATGCTACAATTTTTGTGTGTGTGTGTGGTCAATAATGCATCAACCCTATGTGTTCCACCCCCCCCACCCAGGTTTCTGGTTATTCTTTCTTTAGAAAACCAGAAATACAACTTGGTATTTTCATGTGCAGGTGTTTCAGACATATTAATTTGCTTTCTAGGTGCTCCTTGCCCCAGAAACCCACACCCATCCCCGGGGTGGTTCTGGTAGCAGCTTTTTTTACCTTTTTAAGTAAGTCAGAGTGTTTTACAAGCATCTTCACATGTGCGTGCGTGACAGCCTGCCATGTGCAGACAAGCAGGTGGTATTAAGAGTTTGCAAAACTCCATGTTTGAGCTGGGAAAATGAAGGCCCAGAGAAATCAAATGGTTAGTCCATGGTCTCAAAGGAAGTCCGTGCTGGAGCTGAGAACAGAGCCTGGATTTCCTCTAGACCCTGCATCCATAAATATTTATTTGGCTCTCCTCTGTTCACTGCAGGTGTCCTTAAGGGAAAGCAGAAGCAGCCCTCCCAGAAAGACTAGGTCAGCTGGCCAGGGGATAAACTTAAAACGGGCTTAGGGAGGTGGGGGATGGGCTCCTTAGGAACTAGAATCTTTACTGCCTGGGAGGCAGACAATTGCCCAGGGAATGCTTTAGAAGCTCTGCTCCTTCCAGCCCTTCCCTCATTCCTGCTCATATACTAACTCCCTATGGCTGAGCCAAAACTGGGGTGGGTGGATGGATGAGAGTGGGGTGGCCCACAAAGATTTCACCCTGGCACATTTGGTACTTGTGTCTGGTACTGGCAGAAGACCAGTCTCCCAACACTTCTAGAAGAGTCAGCCTTTCTAACACCACTCATCCAGGTGATTTATGTGAGACCGATTATCTTTTCCATAGGATTTTATGATTGTAGAGTTAAGAGGGACTTTTGAAATGACTTAGCCTGACTCCCTTATTTTATAGGTCAGGACACTGGGGCCCGGTAAGGGGAATTATTTTACCCAAGGTCACACAGGAAGTAAGTGACAAAACTAGGATTTGAATCCAAACCCAGCATTCTTTCCACTATACCAATTTTGTCCAGCAGCTGGCCTTTGGAAGCAATAATCTGGGCCTGGAAACCCAGGAAATGGATCTGGATGGGCCAAGCAGAAATACTGTCATGCATTTTCCTTAACTCTTCTTCTGCTGCGCCTATACAGGATCAATCCCAGAGACTGGTTAACACACTTTTTCCAGAGTACAGGAGACACAGAGTCATAGACACAAGTAGAAGTCAGGAGGTTTCCATTCTGACCCAACTCTGTTACTCTCTGCGCCTCCATTTCCTCATATGTACATAAAATGAAGAAGTTGCCAGAGCTGACTTTTAAGATTTCCTCCAGTTCTGAAGTTCTGTGTTCTAAGAGTTATTCTTCCTTGAACGCTCTGTGTTTCAAGGCTCCTTCTGGTAATCAAAGACCCCTTCCACCTGTGATTCCCTGTTTTAAGTCCCCTTCCATCCATCAAAAGCCCCTTCCAACTATGACTTCCTGTGTGCTAAGGACCCTTCCAGGTCTCACATGAAAACCCATTCAAGTTCTAAAGTGTGACAAGTTCCCCCCCACCATGCTTTATATGCTTCAGGATATAAAATGAGATCACTCTTTTGGTCTCTAGGCTAAATGAAGCCAGTTCATTTAAATTCTCTTCATAGGATCTACTTTGCATCCAATTAAATCATCTTTGTTGTTCTTCTCTCCAGCCTTTTCATTTTCTTTTAACAGTGATCCAATTGGACATAATCCTTAAAGATCTAATTAATGCGTCTCATATCTGAAGGATATTATTATTACTTCCTAGCCCTTGAACGCCACACACACACACACACACACATACACACACACACACAACACACACACAACACACACACAACACACACATACCTACTAGTATCGTATTGGCTTTTTTCTTTTCTTTCCAACCAGATAACCTGCAACCTGCAAACACAATCTGCTTGTGGTCAATTATGATTACCAGGCCTTTTTCTTCTATGTTTATGCTTAGTTAGTCCTTCCCATCTACTAGTTATATTGTTAGATTTTTATCCCTCCATGAGCTGTCTTGCCCTTGTCTTAATTGAATTTTATTTTCTAAATTCAAGTAATTTTGATTTTTTTCTCATCTTCCCTAACATTAGAAGACATATTGTTTAGTGTGTCCTGTAATCTGAAGAGCATATTTTATGTTCTTTCACCTGAGTTATCAATAAAGATATTGATCACATTACTCCAAGTACTGACCTTTTCTAGCTATCACCATGCTCATGCCTTTAGGGGGATGCTGAGCTCCCCATGACAGTCCCTTGCACAGGACATACAAGTCTCCAGTCATATTCTACTAGCTTATTGGTCAGACTTAATAGAGCTGTAAGAAACTCAGAGAAAAATGTCTGGAGTGACGAGTTAGGGTGCTATCATTGGGAGAATGATGGATTTGAGAGTTGGGGGACCTGGTTTTGAAATTTTGCTCTTTCACTTAATATCTATGTTATCTTGGCAATAGGTATGCTGGTAAATGTTGAACAACTGGACCTCTGGAAAAAAAAAAGGAGACACTTGTAATTTAATCTGTTATTGTTAACATTTATCTATCTCTTTCTTAAGTCTAGACCAGGGGTGGGAAACCTACAGCCTAGAGGCCAGATGGGGTCGTCTAGGTCCTCAAGTGCGACCCTTTGACTGAATCCAAAGTTTGGTCTAGATAATGGACAGAACAATGAATCAAGCCCTGATTTGTAGCATTTGCTAATTTCTGAAGTCCAAATGCTTATTCTGAAATTCTAACTGAGCTGGATCTTGGACAAGCCTTTGCACCATGCTTTCCTTATCTGTAAATTGAAAGGACTAGCCCTGCTGGGACTCTTAAGGTTGCTTCCAACTCTAAATCCATGATCCCGTACCCACAGATTTTCTTAGGAGAACAGATTGAATAGATAGGAAGGCCAGAAAGGGACAGGCTCAAAATTTGTATAAACCTAAAGGATATGAAGTAGGATAAAGATGGATCCATCTACCAAATCACAAATTATTAGAGTATAAAAGAAGATAAGTAGAAATATTCCTTTATCCTACTGAGAATAACAATTGGATCTCATTATGAGAGGCAGGATAATATAGGAGAAATGTCAGTAGACCACATCAAGAGACCTGGTTCAGGTTTGACCTTCAGCACTTATTTGCTGTATGACCTTGGGCAAAACACTTAACCTCTCTTAGTATGAGTTTCCTTATCTGTAAAAAATGAGGTGTACTAATACTTATATTGTCTTCCTTGCCAGGTGGTTTTATGGAGTGATGATGATGATGATGACGATATTCAGTTGTTTCAGTCATGTCTGACTCTTCGTGGTCCCATTTGGGATTTCCTTCGTAAAGATCCTGAAGTGGCTTGCCATTTCCTTCTCCATACCATTTTACAGATATGGAAACTGAGGCAAACAGAGTTAAGTGACTTGCCCAGGTTCACACAGCTGATAAGTGTCTGAGTCTGTGTTTGAACTCAGGTCTTCAAACTCCAGGCCTTGTGCTCTATCCACTGTGCCACCTAGCTGCCCAATAATGGCAATAATAATAATTAATATCTGTAGAGCACTTTGAGGTTTACAATCCTATCCCATAAGTTATCTCGTTTGACCTTCACAACATTCTGGTGAATTAGGGGCTATTATTATCCCTTTATAGCTAAGGATGAAAGAGGGGATCTATTAGGGTCAAATAGTAAGAGTCCTAGGCAGGATTTGAACTCAGATCCAAATCCAGTGCTCTATCCACCCAGAGACACCCAGCTGCCTTAAGTAGCATGCTTTGTGAATTGTAAAGCTCTGTGTGAATGGGAATCACCCTTTATTCCAAACTATGAATAGATTCGAAGAAGAGTTTCTGGACTGGGTCAATGTTTGTTGAATTGAATTGAGTTGGAAGATTCATAAAGAGTTACTAAAGGAAGCTAACAGGGTCTGGAAGGAGCCTGTGACCTTTGGAGGTCAGCCTGACCTTTGGATGTTGACGTCATGTAGGCTTGTCAGGGGCAGGGCATTGGGGTCCGTGGACTAGTGGTCTGACCCAGGGTGAGAGTCCTGGTGTTCTTAGCTCATCATATGGGGCAGCGTTAAAAGCCATATGAAATCAAGCTAGATTACATCTATCACTTCTGGCCTCATCCACAAGGCCTGTCACTCTCTCATAGAAGGAAATTAAATTGGTCTGGCATGATTTTCTCTTCACAAAGGCCTGAATAGTAATTCTTGTGCTATTTTACGTGATTGCAAATTGATTTTTTTTATGACTCATTCTAGTATCTTCCCCTCCATTGATGTTAAGCCGACTAGTCTGTTATTTTCCAAGGTTATCCCTTTTTCTTCTCTTGTAAAATGGGCTGTGCAGTTGCCTTTTCCCAATCTTTTTTTTGGGGGGGGGACTTGTACTACCTTCCCATGACTTCTTAAAGATACTGGCTAGTGGCTTCAGAATGATATCTGCTTCTCCCCTTAGTGCCACTGGGTCAGCTGATTTTCTTAGTTTTTTTTTTTTTTTAACAATTTATTCCTCTGTCTCATAATTACATTCTGTCATGTATTAGAACACTGAATGTGGGGTCCAAAGTCTTGGGTAAGAATCCTCACCTCTTTTCTTTACTACCTGTGTTGCAGAAATCATTTTTCTATGGGCCTCAGTTTCTTTTTCTGTATTTGCCCTAGGTAATCTCTGAGCCCCTTTGAGCTGTGAATCTTTGGTCCTAATTGGTTGTTCCAGTCAATATTCTAATCTCATCTTTTCAGGAAAAGAAGGAGAGAAAAGATGCTTTAAAAAAAAGTCTCTTTTTCTCATATTCCCTTTGTAAGTTTTCTCTCCTTATTTGTCAGGGTAGTGAAATTATCTGTGGTTCTGTTTTTTCCCAATACAACTGAATCATTAAATACACACACACACACACACACACACACACACACACACACACACACACATTGCTGGATCAGTGGGGGCAAAGCAAAACCCAACCAGGTGTTCTCATCCTTTATAATTCTTATCCATGTCTTCCCATATATATCCATAGAGGATCTAGCCAACACACTGGAGGCCTCCTTTGGATCTGCTAGTATTCTAGGGACACCATGGTCACAGTCAGCCTGTCCATCTGTCATCCCTTGTTCTCACTGCATAATCAAACCACTTCCCCAAGTGAGATAATATAGGTAAAACACCTTGCCAACCATAGGGCACCAGGTAAATGTCAGTTGCTGTTTGCCATTATTATCATGTTTCTTCGATGATGCTCCAGATGCCATTTCTCTGAAGTAGTTCATTGTTGACAACATGCCACAGTCTACCCAAGACCACCATATCTCCTTCTTTGGTCCATTGGCTCACCCACAATTGAGACTTCTCTGAGATCGTTGTGGAATAAGCTTTGTAGCCCTATCACATCCCCAAGAGAATGATGGTGTTGAAAAGATGGGCCCTGGGAGCGGGGCTCAGCTTGGGATCATTGGCCAAATGCCATCCAGCCCAATTTCCTCCTCCTTTTTTGGAGGATCCTTTTTTAAACCCTTTGCTGCTTGTATCTGCCTTCTGACATTTGCCTTGTCTAATCTTGTCCCTACACAAATGTGCTTTTTCTTGATAATCTCCCTTGATGACGTGGCCTCATTTCCACCTTTTGTGGTTACCTCGTCCATCTTCCAACAATACGTCAACGCTCTCGGGTTAGCCAATTTGGTCTTTTGTTCCCCCTTCACATCCCAAATACCTCCCATGGACAGAATTCCTGGGGAGTTTCTTATCCAAATGCTAACAGGGATAGCTTAGCTTCTGAGGTGGCCGCAAGTAGCCTGCTCTTGATTCGATTCCATTAAATAAATATTTACTAACTTGAGAGGCGGTCGTACACTTAGTGCAGTGAAAAATGAGCTGTATTGGGAGTCAGAGGATGTAGATTTGGATCCTGGCTTTACCCCTTACCGCCTGAGTGACATTGGGCAAGTGACATACGGTGCCTTTAACATAGTAGGTACTTAATAAATGCTTTAAAAAAAAAGTCTCATAATCTCTGTAGGCGTCTGTTTCCTAACCTATACCTGGAGCATCATCATCATCATCATCTTCATCCTCATCACCATCAGATACCATTCTTCTAGTGCTTTCCACTCCTCATAACAACTCTGTGAAACGTGCTATTATTGGTTCTATTTTACAGATGAGGTAACAGAGACTCAGAGAGTTTAAATGACTTGCCTAGGGTCACACACAGTGTGTGTGTGTGTGTGTGTGTGTGTGTGTGTGTATTTGAACTCAGATCTTCCTGACTCCAGGAAGAATCATCTTCATGAGTTCAAATCCAGCCTCAGACATTTAGCAGCAGTGTGACTCAGGGCAAGTCACTTATCATCTGTCTGCCACAGTTTCCTCATCTATAAAAATCTGGATAATGACAGCACCTTCCTGCCATGATTGTTGTGAAGATCAAATGAGATCAGAATTGTAAAGCACTTAGCACAGAGCCTGGCACAAAGCAAACATTGTAGGTGAGGGAGGGCTGTGCAAAGTCACCAGCCTCACTCTAAATGAAAACTATAGCTGTAAAGTGCAGGACACACAGCTGGGGGAAGGGTGAAAGAACGCAGTTTGGCAGGAGCATGGAGTGCATAAAAGAGAACAGGGGATAAGAATGAACAGCTACCCTCAGAGTTTTCAATCTGTTGACATCCTGGTCTTCCAAAGCCCAATTCAAATGCTTCCACCTCCGTGTAGCCTTTGGATAAAAAGCTAAGGAGAGGGTTGGAGGGAAGAGAGAAGGGGGAGAGAAAGAGAGAGAGAGAAAAGAAGAAAGGAAGAGGGAGGGGAAAGGGAAGAGGCAGAAGGGAGAGGGAGAAAGGAGGAAAAGGAAGAGGGAGAGGAGGAGGGAGATGGAAAGGGGAAAAAGGAAGGAGTTTCTTTCCTATCTGATCTCATAACACTTTGTTCTCTCCTTATGCATTTGTCTTAACCTAATTTGTATTATATTTTCCTGCCTGCTTGCCATCTGCCCAGCTTGACTATAAGCTCCTTGAGAGCAGAAACTGAGACTCTAATCTTTGTATCTGAATGATCTGTCATCAAAGATGTTGTAGAGGGTTCCTGGTCTGGTGCTAAGTGAACTTGGGGTCCCTTCTCTGAGGTTCTGAAAATTGGAGGGTTCCACCTGCCCCCTCCTTCCCCACCCAAGGTCAGGACACTGGATAAATGATTGCCAATTGAATGCTGCTCACCCCAGTCCAGCCAGGCCCAAGAGGTCGGGGCTACTTCTGGCTGCTGGCCAATTGTGCAAAGCATGTCATTGCTCTGTGGCACATGGTACTCGGGTGACCTTGGACAAGGGATCTGAAGCCAGGTTAAGCAATGGAAAGAGGCATAGATTTGGAGTCAGATGACCTGGGTCTGTGTCCCAGCTCTGACATTACTATCTGTATGACCTTGGGCCAGTCACTTTTCTCCTGGCTTCAGTTTCCTCCTCTATAAAATGAGAGGGTCCGGCTAGATGGCCCCTAAAGTCCCCTCCAGCTCAAAATCTATGATTCTATTATTACTGATTGACCTCTCTGAACTTCTTTCCTCATCTGTAAAAAGAAAGCATTGGATTCAGTGATCTCTAAAGCCGTTTCAATCCTTGAGGCCTGTGATCTACCCAGCATTAAATTTCAGTCTCATCAGCTGTTAAAAAAAAAAAAAGCACATCTGGAATGCATTTCCTCATCTCCACCTGCTAAAAATTTTCCTTGAGCCCCAGTTCAGGTGCCACCTGCTCCATAAAGCTATCCCCAGTGCTCTTGGGTTTTCTTCCTTTGAAAAGTCTCTCTTCCTTCCCCCTCTCCCTCCCCCTTCATTCTCCCTCTCTCTTCTCCCTTTCTCCTTTCCCTTCCCTTTCCCTTTCTTATTTCCCTCTCCCTCCTCCTCTCCTCCCTCCCTCTTCCTTTTTCCTCTCCCTTCTGCCTCCCCTCCCTCTTCCTTTCTCCTCTCCCTTCTGCCTCCCCTCCCTCTTCCTTTCTTCTTTTCTCTCTCTCTCTCTCCCCCTTCTCTCTTCCCTCCAAACCTCTCCTTAGCTTTTTATCCAAAGACAATTTGTGCCTAGCACATTCAATCTTGTACCATACTTATCTGCCCATGGTCTCTTACTTGGTCTCCCTCGATTTGAATGTAAACTCTTAGAGGGAAGACTGGCAGTTTTTCAATTTCACATTCCCAGTGACCAGCATAAGTTGTGACACATAGTAGGTGCTTAATAAAAGTTTGCTAAATTTAGTTTAATTAGGATTCCAGCACTTACAATTTGGAATGGCCCTTGAGATCCTCCAGTCCATCCCCTACATTTTGAAGAGGCATAAATGTAAGACTCCATGGTTGTTATGTAAGACAATAGGAGCAGAGGTTTCAAACTCGAGGGAACCTTACCAGCCAGCTAGCCTAGCCTCATTTTACAGATGAGAACATTTTGATCCAGGGAGCTTGTGATTTGCCCGATTTCACGGGCAGCCTGTGAAGAAGCCAGACCCAGGGCAGCTTGGGAAGTATCAGAAGTAGCATTTGAACACTGGTTTTTTGATCCCCAAGCCTGGTGGCTATCCATTATAAACCCACAACCCAAGGTCAGGGCACTGATATGGTCAGGATTTGCACGTCAATGCCTTGACCTCTACCTTGGAACAGGGGTGGGGCAGTGGGATGGCCTTGGGGAATGAGCTTCCCTCTGGAGAAGCCTTGGGATGGTGCCAGGATGCCCAGCCCCTTCCCTCAGGCTGCTCCATGTCCCTCAAGAAGGGAGCTGCCTGCCATCCTGCCACTGCCTTCCGGCAGAACTGCCTGGCTGATGGAGCTGATCCGGACGCCCCTGTGAGGATGTTTGGTGTGGCTGTCATTTTGTTTCTATTATCCTGTGACAGAAACCCTGCCCCAACATTAATTTACATTCTATACAGTGCATCTCTCTATGTGTTTTTAAAGGGTATAATTTCTATCAGCTTCAATTAGAGTTATTTTTATTTTTGTCACCCTGAAGAATTTCCCTGTGGTGAAGCTGCCATTTTTCACTGTAATACCCCTGGCAAGGACTAGGTGGGAGTGGGGGGTAGAAATTAATAGGCTAGTGATCACTCAAGTAATGCCCTGTCAGGCCTTGATAAACTGACTGCGCCGGGTGACAGCTCAATTCCTTCCACATTAATAATGGCAGGTCCACCTGCACCAGAGAAGCGACCCGTCTGTGAAAATATTAGTGAAAAGCAGAGCTCTTACAAAAGTCAGGTCAGAAAGCTCTTCAGTCTGCTGCCTGTCCACCTCTGGCGAGCAGGCGCGGCAATACCTTCTGGGGGCCTCGTTGGTACGGGAGCCTGAGATTAGAAGGGCCAGAGATTAACCTCTGGGGGCCTTAGAATAACAGCGAGGCTAGATCCCATCTTAGTGGGCCTTGATTCTTAGTGGGCAAAGTGATTCTCTCATGGGATTTTTGTAGGGAAAGGAAGGCTACTAAGGAAGAAGGGCAGAACGGTCAGAATGCTTGTTCTGGGTTAAAATCCCTCCACCCAGATATCAGCAGTGTGACTTTGACTTAACCTCCACAGGCCAATATTTCCTCATCTGTAAAATGAAGGTGTTGGACTAAATGGCCTCTCAGATCCTTTTCAAAACTACACCTAGGATCCTAAGTATTGTTATTCCCATTTTATAGATGAGGAAAGGCAACAAGGTTGATGCAGTGGATGGAGTTCCGGGCCTGAATTCAGGAGGACTCATCTTTCTGAGTTCTAATCTAGCCTCAGCCACTTACTAGTTGTGTGACCCTGGGCAAGTCACTGAACTCTGTTTGCCTCAGTTTCCTCATCTGTAAAATGAGCTGGAGAAGGAAATGGCAAACCACTCCAGTACCTTTTCTTTGCCAAGAAAACCCCAAATGGGGTTCGGAGAGACGTGACTGCATAAAACAATAGATAAGAAACTGGGTGAGATTGGTATAAGGGTGGGATTAATTGAGTAAATCAATCGGGTCACTCCACCCCACTTAAATTAATTGGTAAGATGCCTTGATAACATAAGGAAGTAGGAGCAAGCCTCCATCAACCAATCAATCAAACACTTTAGATTAACTGCAAAATGTCCTTAGATGAGGAGGCAGCTGCCTGGCTCTCTGGGCCTGGAATCAGGAAGACTCAAGTTCAAATCCGGCTTTGGATACTTATTAACTGTGTTGTGTGATCCTGGGCAAGTCACTGAACTTCTGTCTGCCTCATTTCCTCATCTGTAAAATGGGAATAAATACCACCTACTTCCCAGGGTTGTTGTGAGGATAAAATGAGTCATTCTTGGTTAAAAGCTTTGCAAGTCAGAATGAGCATACCATCTTAATACACAACACTAACATTTCCTTCTACCTATCCTATTTTTTTTTTTTAATAAATATACCCATCCAGATAGAGGCAGCTAGATGGCTCAGTGGATGGAGCACTGGGCCTGGAGTCAGGAAGACCTGGGTTCCAACTGGGCTTCAGACACTCACTAGTTCTGTGTGACCCTAGGCAAGTAACTTAACCTGTTTGCCTTAATCCACTGGAGAACAACTGAACAATAGTACTTGTATGAACTGAAGTTGATAGGAAGACTATTCAGATTAGCTGAGGAAACAGTGGTTCATCTATAAAAGAAAACCAGTTCAGAACCCAAGTTATTGGAGCATTTGGCATGGCAGAGATAAAGATTCCATTGAGTAACAAGTAAACCCTGGAGGAGTATTTTGGGAGAGGAAGGAGAACACTTCAATGTGGCCCTGGTCTTTTTTCTGGCCCTCATCATTGATCAGAAGAGAATCTCATGGATTTCAGAAGTTCAGAACATTTCCTATCTTCCCACTGGTGTTTTAGCAGTGTCTCTGGAATAGTTGATGGTCATGTTTGATCAGTAGCTAAGGACAGTATGGACTCTACCAAGAGTCCAACAGAAAACTATACCACTTCTAAGGGGAATGTTTTAAGCATTCCCTGAAGGAGAGAAAGGATTTCCAGAAATAGGAAATGCGGTTTTTTTTGAGAGACTATTTTGCACAGTGATTCTCGTTGTAGAGTAGGGAATGGAAGGCTACCAAGGAAGAAGGGGAAAGTGGTAAGAATGAGAAAGCATTTTCTCTTTGACTATATATATACTTGTGGAAGAGTGTAGCACAGACTTTTAGTGGGGTATTTTGTACAACTATTTTTACTGTAATACCTTAGTAAATGTCCCTTTAAAAAAGCTACTTGAGTCCAACTGGCTAAATAATATTAAGTAATAATCATGGCAGGAAGCATACTGATGGGAGTTCATGAGCTAATAGAACTAAAAAAAGATACCTCCTAGGGTACTTCTAGAGCCCTGGGGAGGTATTATACTCATGTTGTGGGGACTTTGCTTATCAGGTGTGAGTAGGAGTTGGGATAGTCACCTAAGAGCATAGCTTGCATTTGGTAGACTCATCTGGGAGAAATGTGGGTTCCTTCACATTATGGGAACCCACTGGTGAGATTCTCCACATTGGACTTTCATTATCGGATACCCTAGATCAGAGATTCTGAAGTTATTTTGTCATTGATACCTTTGGCAGTCTGGTAAAGCCTATGGACTCTTTCTAAACGTATTTTAAATACATAAAATTTAAAACTGAGGATTATAAGGAAAACCAATTATATCAAAATTATTACCAAAATATTTAAAAACACTAGTTCACCAACCACAAGTTAAGAAACCCTGTTCTCTATTAAAAATGAGCAATTTCTTTTTCTCTTTTTAATTTTATACTAATTTTGTAGTCAATTTTTCTAGCGTGTTTTCCTTAAAAGTCAGACCAGTACCTTTAAAACAACCTTTGTTTATTTGGATGCCTCTGTGTCAGTAGCTGTCCTATATTCAATATGGGTATTGCAGTGAATATGAAAAGTATGGATTTTGCATTCCTAAAATACTAGCACCCAGAAGTTCAACCAAATAATATTATCATAGCTTATCACTGGTCATGCTTTTAAGCAGCATATTAAAAACAGTAATGTATAAAAATCCTAGAAAGGTATCAGTATGTGGAGAGGAATAATATTCATGGAAAAGTACTAGAGATTTCTAGTCAAGGGCATAGTGAGCAGCTAAGGATCTGAATATAACCCAAAGGATTCAGAATGAAAAGGAACCTCAGAATCCCCCAACCCAAATCAGTATGAATCTTCCCTCTCAGAACTCACAGATCACTTTGTTTTTTAAGTATCTAAGGCATTTATGGTGTGTGTTACAGCCATCAATGTTGGTATCATCCCCTACTAGATTTTGAGCTCCATGAAGTCAAGGAATATATTGAATCTAAACTTTTTATTATGTTCTCCCCCTTCCCCCTTAAATGTCTGACATATTTGAACCCCCTCATTTTAAAACTGAGGAAAATGAAGTCCAGAGAGGTGTTGACTTGTCTAAGACCACACAAATAGTAAATGTCAGAGTCAGACTTCAGTCCTCATATTTTGTTTCTACAACCGGTGCTTTTGCCCCTAAGAGTAGGGGGACCACAGAGGAGTTGGGGGAATAGGATGAAGAAATATATTGTGGCTGGCTGGAGAGAGCTGGAGTGGGGAAATACCAGTGGCAAGTAATCAAGGGATTAGGGGCATCAACTTCTGACTCCTGCTTGAAATAGTCTAAATAAGCTGAGAGCCATTTGAAAAGCAGAATAAATCAAAAGTTTCTGCAAAATAGAATATGTTAGCAGAATTGATTAGAAAGAATCCAACAATATCTTATTTCAAGAAACAAATGTAAAACAAAGACTCATACAGAGAGAAAATTTGGAGTTTGGAGCAAAATCTATTATGCCTCAAATGAATTCACGAAAGTGGGGGAAGTAATCATGATTTCAGACAAGGCAACAATAAAAACAAAAATGATTGAAAGAGATAAGCAAGGAAATTATATTATGCTTAAAGGCTCCATATATGATGATCTAATATCAATACTTAATATATGCACCTAATGACATAATATCTAAATACCAAAAGAAAAATTTAATCAATTTGAAGGGAGAAATAGATGATAAAACTATAATAGTGGGGCACCTCAACGTATCCCTTTCAGACACGGACAAATCTAATAAAAAGATAAACAAGAAAGAAATTAAAGACTTGAATGGAACCTTAGAAAAAATAGAGAGGATAGATCTCTGGCAATTAGTGAATGAGAATAGAAAGGAATTTACCTATTTCTCAGCGTTGTGGCACCTTTGCAAAAATTGACCATGTATGGGAGCATTAAAATCTCATTAAAAAGGGGAAAAAAGCAGAAAAGCCAAATGTATCCTTTACTGATTACAATACAATAAAAATCGTATTCATTAAAGTGGCTAAAGTGTTGACCTAAATCAGGAAGATCTGGGTTTCGGTCCTCCCCTTACATATACTGACTGTGTGAACCTGGGCAAGTCATTTAAGTAACAAAGATTGTAAGTTGCAGAATAGTCACTGATCTGCTTTGGTAGAGGGAATTTCCCCAAATCTCCCGTACAACAACAAAAGAAGCTAAGATTTAAACAGGTAGATGTAAGATAAGAGAATCCCAATCTGAAATGATGCCCCTTCTAAGAAGGAAGCAAATGCAGACCATTTATTTAGAGCTTTTCAGTGTAGGGTAATGAATGGTGCACTGGGCCTGAGATCAAGAAGACTTGTCTTTACTTAGTAGCTGAATGACCCTGAGCAAATTCCTGAACATGCTGAACCATAGTTCCCTCATCTTTAAAATGAGGATAATAATGTACCCACCTTGCAGGGTTGTTTTGAGAATTAAATGAGATAATTTATGTAAAGATCTTTGCAAATCATAAAATGTAAATGTGAGCTTTTGTCATTATAAGGCAACGAGGTTAATCATTCAAAAAAGGAGGGATTGGGGCACCTAGGTGGCACAGTGGATAGAGCCCCAGCCTTAGAGTCAGGAGGACTTGAGTTCAAATCTGACCTCAGATACTTACTAGCTGTGTGACCCTGGGCAAGTCACTTTACCCCAATTGCAAAACAAAACAAAACAAAACAAACAAAAACAAAAACAAAAAAAAAAAAAACCAAAGGAGTGATTGAGCAAGTTGGAGACAGAAAAGGGCCTCCAGGGTATTTAACTTTTGGCTTTTGGAAAGCCAGAGGCTTATGGTCATTTAAGAACCTTCAGTGTACTTCAGAGGAGTATGAAATTTTCCTAGTCCTTTAACCAACTTATAGGTGACTAATGTAGTAGTACTATGATTTAATGGAGCAGGGGGAGAGGGGGAATCAGGGATGGAACAATTTTGATTCTGGCCCTGACCCTTCTACTAATAAGCTCTGTGACCTTGGATTCATCTCTTAGCTACTCCAAAGCCTCATTTTCCTCCTCTCTAAAATGGGGAGCAGATTAATGACAGCCCAGATTAATAATAAATCAATAAAAATGAAGGAATTGGGCTTGGTTGTAAGATTTTTAACCTGGAGTCTATCGACATATTTCAGGAAGTCTATGAACCTGAATAGGGGAAAAATGAATATTTAAATTCTGGTTTTCTTTGTAATCCTATGTATTTTACTTTACACATTTAACAATATTATTCTGAGAAAGTGCCTAGAGGCTTCATGAGACTGCCAAAGAAGGGGTCCATGACCCAAAAAAGATCAAGAGCCCCTAGGCTAATGCTCTTTAAGGGCCTTCCCAGCTCTAGGAAGCTCTGAGACTCCTGAAGCATCTCATTTTTCCAACGGGAAATGCTCTGTGCCTTATTCCTTATTGTCCAGTAGCAATTCTGGGTGGCCATTCAAGCTGACCTGTTCATGCTTCAGTGAAATTATTTCTGTGTCTGATCCGTGAAACCCCTTGTGGGTCCTTCGGAGTGGGAAGTTCTTGTATTTAAGGTGTGCTCATTAATAAAATAATTACAATGGTTAATCAATTTGGACCAAGTGTGCTGTGTTGAGTTAGGTGGGAAAGAAAATATCTTACGGCTCAGCCTCATGAGCCAGATGTCATGAGCATAGCATGAACACCCCCCATGCTTCAGTTCAGTGGGAAAAATGAGGAACTTGAAGTCAAGGGACCTAGGTTCAAATCAAGATATATTAGGAGGAAGGAAAAGCATTGCTGTATATTCCAGAGAAGTTTAGGGTGATCAGTATGTATGTGAGACTGTGTGTGTATTGGGCAGGGGGGTGGTCGTGTTGGGAGAAAAGTCAGAATCAACAAGTTACCCCTCAAAGAATCCGAAAGGAAATTTAAAGCCACGTGGGAAAGAGAAGGAGTATTAAACTGTCAGTGACCAGGGTAGTCTGGTCCAGATGCCCTGTGGTACTAATGGTGACAGCTTCCTTTTCTGTAGCTCTTGGAAACTTTCTGGGGGAAAGGAAGGAGGCTTGGAGTTGGGACCAGAGAACTTGTGTTAGGACCACAGCTCTGCCGCTCATGAGACGATAGATAAGTCCAGGCATCAGTGTCCCCTTCTAGGAGGTTAGACCACATGACCTCAGAGGTGGTCTCCAGTTTTGACTCTCTGATCCTGTCATTCGCAATGGCACCCTGATGACAGCAGCCCCTTGGAGGAGGAAGTGGAAGTGGTGGTGATAGTACCATTCCCATTTTACAGATGCAGAAACCGTCAAAGAGGTCAAGCAATCGGTCTTCGGTCACGTTAGCTAGTGTCTAAGCCAGGATTTGAACCCTCATCTCTTGGCATCAATAGATCTTCCAATATACCACATACCACTGATGGAAAATGACCTGGTTTTTGGCCTGACCTAAAATGACTTCATGTTCATTTTCATGTTCTTACAGCAGACCTGTTTTGTAAATAAAGCTCTTCCCTTCCAGGGAGAATGCATAGGAGAAAAAAAAAGTATGGATATACATATATATATATACACACACATATTTTTTATATATAGAAATATGTGTATATGTATACATATATAACATCTGTGTATATATGTATATGTATGTATATAGGTATGTGAAAATGTATATATTATATGTGTACATATATTGTATATGTGTGTACTTGTATACATATATATATATATATATATATATAAAATTTTCTTTAACAGGAGCTAAAATAGAGAGTTGGGGGAGGAGACATTTTCCTGTTAATATCATTACCATAAAGCCCAATACCACTCATTCCATTCCTACTTAGCCGAAGACACAATGATTGCTTTTCATTAAAGCCTAAGTAATAGGCTCTCAGTGTCAGCCCCTTCAGCTGGTCAGTGGGAAGGATGATAAGAGGATGTTGGAAGGCCCCAAGTGACTCTAGACCCCCATAGTCTGTCTCTCTCCCTCTCAGCCCCACCCCCCACCTCACAATGTCTGGGACCTTGGGTAGCTGGTTACAAGGGAGTGACTGCTCCACCCCGCCCCCCTCCCTGCTCCCAGACTCACCCATCACTTGCTTTGCCTTTAATTTACTATGAGTCTTTGAGGACACTGTCAGGGCAAAGCCCTCCTTTCAGAGAGGATGGTAAAAGCTGTTATGTGGCTGGACAGATCTCTCTTAATTGAGCTGATATTCCACACTCAAAAAACAGATGGTTCCTTGGTCTCAATTATTTCATATATGAGTAACTGAGAATGGTTTTCTGACAGGTACTGGAGGAAATCAGACAAAGAAGTCTCATGTTTCTCATCTATAGAATAATATTGTACAGAAAGCTCTCTCTGGAGTCTAAGAACCCAGGTTCAAATCTCACCTCTGATACTTAAAACCTGCATGACCTTGATCAAATGAAGAAATCTTCCCTGGGCTACAGCTTCAGACTCTGAAAAATGAGTCGGCTGAATTAGATGGCCTCATGTTTCTTCCAGCTCGAAATTGGTGACCCTATGGATCATGATCTCCCTTTCCCATTTGTAAAATAAGGGGGTTGAGCCAAGATGATCTTTAGGGGTCCTTTTATCTTCTAAGATTCGTTGATGTTCTGATAATGTGTGAAGAGGCATCTATGGAGCGATGAATACTTCTCCACCACCAACCCTCCCTTCAACCCCCTAGAATCCTGCCCCCATTCAAAGCCTGGGCAGATGTCTGTCAGAGGCTTCCTTTGGGGAATGGTCGCTCTGGGTGACTATCGGTTCCTGAACCATTCTGTACGTTGTGATGGAGGGCTAGGCTGGAGACCTTGGCTGGGCTGGATTCCTGGGTGGCTTTCACCCTGTTGACAACTCCAGGCAGCATCCCAGGCTGATCAATCACTTCCTGACAGGATATTCTTGTATCTGGGGAGAGTGACGTTAAGCAGGAGACGAGAATGAAAATGAAAGAGCAAGAGATGAAGTGAGCGGGAGCTCATTTATATTTATACCTTGTATAGTGATCATCTCTTTCTTGTCCCCATGCCTGCCGCAGAGACCACTTGTTCGCTGTTTAGTCATGTACAACTCTTCATGACCCCATGACCACCCTCTGCCCTAATCCCACATCTCTACCTAAACTCCCGTTCCTGGAGTTTACCTCACCTTTACCCCTTTAAAGACACAGCAGTGGTTAGAGGCCTGGACGAGAAGTCAGGAAGACTCATCTTCCCGAGCTCAAATCTGGCCTCAGACACATTACTAGCTGGGTGACCCTGGGCAAGTCACTTCACCCTGTTTGCCTCAGTTTCCTCATCTGAAGAATGAGCTGGAGAAAGAAATGGCAAACCACTCTAGTTTCTTTGCCAAGAAAACCCCAAATAGGATCACAAAGAATCAAACACGACTGAAATGACTCAACAACTACACACACACACAGACACACAGACACACACACACACACACACAGCCTGTACTTTACTTACTTGTGAATTTGTATCCCATTAGAAGAGTGTAAGCTCCTTGAGGGCAGGGACTGTCTCCATTTGCCTTAGTATCCCCATTGATGACTGGCTCACTTCCTTTTCTGGATGTATATCCCTGTGATATCCTTCTCACCACTTTGGTGTAATGTGTCATTCATAGTGGTATGGTGGTGCATCCCATCCATGTCCATTGTGTGTCTCTCGACTGCCTTAGCATGACTCTGGGTTCTCAAAGGTCATACGAGTGGTTGGCAGGTTCTTCCATGCTGGAACGGCTTTGTGTCTGACACCACCAACAGATTATCTCCTTTCTGAAGCCTAAATGAAAGGAACAGAGTAGCTCGTCGCCAGCAGAATGGCTGCTTTGTTCATGGCGGTCCATACCCAAACCCCATAGATCTCCTTTTTCTCCAACCCTCTTGAGAACCATTTCCTTTTTCCTCATCCATCCGCTCCTCACTTGGGGAAGCTGGTGGAGATTTCCCCTTCTAACAGGCCCAGAGGATTCATCACCAGGAGCTGCCCCGCTCTTAACCCACAGACTTTGGCCTCTCCCAACTGGGAAGAAATTTGAAGAGGAAAGACAAGCAGTTGTAGGAAGAGGGCTGTCTGACCTTCTCTGAGTCTTGAAGGAATGGAATGCATCTTTCTGATGGCTGCTTCTTCCTCCCTGCCCTTGAGAAACACCTCTGAGAAGAAGCTGCCTTCTCTCCACAGCACAGCAGCAAAGAACCATCTTCCAGCTGTGGGGATGGACCAGAGCAGACACTGGGAGGATGGGGATCACCCCTCCTCATCAGCTCAGCTGGCTCTGCCTCCCTTTCCCCTCCCCCACAACCCCTCCTCTCAGCTGCCTCAGCCCCAGGGGGAAGTAGACTTTTCAATCTGAGGAGTCAGCTGCCTGTCTCTGGGTCAGGAACTAGCTAGAGCAGCCAGGAGAGCTGGAACAGGCCTATCTGGTGGGCTGGACAGCCAGGCCCTCCCATGGAGATAAGCCCTGGAGTTCACAAAGCCAGGTGCACACACATCAAAACCCAGATAAGAGCAAGGCTGTTCTCTCCCTGGGAAGCACATTCTGGTCTGATTATGCCTGACCAGAAGGAGGCTGGAGGGGAGTGGGAAACAACAGCATCTCTGGCTCTGGCAGCCGAGACACGAGAAAACAAATGTTGATACAAGCGTGAGCCAGGAGAGAGAGTCAAGACCCTGAACGCCAGCGGCCTGGCCACGTAGTGGGATCCCAGAAGCGTGGTGTATGTCTGTGTGTCTGTGTGTGTGTGTGTGCTTATGCATGTGCGTAGGGGCAAAGTATCATTTGAGGGCTTCTGGCCTGGGATTGTTTATATCTTGCCAGCAGCAGGAGGAAAGCAGAGCCCTCCAGGGCTTGGAAGATCTGAAAAGAGGATCTGGCAACTGGCAGATCTTCCGCATGGCCATAGTGATTCCAACCTGGTCCTAACCTACCCCTTCCAGCCTTATCGGAGAGGCAGTATGGCAGAGGAGAAGGAGAGTCATGAGAGACCTGGATTTGAATCCTGCCTCAGGCACTCACTAGCTGGGTGACAATGAGAAGGGCGCTTCACTCTCTGCGTACCAGGACATTGAGAGAATTAAACGAGATCACGGATGGGAAGTGCTCTACACTCTTTCCTACTTTGCCCTCTCCATATAATCTCTCCAGAGGCAGCGTGACATAATGGAGAAAGGGCTGGCCTTGGAACCAGGAAGATTTGGATTCAGGTCCTGCCCGGGCCCTAAACTGGCTCTGTGGACATGAGAAAGCCCCTTGTGTCAGTCCCCTAGGGAGGAGAAGGGTAAGGGAATAAGCATTTACTGAGCTCCTACCACGTGTCAGACACTGTGCTAAGTGCTTTATAAATATTAATTCATTTGGTCTTCTAACAACCCTGGAATGTAAGTGCTATTGATGGTGATGATGATGATGGTAATAGCTAACATTCATATAATGCTTACTATGTATGTCCCAGGCACGGTGCTGAGCGTCTTGTAATCATTACCTCATTTTACCCTCACAACGATCCTGGAAGGTAGGTGCTATTATTGCTCCCATTTTACAGATGAGGAAACTGAGGGAGAAAGAGAGAGAGGTTAAGTGATTTGCCCAGGGTCACACAGCTGGTCTGGGGTTGCATTTGAACTCAGGTCTTCCTAATTGCAGGCCCAGGAAAATCTCAAAGATTTAAAATTACCAAGGAGTTGTCAATCTTCACTGGTGAGAGCATTGCCTCACGCAGATGAAGTCACAAGTCCAAACCTATCCTCTCCTCCCTCCATATTGGTTTAGTCACTGCCCCCAAACAAGTTCCTGCTTTTCTGTCACCGAGTCTTTGCTCACAGCATTTCCCTAAGCCTGGCATCCCTTTCAAATCCTACCCATTCTTCGAGGGCCCAACTCCTTGACCAGAGCTTCTCCCTCCTCTAATCTAGGCAGATAGGCCTAGTGAAACTAGGCCCAGTGACTACAGTGCTGGGCTTGGGGTCAGGAAGATGTGAGTTCAAATCTGACTTTAGATACTGCCTAGCTACATGACCTTGGGCAAGTCACTGAAACCTCTGTTTGCCTCAGTTTCCTCATGGGAAACCTCCCTCCCGGAGTTGTGAGGACTCAATGAGATAATATTTGTAAAATGCTTAGCACCGTGCTTGGTACATAGTAGGTGCCTAATAAATACTTATCTCCTTCCTTCATCTAGGACAAACTATACCACTCATTTAGCATTTCATATGGACTGCTGTCCTTATCCCAGTGTCTTGTCTTATGTAGTTAGTTTGCTCTTAAGCTCTTGCAGATCTCTGAGCTCAAAGCTTTTTTCTATATAATAACAATAATAATACTAATAATTAGCATTTATAGAGTGCTTAAGGTTTTCGAAGCACTTTGTACGTGTTAACTCATTTGTGAGCTGGGAACTATCATTGTCACCATTTTATAGATGAGGAAGCTAGACGTCAAGTGACTTGTCCAGGGTCACAGGGCTAGTAAAAGTCAAGGCAGGATTCAAACTCAGGTCTTCCTGACTGGAGGTCTTCTCCATTCTATCCACTGGGCCACCTAGCTGCCCACCACGCTCAGCAGAGCGTGCATCTTTATATCAAAGGAGACAATATATATATGAAGAGCTTGGTAAGCCTTAAGGCACTATCTGAATGTCAGCCATTACCATTGCTGATTGATTGAGTCCCTCTTCCTTAGACTGTAGGGACACAGCCAGAATAGTACATAGGTGGAATCCATTAAGTGTCTTTACCCTAATACCTGGGGTGTATAGTGTGATCTGTCCCTTTTTTGGAACAGATACATAAAGGCCATCTAGTCCAACCCTCCTTATTTTATAAAGAAAGAGACTAAAGCCCAGTATCATGGATCTTGAATTGAAAGGGACCTGAAAGTTCATCTAATTCAACCCCCCCCACACACACACACCATTTTACAGATGAGGAAACTGAAGCCTGGGGAGGTTAAGGGCCTTCAAGGTTCACACAGGTAGTAAATCCAAGATTTAAACCTGTGTCCTCAGACTCTAAGGCAAGCTAGGTGGCTCAGTGCACGAAGTTCTAGACCTGGAGTCAGGAAGACTCATCTTCCTAAGTTCAAATCTGGCCACAGTGCTTAACTAGCTGTGTGACCCTGGCCAAGTCACTTAATCCTGTTTGCCTCAGTTTCCTCATCTGTAAAATGAGAAGGAAATGGCAAACCATTCCAGTATCTTTGCCAAGAAAACTCCAAATGGGGTCACAGACTCAGACACAACTGAAAAAATGACTGAAACAACCTCAGACTCTAGATCTAATGTTCTTTCTACTCACCTCTCACCACGTTCCTTCTCCAGTTTCTTTGAGAAGACTCCTTATAGAAATGAGGAAGAATTTGATTTGACTAACCATGTGATGAAGGAGAGTGGGAAAGGGGGGTACACTTTGCTGGACCTAGCGCCATCTTCCCATTGGAGCCTAACCATTTCTCCTACCTGTACGAGTCTTCTCCTTGGCGGGATGCAACAAGTGGTTTACCACCAAGGGAAGGTTAACACTTGTTGGAGGGGCTCATCGAAGACCAGCCTGGCTTTGTGCTGCTTTTCTCCAGATTGCCTGAGCAAGAAGATACGATTCTAGGAAGATTCTAGGTAGGAAGATAAAGGTGACAACATCACCTTTTCCCTGTATCGTTGAGTTCCTTCCAGGCTCAAAGTCAGTTTACCAACTTGGGTCTGCTCAGGGGGTCAGTGTGGGTGTTGGCAGGAGCACTGGATTTAGAGGATATAATTTTGAGGACAGGGACTGTTTTGTTCACCAGTACCTACTGCTGGCACACCTTAGGCATTCAGTACATACTTGTTGAATGGAGTTGATTCAGAGGACCTGAATTCAAGTCTTGACTGTCACTTAGTACTGTATAACCTTGAGCAAGTAATTTATCTTCTTTGTGACTCAGTTTCCTCATATGTAAAACAGGAGGTCTAAGTTGGACTAGATGATCTCCACAGATCCTTCCAGATGTAAGTCCTGTGTTGGGAGTTGAGAGATCTGAGTTCTAGTGCTGGTTCTTTCACTATTCAGTTATGTGACCTTGGAAGTTGAGACATCACCTTCCTGGTGTCATTGGTACTCTTCAGGAATGAAGGATAAACAACAATAATGTGACATTGGGCAAATCACATGTTTCTAGGCCTTGGTTTCCTCATTTGTAAAATGAGGGTGTTGAATAAATTGGGGCAAGTCCTTTTCTTCCTTTGAGCCTGTTTTCTTATCTATAAAGGAGGCAGTTGGTCCAAATGGACTCTAAGCTTCCTCCCAATTCTATGAGGCAGCTCACCCTGAAGACCTGGTGACCCATTTGACATCTATACAGACTTCCAGACCAACTCTTGGCCCCAGGATCCTCGAGGAGGCGCTGTCGCTCTTACAAACAACATCCTCAGCAGCATCCTAGCTCCTCTGCCTGGTATCAGGAGGAGGGGTTGGGGTGGGGCTAGGGGAATGCCTCTTGGGTTCTTTCCCTGCAGCTACAGGCTTTTCCTTGGGCAATCTTCTTTTTCAGGAAAGCTCTTTCAGACTTGCTGGTATATCTCTGGACTGGCACCCCATTCCCCCCCCCCACCTTAAACTTTACCCTCTCTTTGGAGTTCTCAATATTGAGTAATGAGACCCTGTCCAGACCAAGTATCTCTCATTAATGCTCATCAGAGACTCACTTCTAATCAGGGATGAGAACATTTTAACCACTCAACCCTACCAGTTAGACAATTCCCCCAGTGCCCCAGCAATGACTGTGAATAATCTGATGGATGGAGAACAAGGGTATTTTCTCTCGATAGCCCTGTTTGTACCCAGTCTCCTTCCATTTCATCCTTGCTAATTCCTCCAGCTCTCCAGGGACAGGCCACTGAGTTTTTGGTTCAGGATGCTTCATCTGAGTGGGGTTGGGGTGTTTAGAGCTGACTCAGAAGATTTCCTGAGAATGGCTTAGCCTGGGGCTTGTCGGGACTTTAAGTGTCCCGGGAGAGAGATTGCTCTGGAATTGGGCAGTGCAGAGGGGTTAAGGTCTGCAGACTGTCTGGCCCCAATTATTTCTTTGTTTTAAAACTCTGGGGAAAAAAATCTGGTTGATGAAGGGTCCGAACACTTCCTTCCTGGCCTGCTTTCTCCTCCCCCTCTCCTTCCCTATCTCTCCTTTCTCCCTCTGCTCCCCTCCTCTCCCTGTCCTTTCTTCTCCTCTTTATCCCTCCCCTCCTTTTCCTTTCTCCTTCTGCTGCCCTTCCTCCTGCTTTTTCCCTTTCCCCTCCCCTCCCTTCTGTCTCCCCCTCCACTCACTGTTTTCCCTATCGCCTCCCCTTTTCCACTTTCCCTCTTGCCCTTCTTCTTCCCCCTCTCCTCAAAGTTCTTTCCCTGTCCCATCCTTCTGCTTCCCTCCCCTCTCCACTCTCTTCCTTCCCTCCCTCTGCCTTCCTCTCTCTTTCCTCTCTTCCCTCCTCCCCTTCTACTTCTTTTCTACTTTCTACGTTCCCCCTCCTTTTCAGACTTCTCTCCCAGCCCCCCCTTTTAGTCTCTTCCAGCTCTAAATCCTATTATCTATTCCCTTCACCCCCCCCTTTTTCCTCCCCAAGATCCTTTTGTCCTCCCTCCTCTTTTCTCCCCCCCTTAATCAAATAAACTGGCTGCCTCCCCCCTCTCCCATCCTGTGACCTCTGATCTCTCTCCAGACTTCATGGAGGACTCTGTCCCCTGAACTGACACCCCCTGCTCCACCACCAGCTCTGTGACCTGCTTATTTGCTCAGTGGGCTTCAGTTGCTAGGATTAGGCCAGGTGCTGCTGGAGTTCAGCAACTTGGGGAGGGCTGGGCTGAGTCTGGAACAGACTCTGGAGATTGAGAGGGTAAGAGGCCCACCCACCCCTCCCCACCCCCCCACCCTGACCGGAACTTTGTCTCCATTGTCTGCTCTCATGAAATAGTCTCCAGAAATTTCTTCTCGTGAGGGGTGGTAATTGCTGCTACAGATGTGGCAGGAACCAATCTCCAACTGTACATTGTATGCTTAATTATCCCTCCCCGATTACTCACACACCCAGGACTGTGTGCATTCCATAGCTAATAACTTTCCAATTACCCCTAGCCAGGCCTGCACATTCAGTAACCCTTCTGCTGCTTATCTGGGACTGGCCAGTAGGATTTGGGCTGTATTGGATTTATCATGGTCTTGTAACAGAGGGACCTTGTCTCCTTAGGGATTCTCATGGAAGTTTTGTTCAGACTCAAACACATAAGGGTCCTCCCATGCTAATCTTGTGGCTATGTAGTTAATCTAGTGGGCATATCCAAATGTGGGGTAGTTACCTGCCTATGATGAATACAGGGGAGGGTGAGCCTACATATAATAAACATATTTTAGCTGAGCTCAGAGAGGATGGGCAGGCTAAGACAATTACAGGTCAAAGTGACCTCTTCCACTCTCAGGAAAAAGTTGGTTAAGGCCTGATGAAGTCTTCCTAGAATTAACCGTATACAAACACCAAAAAAGATTCCAAAGGGGACCCTGTGTAAAGTATACACATGGGGCTCTGGACTCCTTTTCTTTTGGGATCCTCACGAAGATCCCCTTCAGTGTAGCTCTATGCTGGATTTTTAAGGTTTGGTACCTTTGTCGACTCCATAGCTGGCCCTTTCTCTCCACTGTGAGGAGTCACAATTCTTGAATTTGCTGCTGTCTTCAGGTGACTGTCTTTCCCCGTCTACTACCACCACTGCAATGACTGCTGCTAGCAACTCCAGTTGCTGGTGGCACCTCTGGATGTCCCAAACTCACACAGTTGCCACTGAGAACTCTCTAAGATCAGGAAAGATTAAATAGGCATTATGTGTTCATGAACATATGGCAGTCTAGGGGAGAGACAGGCTCGCTTTTAGTAGAAGATGCCCTTCAACCCAGCAGCTCCATTCACTTGAAGCCACTGAGGGAAAGAGAAAGAGTTACTGAGGTTGCATCTTTGGTATGCACTTCGAATTCTAGTTTAGCTACTCCTGAGTCATCTGTTTTTGTGACTCTGAAGCCAATTAGACAACTTTTCTCCATCACATAGTGATGAGTCATTGTGACTGTAAATGGCCTCTCAATGTTCCACACATTGGATTGAAATCAGGCTGGGGATATTTGTGCATACTCTGAATAGCCCACCAGGAAGGCTAAATGTGACCATACTATATCTATTAACTGCTGGTTGTTCACATGAGTGTTCACTTACCACTATACCTCACTCAAGTCAATCTGCATGAAACCAGAGTGCTCACATACTACTTTTTTGTCCATTAATGCATCCCCTTATACTTCATCCTCTTGGGCCTCAGTTTCCTCATCTGTAAAATGAGAGAGTTGGATTAGATAATAAGAGTTAGGGAAATATGATTGCTACCTTCACATAGTTAAAGATATATCATGGGAAAGAAGGATTAGACATGATTTGTGTGGCCCCAGAGTATAGAACTAGGTATCAGACAAGACAGACCTAGCATTGATAAGAGGAAAAACTTCCTAACAAATTTGGACAAAAGTATAATTCCCTGCCTCAGAAGGTAGTGAGTTCCCTACTGCGGGGGTTCTTTCGGCAAAAGTTGAATGACAAAAGGCTGAATATATTCTGGAGGAGGACTTCTATTTGAGATGTTTGGACACCACTGGTTGTATGTGTGTATGTGTATGTGTGTGTGTGTACATACACATACATAAAAAGTAAATATTTGTAATATATTCATTTTGATTCTCACAGTATTCTTGGTAGGTAGGCACTCCAGGTATTCTTTCCCCCATTTAAAGATGAAACTTATTCAGACAAGTTGAATAAGTTGCTCATAGTCTCATAGATGGTAAGTGTAGGAGACTGGATTCAGACTCAGGTCCTTCATAATTGAAAGCTGAACACTCTGTTAACCTTGTTGCCTCTTCATTTCATGATCTCCAAGCTCATCTCTAGATCTCAATCCTAGAAGCTAAGTCTTGTGACATAGCCTAGTGTTTGGTTCATTTTCCTCATGGTGCTGTTTCCAGGACAGAAAGCTGGGGTGGGGATGGAAGATAGATAACACAGGCTACAGGAATGCTACACAATGGGGAATCTCCCTTTCCTCCCAGGGCAGAGGAAGAGGGAGACTGGATTGGATACTTCAAAGCCTTGTCCTAGAAAGTGAAGAAACATAAAGCTACAGTGACCAGAAAGAAAAACAAAGGACTACCCAAAGAACTTGATGTGTTACTGTTATCTTTGTGATGGCGGCACTTTGGAGAGATGCCTTCATGCCACGATACAGTGTATCTCACTCATTTGCTCATCTGATACGATTATACTAGCCTGTGGTGACTTGTATTTGGCAAAATCTAATAGTAATCAATGCTTGTCGACTTAACTTGACGAGCTAAATGCTTGGTTTTCCTTAACTTACTGTGCTTGATCAAATCTTTTAGAAAGATCACAACCCAGGGGCAGCTAGGTGGCGCAGTGGATAGAGCACCAGCCCTGGAGTCAGGAGGACCTGAATTCAAATCCGGCCTCAGACCAAACACTTGACACTAGCTGTGTGACCCTGGGCAAGTCGCTTAACCCCAATTGCCTTAAAAAAAAAAAAGAAAGAAAGATCACAACCCTCAGAATCAGACATGTGGAGAACACAGCCTAGGAAGATGAGTTAAGAGTCAGAGGACGAGAGTGTAAATTCTGACTCAAATATGTACCGCCTGTGTGACCTTGGCCAAGTAACTTGTTTTCCTCCTCTGTGAAATGAAAGGTTTGGGCTAGATGACCTCTGAAATCCCTTTGAGTTCTAAATCTAGAATCCCATGATTAGAAATATCTTTATTTTCTCGGCGTAGGAAAGGGCATAGGAGTCTGTGACCTTGGAGGATTTCCATGAATGCTCTCCTCAGACTAAGGGCTACCCTCACATTCTTGAAATGGGTGATGCTCAAGTAGAAACTGGGCTTCTTCAAGTTAGTGTTTTATTTGTTGTCCGGTTGGTACCTTGTGCTTGATCAAGATTCAGAAAGGAGGAAATGGGGCAGGGGGGAGGGGAGAGCAAATGAGTTCTGACTTGCTCTCTGCGGGTTCCGTGACTTTGGACAAGTCACTTCCACTCTTTGGGTCTCAGTCTTAGCTTGGCACTGACAGAATGTTTGGTTTAGAGTCAGTACTTGAGTATAGACTCTGATTCCTCCATTTATTAGCTGTGCTAATAATTCTTTCTTAACCAATCATGGCTTCAGTTTCCTCATCTGTAAGATGGGTATACTAGCTCTACTGGCCTTGCAAGACTGTAATGAGGAATTGCATTATATGACTTTTAAATGGTAGAGAAATAGAAGTTTTTATTGTTCTCTGGAAAGGGAGGGCACTGGATGACTTGACCTTCAAGGTCCCTTCCACTTGTAACTTCAGTAAGTCAGTCAGCAAACACTGAAGGCTTCCAATGTGCTAAGAAATGTGGATGCGAAGAAAGGCAAAGGGGATCCTCACCCTCAAGAAGCTTCTATTCTAATAGGGGAGGAACAACATATAAATATATGTTTTATATAATATAATATATTCTATAATATAGAATATATTATAGAATATTATATATACTATTATATAATATAATATATAATAATATATTATATTATAATAATATATATTATATAATATATAATAATATAATAAATTTATGTAAATATTTTCTATAATAAATATAAATAACTAGCTGTACACATGGTGTCAGAAGGTTCTGAAGCCCCCTCCAAAGTCCCTTGGAGCTCTAAGAGTTCCCAGCTTTGCGCATTTTAAGCTGTCTTGACAGGAGCAGTAGACCTGAGGGCACTGGGGAGAGGGAGTGAGCAGGGAAGCAGAGCCCTTTCTCCAGTGTGGCATGCTGGAGTGGTCCCAGCGGGCCTCGTGCTTTTGGGGGACTCCATTGCTGCCTGAAGGACTTGGAAGTGATGCAGGAGAGCAGGCAGGGAGATGAGGAGCACGGTGCAGCCTTACCAGTTGGGATTTAAAAAGAAACAAAACCCAAACACCTCAGGTGGCCTCATATAATCGACAGATAGACTGCCCTGCCCTGCCCTCCTCCTCTAGTCACCAAGGTAACGGGGCTGAGACTGGGGCTGGCTGCCCAGCAACCAGGCCCCTTCCCCACACCCTTCTCTGCATACCTCCCTCAGGCTGTGTGTTGCTGATGACATCTCATAAAATCTAGGATTTCATAATCATAATAGCGAGGATTTATCTAGTGCTGTGAGGTTTGGAAAATCCTTTACAAATGTTGTCTCAGCAGAACCTTGGAACAACCCTGGGAGGCAGGTGCTATTATTATCCCCATTTTACAGGTGAGGAAAAGGGGACTGAGGAGTTGTGGCTTGTTCGGGGTCACCCAACTAATCGATATCTGAGTTCTTCCTGACTCCCACATCCGGCATTCTAGCCCTTATGCCATCTAACTGCTTAGCTAGAAGGGACCATAGAAGTCAAGGAGAATCAGTACAGAATAGTGGAAAGTGAGATGGCATTTGAGGCAAGAAGTGCTGATTCAATTCCACTCTCATTCACTTATGAACTGTGTGACCCTGGCAAGACTCTTAATTCCTCCAAGTCTCTTTTCATCTGTACTTAATTAAAAAACAATAGACATGTAAACTTTTATTATCTAATCCACAAACAGAATCCTGTCCCCATTTTTCAGATGAGAAATCTGAAAACTGAGTCTCCAAGAGGGAAAGTGTCTTGTCCAACATCTCCAGAGTCTTCTGACTTGGAATCCAGTGTACTCTGTCCTCTTAACTGCTGCTGGCAGCTTCCTTCCTCCTGTAACACCACTCCCTACTGAACACTCTCATTGCTGTTTACATGATTAGTTCCAGGTTTCATAAGTATAATAATATTCTGGGGAAAGATGTGGAAGAGACCATAATTGCCTTCAAAGAACTTGTGGAGCCAGCCCAAAGGGTGCACACAGGAGGTATGCCCACCTTCAGATCCTACGTGAGGCTGTGCTGAGATTTGGGACTGCAGCAGGAGACAGAGCCTCCTTCCTGTCCCATCCTCCTGGTTCAGTGGGATTTGGGACAACTTGAGAGCTCCGTGGTCATTACCATCAGTCAGAGGTGGGGAACCTGTGGTCTCGAGGCCACATGTGGCTCTCTGGGTCCTCAAGTGTGGCCTTTTGAATCCAAACTTCACAGAACAAACTTGGACTCAGTCAAAAGGCTGCACCCGAGCACCTGGAAGGCCACATGTGGCATCAAGGCCGCAGGTTCCCCACCCCTGGCTAGATAATCAATTTAGGATCCTGGGATGCTCAGTGGTAAGAGGCTATTAGAGATCATTTAATCCAACTCCCTTTTACAGGGGAGGAAATGGAAGCTCTCTTAGCCAAGGTGAGCTGGCCCTCCTCTCAAGCACAGGTAATAAGGAGCAGAGCTGGAACCTAGGTCTTTTGACTTCAAATGATGTTTTGTTTTTTCCATTTCACCACATTGTCCCTTGGCTCCCTCCCTCCCTTTTCTAGCCCCTCCCAACTTTATTATCTCCGCAGCTCCCAACACTGCCCTCGCTCCCAAAAGGAGGGGTGCCTCTAAACGGGTTGGGTGTGGGGTAGAGCTCTAGGACCAGAGAGCAGACTGCCATTAAAACGCAGGACCAGGAATGGGAAGTGGTAGGGGATCGGTAGGTACGGCTGGATAAAGAGGATGGGTTGAGGAGGGATGGCGAGAGAAGAGGGCAAGTCAGCAGGAGGAGGAGAAATGTTTTTACCCACTTTGTCATCCCAGAAAAAGAGAACTGCTAACAAGGACCGCCCCAGAATGGAATAAACAAGGTTGAGACAAGCCTCCTAGGCAGGCTCAGGACGCTGGGGCCTCAGCCACCCCCAACCACATAGATTTGCAGACAGCAGAGACTTCCTCACCGGAAGCAGTGACAACTGCCAGTGACTCAGACAGATGAGCGGGCTGGTGTAGATGCAGATGCCCCTCCCCAGGGGACAGTGGGTGGGGGCTGCTGCCAGCTGAGGAAGGTAGCTTCTGCCTTCAGTTTTTGCTAGTGCAATTAAGCTCAGTCTCCTGGTGACAGCCTCCCCCCCGAGCTCTGCTCTCAGAGTTACTCTCTCCTCTCTTAAGATTATACCAAGATTCCTGTCCAGGATAAACTCTCCTGCCAGAGCAGGGCTTCATAAATAAACACTTCTGGTCTTGACATCTCTCTTTTTCACTGTGCCTTTTTTTTTTCATAAACCTTGCATTCCTCTGTTTCTTTCTATTTATAGCCTGCCAACTGCTTCCTGTGCCTTGTAGCATTTGGTCCTCAAGGGATTGGGATAGGGCTGGGAACTGGACCTGAGATTTCATCCGCAATGTAACATTATTCCCCATTTCACAGAAGGAGACCCCTAAGAGGGGAAATGACTTGTCCAAAGTCGCCTAGTTAGTCAGCGGCCGATCTGGGACCAGAATGCAGGCCTCCTGGTTCAAAGATTAGTGTTCTTTTTAATGTACCAGTGGCAAAGCCAGGACCTGAACATAGATATTTTTGCCCCGACCTAGTGCTCTCTCTGTTCTCCTTCTCCTGATTATCTCCATTTTATCCTATAGATAATATATTTGTTTCCATGTGGTCTCCCCCCATTAGACTATGAGCTCCTTGAGGGCAGGAAATGTCTTTTGTCTTTCTTTGTATGCCCAGTGCTTAGCAAGGTGCCTGGCACATAGTAGGCACTTAGTAAATGTTTGTTGATTGGCCGACTGATTACCACACATGAGGCTTAAACAAAGCAGAAGCTTTTATAATAGCAATAGCTAGCATTTATATATCACTTGAAAGCTTGCAAAGCACTGTGCAAATATTTCATTTAATCCTCCCTCAACCTTGCAAGGTGGTGTTATTATTATCCCTTACTTACATCTAAAGAAACCGAGGCAGACAGCGGTAAAACGACTTGCCCAGGGTCACATGATTAGTAAGTAAGTGTCTGAGGCTGGATCTGAACTCAGGTCTTCTTGACTCCCCACCCGGCACTCAACCACTGTACCATCAGCTGCCTAGTTTTACTTCAGCCTGACATTTTTACATATATCTACGCTCTATATTTTTATATGTACTTGCCTTCTCCATTGGAATGTAAGCTCATTGCAAGCAGGGGTTGTTTCATTCTTTGTACTTGTAGTCAAAGCCTCCAGCACAGTTTCTGACACATAGTTAGCACTTATTAAATACTTGGTGATTAATTGATTTGGGGGGAGCCTCAGAACAAGCAGTCAGGGTGTTGTTTGTTGTCAAAGCTTTGGTCCTTCACTTACTTAGCGATGTTTGCCTCTGAGGTTTGTCCCAGTGACTCAGAGGAAGTGTTTAATTCAGGGGTCTCCACCCAAAGGGACCACAGGAAACGGTTCGGTGGTCACTGATGAAGGTCGCCTCCAACTCTAATTCTCAAGATCCCAGACGCATAACAGCAGTGGTCTGGGGAGAGACTGAGGCAACCAGAGCTCTTGGAAGAATAGTGAAATGGGAGTCCTCTCTCTCTCCTTTCTCTTCTATCATCTCCTCCCACCTGGCACCTGCCATGCCCTGCCCTAGCCTATGCCCCATTCTGGCTAATCTGAGCTCTAGAGCTAACTGATAGCAGAGGCTGAGATTTTCCACAGATGAGGGCTGAGGGTGTGGCACCACCTGGGGTAGCTGCATTTTCATAGGAAACTCCAGAAGGCAGAAGGCATGGCTGAAGAGGAAGGGTAGGGCCAATACAGAAGGATCCCAAACTGCCTCAGCGGGTGTCCTCTTTTAGAAAAACAATCTGTGCGCCATGGTTTCCACCGGATTGCCACCTTGGAATGAAAGCTGCCCCAACCCTCTTCTCCCCTCTCTTCCCTGAATGAATAATGAATAAACAAAGAGCTGGCAGCTACTTGGAAAGGTTTGCCAGGGCCCAATTTGCAGGTTACTCAATGGGAGCCTGTCCTCAGAAATGATAACTTTCCATTGGCTGTTGGCTTGGTTTAACTCTGGATTGGAACTCAGGAGACCAAGGTTCTGGGTTCTAGGTGGACTCTAAGGCTTCTTCCAGGTCTGACATTTGATGTTTTAGGTTGGTTCAAAGATTGCCTTCCTTCCTTTAAGGTTGTCTGGCAGACTACAGAAGCTAGGAAAGCAAATTGATCTATCATCCTGAAGGATTAGAGGAAAGAGGAAGGGGAAGTGATAAGCACATTTATTGACTTGTCGAGCATTTACTGAGCACCTACTTTGTGCCAGGTGCTGGGGTTACAAATCCAGCAAGCAGCTGTTCTAGGCACTTGGAGAGGATACTGAGATGAATGGGAGGAAGGACCTTCCAGCAGCTCCAATATCATTTAATCAGTCAATGAGCATTTATTAAGGTCTTTATGCCGGGTGTGGGGATTATAAATACAAATAATAATCCCTGCCCTCAGGGAGCTTACATTCTACTGGAATTCGGTAGGGGAAAGAAGACATCTTCATAAACAACTAGAATCCAGGGTAGAATGGAATTAGGGAGTTCCAGACAGAGTAAAGAATATAGAAGAGAAATGTGAGACATCCATGAAAAGAGTGGCCAAGTTGGAGGCAGGAGATCTGAGTTCAAGTTCCCAACTTCCATATTTATTAGCTGCAGGACCTTGAGCAAATCCCATAGGCCCTCTGAACCTCATTTTCCTCATCTGTAAGATGGAGGCAAGGATTCTGGCAAGACCTGTCTTGCAGGGTAGTGGTGAGAAAATACTTTCTAAACATTAAAGCACCACATCCATTTAAACTACTTATGTTACTGGGAGTAGCCAGTAGTACAGTTTGGCTTGAGAATAAGGAGGAAGGAAATTAGCATTTATTAAGCACCTATTATATTATACCAGGCATATAAAATCTTAAGCATTTTGCAAATATTATCTCATTTGGTCCGCAACAGCCCTGGGAGGTGGGTGTTGTTATTATCCCCATTTTACAGATGAAGAAACTGAAGTTAAGTGACTTGCCCAGGATCACACAGCTGATAAGTGTCTGAGGTCAAATTTGAACTTAGGTCTCCCTGATCCCAAGTTTCTAGTGCTATATCCACTGGGCCACCTAGACTGAATAAAGGAAGATAGAAAAGGAGAAGGCTGGGAAAGTAGGTTGAAGTCAGATTATATAGGACCTCAAATGCTAAATGAAGAAGAATTGACTCCATTTCATAGTCAATGCTGGGGCCGTTGAAGATTTGAGCAGGAGGGGCAGCCTAATCAGAGCTGTGCTTTAAGAAGATGACGCCAGCATGTGGAGAATATATTGAACTAGTGAAAGACTGAATTCAGATGAGGGAGTAGGGTACAGGCCAGGAAGGGAGAGAAAGATCAGATGGAATTGGGGGACAGAGATTGCCAGGTTTGAGAAAGGTATTTCCTGAAAGCTGGTCCCATGACCCAGAGGTCAGTATTGTTGTATGTCAGGAAAGAATTTTCTAATTAAGTCACGTGGCTAGTGATAAATAGGCAGTCTTCATACTTAGCCTGGGGACAGAAGGAGCCCTCTGAGACAGCTGTTCCCCGAATGCCCAGCACAACCTCAAACAAAAGGCACCTAGCTCTCGCCTCTCTCTGGTCGCTCCCCCTTGTCACAATCCAAAGGAATAGAAGGATTTCTTCTCCTGTGATCACAGCCTTGAGACCACCCTGTCTGGATGCCTTCCTCAGACCCTTGAGAGGAAGCCATCAGCAACATCACATGATCAGGCCAGCCCTGTAGAGCACAGCACTTACATCCCCAGATAATGGGAGGAAATCTTGGAATACACAGCTTAGTTACAGTATCCAGCTAGACACATGAAGGCTGTTCTTGACTTCCCCACCCCCATAGCTTAAGCACCTGAAGCCCAGTCAAGTGACTTCTTTAATGAGCCTCTCTTTTTCACTCACTTGGTTTTGCTTGAGAGGAAAAAAAAAGATATCCCAAGTGTCCACTTTCTGTGCTTATGACCTTTCCTTCAATAACTTCATTGTGAGCAGCTGATTTTTTTTCTTGCTGCTCATTATAACCCACCACCATCTTTCTTTATTGATTTCCTTCCCCCACCTCCCCTGAATAGTTTATTTAGAAAACTGAGGCCCAGAAGATCAGGGGACTTTTCCAAGGTCACGCAGGTAGCAAATGACTGGCCACGTATTGCAGAAAGAGCACTAGTTTTAGAGTCGAGAGATGCGGGTTTGAATGATTGCACTGCTGCTTATGAGTGCCCCCTCCCTAGGTCTCAATTTCCTCATCCATAACATAAGAGAAATTGGACTAAACCAGGAGTGCTTAAATCTTTTGGGTGTCTCTCTACCTCTATGGCCTTCTGCCTTTGTGAAATCCCCTGCCTCTTTCTGCCACTGGTGAGGTCTTCCATTTTGAGGAAGACCTCAGGCCAACTATCCTCCATTTTTCCTCCTTCTCTGCTTATGAAGCTCTGAATTTCACCACCATGAGGGGTGGGGGGATGGGGATAGGAACTTTCTCCCAGTCTTTACAGTTCCCTTTCGTGTATTGTCCTCTCCCGTTGTTTAGTCATTCAGTCACGTCCGACTCTTCATGACCCCGTGGACCATACTGTTCATGGAGTTTTCTTGGCAAAGATACCCAAGTAGTTTGCTATTTCCTTCTCCAGTAGGTTAAGCTAAACAGAGGTTCAGTGACTTGCCCAGGGTCACACAGCTAGTAAGTGTCTGAGATCATATTTGAACTCAGGTCTTCCTAACTCCAGTGAGCCACCTAGCTATGCCCCTTTCTTCCATACTAAGCACTTAATAAATGCGTCTTAGTCGCCTGCATGTTGACTGACTCATAGACCCCATTAGGCAGTCTGGTGAAACCTTTGGAAGCCCTGCTCCAAATAATTTTTTAATGCACAAAATTAAAAAAAACATAGGAATACAAAGGAAACCAATTATATTGAAATACAATTATCAATATAAATTTTATATATACATCAATATATTTATATCTAGATATATATTTTTACATATATATCAATATATATTTTTAAAACCAAGTTCTTAGACCTCAGGTTAAGATACCTTGGACTAGATGGTCTTTAAGGGCCCCTTCAATTCAAATCTAATCATCTTATCTCCTTGATGCTGCCCTCATTCCTCTGTACCCCCTTCCTCCCTTCATGAGGATGCCTGAGAGACACAAAAATGAAGTGCCAGAAGCAGGATTAGAACCCAGGTCTTCTGATTCCAAAGCCAGCATCCTTGCCACTGCCCCACCCTGCTTTCCTCACCTTCTTTTTCAAAGTCTCTCAATACAATTCAGTTTAGCAAACATTTATTAAGACCCAGGCTAGAGGATGGAGAGAAAGAAAGAAAGAAAGAAAGAAAGAAAGAAAGAAAGAAAGAAAGA